>NC_039360.1:8686351-9003532 GCF_003573695.1 Papaver somniferum | reverse complement strand
AAAAAAATAATTACAATCCCAAATATAAAAAAAAAAGAAAAAGAAAATAAATAAAAATTATTACAATCCCAAATAAATAATTAAATTAATTATTACAAGCCCGAATTTGAATTTAAATGAGGCCCTAGTGGGTTAACTCATGGGTTAGGCTTACTTGGTTTTTGGAGGGAAGCCCAAAAATAGGCTTTTAGTCCCCTTTTAGTTGCACAGCCCAGTTGGGCTTTAGGATCGTCCTAAGCAGCTCACGCTCAAGCCCAGCAACAGTTGAAGTGACTCAGCAAAACAGGCCCAGCAGAATCTGCAGCGAAGCCCAACAGAAAAGGCAAGCCCAGGAGCAGAAGTTGCAAGCCCAGCGAAATTGAGGTTACTAAGCCCAGCTCAGTTGGTTCAAGCCCAGCAACAAAGGTTGGAACAGAGCCCAGCAGCAGAGCGTGCACAAGCCCGGCAGAAACAGAAATAGGCGAGCCCAGTTGACAGCTTCAGTTGGCAGCCCAGTTGGCAGCAGCAGGCTTTGGCTTGGTAGCAACACAGCACAGCTTGGCAGAGAAGGCACCAGCAGCAGCAGCACAGCCAAGGTGGTACCTGCAATGATCACAGAGTGCAAAGATAGTCAGGCCAACCCTGCAATGATCACAGTGCAATCATTGCAGTGCAATGATTGCAGGCAAGTATGCAATGATCTGCTGCAATGATTGCAAGCAGAGGGTTGCAATAATTGATTTACCTAATGTGTTGAGATACTCACTCCATCTCGTCGACCCACTCTCCAATTACTTCTTCTCGTTCATCTCATGCTCCAATTGTTGCTTTAACATCACTTATATCCCCAATTTCTCACCTGGGTTTCAGTGAGAAGAGAGATGAGAAATTGGAGAAATTAGTGGTTGATAAAGAGATAGCACGTGATGGTGATGATGGGCTTAGGTTTAGGGTTGGTTTGGTGGCGTAGATGGTGGAGTGATTTGGGGAGAAGATGGTGGTGATGGAGACGGACATGGTGGTGGTACGGGTTCTGAAGGAAGAAGAGATGGAGAAGAAAGAAGAAAGGTGCGTTTGGCTGGGTATAGGGTGTTCGATACTTGGGTGTTAGGCGGGTTCAGCGAGGTTTGATGATCTGCGACAAGGAGCGATGGATGGGAAGATGGTAGGTGGATCCAACGGCGATACGGAGGTAAGCGTGTAGCGACCGTCGGATGAAGGGATGTAGCAAAACGGACGACCCAAGATGGAGATGGGCGTTGTGATGTAAAGCGGGGGCTTCGGAGTTTGATGTGCGATGATGGAGCGACCGTAGGATGCTGAAATGCTTCGATCTGACGGCTGAAATCCGAGACGGGCTTGGATATAGAAAATGGGTTTGGGTAAGGGTTTTGGGCCTTGGGTATGCCAAGCCCATATCTTCTTTAAGAATAATTCTTCCTCTTCAAGCCCACTTCTAGCCTTTTGGTCTTGTGCACGACATTCTTCGCGGCTTCCTTGCGTAATTCCTCCCTTCTTTTCACCACTCTTCAGCTCTTTTCCGCTCTGCAATTCATCCAGACTTTATTTATTACCTAAAAATGCAAAATTAAGTAAGAAAAATATTTATTCTTGAAAACAATGAAAATACAGAATATGGGATAAAATGTAGAATTAATGCGCAAAAGATGAGTTAAATGCCAACAAAAAGGGATAAATATATACATTATTTGGCACTCATCATTAAGTTACTCTCCTCTCCGAATAGGCGGCTACACCAGTAACAACAACAAAAGAGGAAGTTTGTTGTTACGAAGGATTAGTTTGCAAGAAAGCAAACTTCGTGTATTTATAGACAAGGAAGTTTGGACACCAAGGAGTTTCCAAAACCGAAAATATTTTCAAGATATTCATTAAAGAACAAATTCGGTTTCCATAATTCTTGGAAATGCTCTGTCCAAAACTAATGATTGAATTCTCTCGGAAAATCTAATTAGTAAATGCACATTAACAATTATGGAATTTCCTACAAAATGAAATTAATAACCTTAATTAAAAGATTCTTAACTTACTTATGTTTTGATCCTGGGATTCTCTTCCCTTAGCCGTTAAGTAATATCTTTGAACAATTATAGAAATAAACATTCACGGCACGTGTTCAAAGTTTGTCGACATCTTTACTTTGTAAGTTCTCTTTCACGCTTACAACCTTGAAATCGATTTGCCACACTTCCAAACAAGTTTAGAATCGGTTCATCTGACTTTCAAGAACTATGTGATTGATCAAACCAACATTCAATCACAATCATGGGTTTAAAGGTTCTACCAAAACAAGTTTCGGTTCTACTGATTTATATTTTTGATTGTGGTTGTAGTAATGAGGTTCAAACTCTTGTACTTGTGAAGATTAAATTTAAAGGTTTAATAAAATTATATAAAAAAAAATATTAACAATGGTGAGAGGTACTGGGACTAAGAATTTCACCAAATTCCATTCATGTGATTCAAATAATAATTACATGCAATTATAGCTCAAATATTAAAAATATGGACTCTTATTCTTTGACAATATAGATTCTCAAAATATTAGTTATAAATCGTAAGCATGGAACATCAAACATTTAAGCAAGCATGACCCATCAAATAAAATGATACCTAATTAATTCGAACCATAAATCAATTAACAAGTGCAAAAGTCATAAAAAGAATTATTAAAATTACCACATGCATGAAATAGGGCTCCATCCGTCGTCCCAGTGTTGGGATTTAGCTTCTCATATTAATCACTTGCTCAAAGTACATGTTTGTTGCTCAAAAGTTGATTAAAATGATAAAAATGAGTAAAACAGTGAATGTACGACCCACAGAAGGCGTCACAAAAAGAACGATAAGAGACAGGTGTTGCTGATGTTGAGACTGCACTGCGACCCTCCAATGTGCGTCTCAGACACTGTTGATTAACGACTGTCTACGCCAGTCTGTTCTTCGTATTCTTGGTGTTCTTCATCAGCAGCAGCAGCAGAAACAGAGTTTCATCAACTCTTGATTTCTGCTTCTCTGGACCTCCTCTCGACCCAAAACTCTCGACACCCATTCTTTGTGATACCAGAAATCTATTTATACTCCTCAGCCTCATTTAATCACGCCATAACTCAAGATAATTCTCTCTTTACTCGGCTTAAAGAGAAAATATTTTTTGGATATTTTCTTCCTTTATTTAGCTCTCCACGCGCTGAAATGATGTATAAACACTCCAAACATGATCTTACACGCTGTAGAATTGATTCAACACTCTCCAAACACATGAGTACACGTCTAAAGTTGATGTGATCGTGTGATATTCATTTCCAGAACGTGCTTCCTGATTTCTTGATTGCGATGATTCCAGCCAATTATGATCGATCCTAACACCCAAAATGTCTTCCTCTATCCATATCACAAATACCCATGGAAAATTAGAGGTTTAATCAAACTCTAACCCCTCCAAAAATCAATCGACCCAACTGCCAGTGAGAAGAAATATTTTCCCGCCTTTTTCCAAAATTTGAATTATGAGAAGAAAAGTGTCCTCCCCCTAATCCTGTAGGGGTGTCCCTTTAGCAATTGGGGTGGAAATAGTAATTTTGGGGTGGAAATAGTAATTTTTCTGGGTTCCTCCGGTACATTTCTGGGACGCTTCCGGTGCATTTCTAAGGTGCCTCCGGTACATTATCCTGAGGTGTAAAACACTACTTTTCGAGCTCATTTCGCCGCAAAGGATTATTTCTCTAAAAACATCTACAAAAACACAAAATAACACAATAAGTACTTAATGGAGTCTAACAATACAGAATATTGAAAACAAAATAGACACATAAATGCGTCTATCATCTACCTCCATGTGAGTAATGTGCATAGTCACACTAGCTTTCCAAAAATTCGGTTGACTAGGTACTAGGATCGGTTCCCTCATATATATGGTATCTAACTTATATGTGTTGCGCATGTCCATAGGATAGGTTCCCCTTTGCCTAAAAACGTGTTGCACTTGGAACAGGGGCCTTGTTGCAAGGTAGGCATAAGATTGTGACAGACGAGGATAGAACTGAGACATTAAGTCGTGAAAAAGGGCTAAGGAGACTTGAACTCATCTATGACTCACGATTCTATATACTCTATCTCCTATTTGAGACAAAAGTCGAATAACTATATAGAATTCGATTATACACATTTGATATTTCAAACTGACTTTAACTCGCTTACATATTTCTTGAAATATGTGTTGGTAAGGTTTCGCTTTAACCAAGTTCATCTTATATTCTTGAGAAAGTCAAAAGATGATCATGTGAATATCGCCTGGTAACATCTTACATTATTTGTGTGAGACAGTCATTTGATGCAGACTCGGAATATTTCATATTGATCATTCGATCACTTAAAAATTGCTTTGAAGCTAATAGTTTGAGCGAGATAGTTATTCCCGTCATCCGAGAATGTTTCAATGACTGAAATGAGAGTTTAGAAAAAAAAATAACCATGATTGGATATAGTACAGTATGCATACTTGTATAGTAACAGTTGCAAATTATTCCAAGTCTGGGAACCATGGTATGCATAATCGTATGCGTACTTTTTGGTTAATAAAGGTCCGGGAACTAAGTACGCGTACTGGCGTGAGATTGAAGTTTTGGGACTTTACTGAGTTTGGTGGTATGCATAACAATTCACATACTGGCGAACCCAAACTTAGTCCGGCCACTTAGGTATGTGTACCCGTTTGCATACTTTAGTAGGTTATGTTCTAAAATCGGTTTGTTCACGAACTAACACATTTATATAATAGGTAATGAAATCTTTTACAAATAGTGGCTATAATGTTCATGAATTTATTCGAGTGAATCAATATCGATTTTGCTTCAATTGTGTCTCGTATACTTTTATAAGAATATAAATTATTGAACAACTCTACAACTAGTTTCATTTTGAGTCATTTGAACTAGTTATGATTAAGATGAATATGGTTGATATGAATATGGTTGATATGAAAGTGTTCATATGGCTAACTTCGATTAACTATTGTTGAGCCAACAAAGGTGTACACATTTAGGTATGGTTACCCATATCTAAATGAAGTCACTTTTCATTTGTGTGTAACAAGCTAAGTTCGATCAAATGGTTGAAAGATATTATCTTTGAACTAGTTATGGTTAACGAGGAAACCGTAAATGCAGAAAAACCACGGGACCTAGTCCTGATTTTAACATCATACTGTATTAAGCCGCTACAAACACTCTCCTACTCTAAGTTAACTTCGGACTGGAATGTAGTTGAGCCCTAACCAATATCACACGGATCAAGGTACATTTGCGCCCCTAACGTATCTGAATCCCAGCAGGACTCTACGCACTTGATTCCCTTAAATGTTCTCACCCACAACTAAGAGTTTCTACGTCCCAATGTCGAAGACTTGATAAACCAGTCTGTCTCACACAGAAAAATCTATTGGATAGATAAATCTGTCTCCCACAGATAAACCTACGAGTTTTGTTCCGTCTTTTGATAAATCAAGGTGAACACGAACAATTGATATACCAGAATTATATTACCGAAGAACAACCTAGAAATATCAATCATCTCACAATAAGCTTAATTGTATGGTAGCGAAACAAGATATTGTGGAATCACAAACGATGAGACGAAGATTTTGTGATTACTTTTTATAGTGCTTTATCGGAGAATAAATCTCGAGCAAATCTTAAAGAAGATAGTACTCAATCAAGATAGAATATGCAAGATCAGATCACAGAACTATAAAGAAAATAGTTGGGTATGGCTTCACAATCCCAATGAAGTCTTCAAATCGTTAACCTACATGGGTTCGTGGAAAACCTAAGGTTAAAGAAGAATCAACTTTAGTCGCAACTAGTATCACACAGGAGGCGTCGTGATTAGGTTTCCTAGTTGCTAGAGTTCACCTTTATACAGTCTTTAAATCAGGGTTTTCAATAAATGCTACTTTGGTAACAAAGCATTATATATTAATCGTTAGATGAAAACCTGATTTGACTCAAGCTAATATCTTTCAACTGTTAGATCGAACTTAGCTTGTTACACATAAATTAAATACCTTCATTTAGGATTGAATAACCATACTTAAACATGTACACCTTGTTGGTCAAAAATAATTAACCAAAGTTAGCCATATGAATCACTTTCATATCAACCTCATTCATCTTAACCATAACTAGTTCAAATGACTCAAGTGAAACTAGTTCTAGAGTTTTTCAATTGTTTATATTCTTATAAACGTATACAAGATACAGTTGAAGCAAAATCGATTTTGATTCACATGAATTAAGTGATGAACACTATAGCCACGGTTTGCAAAAGATTGGATTCCTTAATATATAAATGTATTGTTCATGCACAAACCGATTTTAGAACATCATCTACTTAGGTATTCATACGGGTATGCGTAAATAAGTATCCAGACCAAGTTTGGGTTTGCAAGTATGCGAACTGGTACGCATACCATCCAAACTCAGCAAATATTCCCGGACTTGAACCTTACGCTAGTACGCGTAGCGATATGAAAACCAGGTTCCCGGACTTTCTCAAAATCAGAAACGCATACAGGCAATCAAGTCTTAGAACGTCAGTGTAGTGTTGTTTCAATTTCATATTTGTTTCTACGTAGGTAACAATTGTGTTTGGTCTTAAAGTATTCTTTTAAATCCTTCTTTTATTGCAAAAGTAAGGTCACTTTTGTTGTTCTTTCGGGAATGAAATTTTATGGGGGAGATTTCTTTTTTGAACTTGTGCTTAATTGCCAAATCTTTGTGGGGAGTGCGTCTGTGAAATATTCTATGAGTTTTCTTGTATCTCTATTAACTCCTTGATGAATGCATTTAGTTTCGTCTATATGATTGCATCTAAATAAAGTTGATATGTTTTCTTTTAGCCATGAAGAATCTCCATGAGAATTTCATTAGGATCCCATTAATTTTCGTACCTTTTTCAATTTATGTTGACAAAAGAGGGAGAATTAATGTGTGGTTCACACTACAAATACATATGGTTTACGGATCATTATGTAAGGGGGAGTGGTTTTCATTGAGATGAAGTATTGACTAGGGTGAGCGATAAATATCACCATGGTATTGTTGTCAAAGTTGTGATACAATTGGACTTTGATGTTGTGTAATAATGTTATGACACTGAATAACAATGATTCAGAGCTATTGTTTTCTCATTGTTATAACTACGGATCTTCAACAACTATGATGTTGAGTTGAACACGTTCAGAATTACTGGAGTACTTGAAAATGACGAAGATTTCGAGTAATGTTGAAGAAACAAGGAAATCAAGCATTTGGATGAGAATCTACAAAGTTTATTTATTTTGTAATCTCTATGTATTGATAGTTTTGTCACTAAGATTGACAAATGGGGAGATTGTTAGAGCACTGCTCGGTCGAAATCGCAAGCGTTGCTATCTCAAGATTGTTTGTCAATTTGAGTAACCAAAACTATAAGTCTTGATTTCTAGTCTACTTATATCTAAGTCTCGGATTATGATAGAGAGTGTAGTTGAGCATTAGAATTCACGGTGTTCATTGATTGAAGACGAAGAACTACTAACGGGATCTTGTGGAACTTCATCAACAAAAGGTATGTGGAGACTTGAACTCATCTATGACTTTCGATTTTATATACTCTATCTCATATTTGAGACAAAAATCGTATAGCTATATAGACTTCGATTATACACATTTGATATTTCAAACTGAGTTTAGCTTGCTTACATATTTCTTGAAATATGTGTTGGACGCTTTCGCTTTAACCAAGTTCATCTTATATTCTTGACGAAAGTCAAAAGATGATCATGTGAAAATCGCCTGGTAACATCTTACATTATTTGTGTGAGACAGTCATTTGATGTAGACTCGGAATGTTTCATATTGATCATTCGATCACTTAAAATTTTCTTTGAAGCTAAAAGTTTGTTCGAGACAGCTATTCCCGTATTCCGAGAATGTTTCGAAGATTGAAATGGGAGTTTAGAAAAAATAATCATGATTGGATATAGTACAGTATGCGTACTTGTATGGTAACTGTTGCAAATTATTCCAAGTCTGGGAACCATGGTATGCATACTCGTATTCGTACTGTTTGGTTAATAAAGGTCCGGGAACTAAGTACGCGTACTGGCTTGAGGTTGAAGTTCCGGGACTTTACTGAGTTGGTGGTATGCGTAATAGTTCGCAAACTGGCGAACCCAAACTTAGTCCGGCCACTTAGGTATGTGTACCCATTTGCATACTTTAGTAGGTTATGTTCTAAAATCGGTTTGTTCACGAACTAGAACATTTATATAATAGGAATGAAATCTTTTACAAAAAAAATGGCTATAATGTTCATGAATTTATTCGAGTGAATCAATATCGATTTTGCTTCAATTGTGTCTCCTATACTTCTATAAGAATATAAAAAATTGAACA
Source organism: Papaver somniferum (assembly GCF_003573695.1). Classification (NCBI taxonomy): domain Eukaryota; kingdom Viridiplantae; phylum Streptophyta; class Magnoliopsida; order Ranunculales; family Papaveraceae; genus Papaver; species Papaver somniferum. The sequence continues at coordinate 8,995,094 of NC_039360.1, read as the reverse complement.
ACTCTAGAACTAGTTTCATTTGAGTCATTTGAACTAGTTATGGTTAAGATGAATATGGTTGATATGAATATGGTTGATATGAAAGTGTTCATATGGATAACTTTGATTAACTATTGTTGAGCCAACAAAGGTGTACACGTTTAGCTCCATATCTTAATGAAGTCACTTTTCATTTGTGTGTAACAAGCTAAGTTCGATCAAATGGTTGAAAGATATTATCTTTGAACTAGTTATGGTTAACGAGGAAACCACAAATGCAGAAAAACCACAAGACCTAGTCCTGATTTTAACATCATATTGTATTAAGCCGCTACAAACACTAGCCTACTCCAAGTTTACTTCGGACTGGAATGTAGTTGAGCCCTAACCAATCTCACACTGATCAAGGTACATTTGCACCCCTTACGTATCTGAATCCCAGCAGGACTCTATGCACTTGATTCCCTTAACTGATCTCACCCACAACTAAGAGTTGCTACGTACCAAAGTCGAAGACTTGATAAACCAATCTGTGTCACACAGAAAAATATATTGGATAGATAAATCTGTCTCCCACAGATAAACCTACGAGTTTTGTTCTGTATTTTGATAAATCAAGGTGAACACGAACAATTGATATACCAGAATTATATTCCCGAAGAAAAGCTAGAAATATCAATCACCTCACAATAAGCTTAATTGTATGGTAGTGAAACAAGATATTTTGGAATCACAAACGATGAGACGAAGATGTTTGTGATTACTTTTTATAGTGCTCTATCGGAGAATAAATCTCGAGCCAATCTTAAAAAAGATAGTACTCAATCAAGATAGAATATGCAAGATCATATCACGCAACTACAGAGAAAATAGTTGGGTATGGCTTCACAATCCCAATGAAGTCTTCAAGTCGTTAACCTACATGGGTTCGTGAAAAACCTAAGGTTAAAGAAGAATCAACTTTAGTAAAACTAGTATCACACAGGAGGTATCGGGATTAGATTTCGCAGTTGCTAGAGTTCACCTTTATATAGTTTTCAAATCAGGGTGTTCAGTAAATGCTACTTTGGTAACAAAGCATTTAATATTCACCGTTAGATGAAAACCTGATTTGACTCAAGCTAATATCTTTCAACCGTTAGATCGAACTTAGCTTGTTACACACAAATTAAATACCGTCATTTAGGTGTGAGTAACCGTACTTAAACGTGTACACCTTGGTGGCTCAAAAATAATTAACCGAAATAAGCCATATGAATTTATTTCATATCAACCTCATTAATCTTAACCATAATTAGTTCAAATGACTCAAAATGAAACTATTTCTAGAGTTGTTCAATTGTTTATATTCTGATAAATGTACACAAGATACAGTTGGATTCCTTAATACAGTTGGATTCCTTAATATACATGAATCAAGTGATGAACATTATAGCCACGGTTTGCAAAAGATTGGATTCCTTAATATATGAATGTATTTTTCATGAACAAACCGATTTTAGAACATTATCTACTTTGGTATGCATACGAGCATGCGTAACTAAGTTGCCTGACCAAGTTTGGGTTTCGCCAGTATGCGAACTGGTATGCACACCATCCAAACTCAACAAAAATTCCCGACCTGAATATTACGCTAGTACGCGTACTGGTTTGCAAACCAGGTTCCCGGACTTTCCCAAAATTAGGTATGCATACGGACAATCAAGGCTTAGAACGTCAGTGTAGTGTTGTTTCAGTTTCGCATTTGTTTCTACGTAGATAACAGTTATGTTAGGTATTAAAATATTCTTTTAAATCCTTTTTTATTGTAAAAGTAAGGTCGCTCTTGTTGTTCTTTCGGAATGACATTTTATGGGGGATAGTTCTTTTTTGAACTTATGGTTAATTGTCAAATCTTTGTGGGGAGTGCGGCTGTGAAAGATTGTATGACAAAGAAGAATTAATGGTTGTTGCAGTTGAAATTAGGGTTGAGTTCAATGTGTGTTAATAAACCCATCTTTGATGCTACGATGAAGACTTAGTGGGTATTTTTTAAAAGTTTGGGACAATTTGGTGAAATGAGTTTACCCTAGATGCCTTGAATATCAGGTGGTATGAGAATTCATGGTGCTGAGTGACTTTTGAACTCAATTTTTGGGTTTTTGAGAGAGAGAGATTTTGAGCAACAAGAACAAGGTTTTTTACCAAGGGATACGTGGGTTCTCTCTATATCACTTTGTTTTCTCCGTAACACCCAGTTTTACGAACCTGGTAAGTAAAAAAAGAATCAGTTTTACGAACCTAGCTAATTTGGGGAGGTGTTTTACTGATGTTCCTTTTTGGGACAATTTTTTTTTAAAATAATAATAATTTAGGTCCTCCTAATTAAAGTATTAATCTGTTAACCTAAAAATCAACTAGTGTTAATTGATCACAGAATCAGGATTTTTTTTTTAATAAAAACATTAACCTAGAATCTGTAAATGTGCAGGCCCTCATAGACTGATCCAGGTTGATGTTATGCATTTACGAAAAACACGAGGAGCCGGTGCATATTATTTATTAGTTACACTATTTAATAGAACCGGTAGTTCTGTATGTACATATATACTGATTGTTATACAAGAATAATATTCAACCACCCTATCCAAACTGTAGTGGATTTCATTGGCCCGCTTATTCATAATTGGTAGCATGAGTAGCTAAGTAATCTCCCACCTAATGATGTCCAGCGCATCATAAACATCCATCTCCCCTAGATAAGCCTCCGGATAGAATCATCTAGCCGTATTCGAAATTTGGAAATTACACCACCGCATCCGCATACAGCAAATTAACTCCTTCCCAGTCACCATGTTTCTGCGGACCTTACCATGTCAACTAAAAATACAACTTTTCTTGTGGAAAGCCGTCAACGAAGGTCATCCAACCTTGTCCATCTTACATCACATCAACTTCACAAACTCAACATATGCCATCAATGCAACGCCAGACCCGAATCAGATGAGCACTTGCTTATCTGTTGCCCAGTTTCAGTAAACACTTGCAACTCCATAACCACATTGCAAAAACGGGGGTCTAACAACCACACCCAATATTTCGCTTAGCAATCTGTATGGACTAACTCCAATAATACTTTCAAGATAATCAACTAGACAGTCAGATTCAATCTTAAGAAAGTATATCAAAGAGTTATATCTCAATTTCTCAATTCAATCTGCAATCAAACAAATAGGAATTTGCGAGTCCGATTGAATATAAGAAATAACTTGACGGTCTGAAAAACCAATATCCAAGTGTCAATCAATTTAATCAACAACTAAAGGTGAGATTCACAATTTATTGAACTTACGCACAACCTGTGATATTTCAATATAATGTGGAAAATAAATAACACAGACACCATAAGTTTTGTTAACGAGGAAACCGCAAATGCAGAAAAACCACAAGACCTAGTCCTGATTTTAACATCATACTGTATTAAGCCGCTACGAACACTAGCATACTCCAAGTTAACTTCGGAATGGAATGTAGTTGAGCCCTAACCAATCTCACACTGATCAAGGTACATTTGCGCCCCTTACGTATCTGAATCCCAGCAGGACTCTACGCACTTGATTCCCTTAACTGATCTCACCCACAACTAAGAGTTGCTACGTCCCAAAGTCGAAGACTTGATAAACCAATCTGTGTCACACAGAAAAATCTATTGGATAGATAAATCTGTCTCCCACAGATAAACCTACGAGTTTTGTTCCGTCTTTTGATAAATCAAGGTGAACACGAACAATTGATATACCAAAATTATATTCCCGAAGAACAACCTAGAAATATCAATCACCTCAGAATAAGCTTAACTGTATGGTAGCGAAACAAGATATTGTGGAATCACAAACGATGTGAGGAAGATGTTTGTGATTACTTTTTATAGTGCTCTATCGGAGAATAAATCTCGAGCCAATCTTAAAGAAGATAGAACTCAATCAAGATAGAATATGCAAGATCAGATCATGCAACTACAGAGAAAATAGTTGGGTATGGCTTCACAATCCCAATGAAGTCTTCAAGTCGTTAACCTACATGGTTTTGGGAAAAACCTAAGGTTAAAGGAGAATCGACTCTAGTCACAACTAGTATCACATGTGAGGTGTGAGTATCAGGTTTCCTAATTTCTAGAGTTCTCCTTTATATAGTCTTCAAATCAGGGTTTGCAATCAATGTTATCTTGGTAACAAAGCATTCAATATTCACCGTTGATGAAAACCTGATTAGACTCAAGATTGTTAGAGCAGTGCTCGGTCGAACTCGCAAGCGTTGCTATCTCAAGCTTGTTGTCAAGTTCAGTGGTCAAAACTATAAGTCTTGATTTCTAATCTACTTATAACTAAGTCTCGAATTAGGATAGAAAGTGTAGTTGAGCATTAGACTTCACGACGTTCATCGATTGAAGACGAAGAACTACTAAAGGGAGCTTGTGGAACTTCATCAACAAAAGGTATGTGGAGACTTAAACTCATCTATCACTAAAAAGTCTATCTACTTTATCTCCTATTTGAGACAAAAGTCGTATAGATATATAGACTTCATTTATACACATTTGATATTTCGAGTTAAGTTTAACTCGCTTAAATATTTCTCAAAATATGTGTTGGTAAGCTTTCGATTTAACCAAGTTCATCTTATATCTATATTATAAGGGACAGTGGTGTTTTCCCACATCAACGGTCATTTACAGTGCAAACATATAAAGAACGGTCTAGATGGATCAACTAATATGATTTTGAGATAATACAGTTTAGTCACATAGAGGATGGTCACGATATGGCTGTACAGTTTAGGGGTATAATGAACATTGGAGATCAACTCAATTCAACACCTATTTTGGGACAGTGGTGTTTTCCCACATCAACGGTCATTTACAGTTCTGACATATAAAGAACGGTCTAGATGGATTAACTAATATGATTTTGAGATAATACAGTTTAGTCACGTAAAAGATGACTTGAAAGTGAACAAAATATTCTGCTCTAAGACCTCTCAATATCATACTAGAGCATAGTAACAAAATAAGTAGTTTTATTAGTTATAAAACTAATCTTACTGTTGATTTCCTTGATACTTTTTTCCCTTGAAGGTTTTTCCCATTGGTTGTACCCAGAACTCTAATAAGTCCCATTTATTTTTGATTTCATATCATTGAAGTTAATTTTGTTGATTGAATTGGTTCAAATTTTGTGCAGTCCATTCCCCATCATTGCCTTCAAATGGGTTCCCACATAGTCAACAACCCTTCCAAATCAATGATTTGTTCAAATTTTGCACATTTCACAAAATGGATGATTAGCGTTCGAATCTCAATAAAGTGGAATAAACTAGATTTCATGGGGACCAACGAGGTCACAAGCCTGGACGTCTTCATGCTCGATGACAATGGGTCTTTGTTTGTTCCTGATGGCACATCATTTTTATAGGGTGAAAGAGTGAAATGGATCATGGATCTTCGATTCGAAACGAAGGTTTATCTAGGTTTTGTGAAAACTTCACACCTTTTAAGATAAAGTTTTTGTTTCCATGAAATCTCATAAACAAAATTTTATCGCTGGACACAGGTCTATATCAAAATAAAAATCTCTCAAGACAGGGATTATTGCTAGTCTCTTGAACTAACGATCGAACGAACATATGTTTAATAAAATAAGGGTTTTTCTACAAAAATCACACTTAATATATGCACATGCATAAAATTTTAACATGATCAATGCATGAACAACTCATGAAATTCTAAAAAAAAAATTTACTCGCCTGGTCGGTGCCGTCCGGAATGTGGTCGGACAGTGATCAAACGGCACCGACGATCAACAACAACAACAACTCCGGCGAGAATTTTTCCTGTGCTCGGACGTGAGATGATGAGTAGATGAAGGTGGTGGTCGGTTGTTGGAGGAGAAACAAGAAAAAGGAGGGGGGATTAATTCCTTTTATATCAAACTTTGTTTCCAAAACCTAATTTCACAAGGATTTCCTTTCTTGGGTCCGGACCCATGGATCCTAAACCGACCAAGGCTCCATCACCAAATCAGCGGGCCTACATCAATTTAGACTCGTTGGGCGCTCTATCATGCCACTGGGATCTTCTTTCAAGCCATGGTTTACTCACGCAATCGAAAATCCGGTAACATCTTACCTTACGACTAAGTTCAATTACTTATTTCGTTTATAATTAGAAAATCACCATATAATGTTGACTGAGGAACATTACTGTCCCTCACTAAGTAGGGGACTCAATGTAGATGGTGGATTTTCAACAAGGATTAAAATCGTAAAACCATAATTGTAATGCTCTTGATCCAGCAATCAGATGATTTGACATATAACTTGCTTTTTAGTCGTTGTCAATTAATTATACACTTATGGTTGGGTTGCAGAGGAGAGGATGAAGGAGTGACGGGTTCCTTATAATCTTCATCCAACTGTGTTTTCCAAGATTATACTTCAGTATGGTTCGTAGGGAATGACGGCAATTTCCAAATCCGTCAGTTTCAAAAAACACAAGGTGCTTCAAAAATAGTTCGCAAGATTCATTTAATTTTCTTAGCTTTCGTAGTTGTCTAGTAAATCCACCTCCATAGGTGCCTGCATCGTAGGTGATCGCAACATATTTTGTGACAGTGTAGCAGAAAAAAGATAAGAATAAAAGCTTTCGGTAACTGGCTAAACACACCTACTTTAAGCACCGATCTATGGAACAATCCCAGCGTGTCTGTCCAAAAACTCGTTTGCGTGTAAGTCCGCGAACCTAGTCTGCGAACTGGCGAAAGTCTTTTTGCCGAGATTTTCTGCTGAGTTTGGAAAACTCCACCGGTTGTCTTAAGTCCGCGAACTTGTTTGTGAGCTTAAGAGGTTATGATCTAAAGATATGCTCTGAACATGAAACTTAAATTACTAAGGAATGCTTTATATAAACCGTGGCTATAAAGTTCATAAGCCGATTCAATAGAATCGAATCATCTTTGTTTCAATTGTGTCTTGTGTAGTTACATAAGATCTCATAGCAATTGAACAACTCTCTAACTAGTTCATTTGAGTCAATTGAACTAGTTATGGTGAAGAAGAACAAGGTTAATATGAAATGCTCATATGGTTAACCTTTTGGGTTACTATGTTGAACCAACATACACGTACACGTTTGGGCATGGTTTTCACAAACCCAGTAAACGTCTATCCAAGTGTGTGTGACAAGCTAAGTTTTCAATCTAACGGTTGAGAAATATTAGCTTGAATCTAAATCAGGTTTTCATATAACGGTGAATATGGATTGCTTTTTAACTAAGGCAAAACCCTGATTTGAAGGCTATATAAAGGAGACATCTAGCATTGTGCAAAACTAATCCCTACACGTCTGTGTGATACTAGTGCTCTCGCTAGAGTCGATTCCCCTTTAACCTTTGCTTTTCTTCTCTAAAACCAGGTTAATGACTTAAAGACTTCATTGGGATTGTGAAGCCAGACCGATACTAATTTTATCTTAGTTGTGTGATCTGATCTTGCATCTACTATCGTACGAGTACAATCTGTGATTGGCTTGAGATCGTGAGAGTTCTCCGATAGGCAAGATAAAGAAGTCACAAACATCTTCGTCTCACTGTTTGTGGTTCCTCGACAAACCGCTTGTGTAGTCAGGAAGGATTGTAGAGAGGTGATTGATTAATCTAGGCTGTTCTTCGGGAATATAAGACCGGATTATCAATTGGTTCTTGTCCACCTTGATTCCATATCTTAAGACGGAACAAAACCTAGGGTTTATCTGTGAGAGAAAGATTTATCCTTTGATAGACTTTTCTGTGTGAGATAGATTTGTTTATTATCAAGTCTGCGATTTTTGGTTGCAGCAACTCTTGGTTGTGGGTGAGATCATCTAAGGGAATCAAGTGCGCAGTATCCTGCTGGGATCAGAGGCGTAAGAGTACAATTGTACCTTGGATCGGTGGGATACTGATTGGGGTTCAACTATAGTCCAGTCCGAAGTTAGCTTGGAGTAGGCTAGTGTCTGTAGCAGCTTAATATAGTGTGTATTCAATCTGGACTAGCTCCCGGGGTTTTTCTGCATTTGCGATTTCCTCGTTAACAAAACTTCTGGTATCTGTGTTATTTCTTTTACGCATTATATTTTATATAATTGAAATAATACAGGTTGTGCGTTCGTGATCATCAATTGGAAATCCAACCTTTGGTTGTTGATTGATATTGATCGATCCTTGGACATTGGTCTTTGGTACCGTCCAAGTTATTCCTTATATTTGATAAAGACTCGCTATTGATTTTAGCTTGAGTAAAAATCAAATCAAGAGAGAGATATTAACTCCTTGAGATACTTTTATCTAGATTGAGTCTGACTGTCTATTTGATTCTCTAGCAAAGTATTTCGGAGTCAGTCCATACAGATTGCTAAGCGAAATATTGGGTGGTGTTGTTAGACCCCCGCTTTTTCAATTGGTATCAGAGCAGGCAAACACGTTAAAGACCTTATAAGTCTATGTTTGTGGCAATCTGAGTCTGTGTACAGAATCTCATACGCATACCAAAATGCCTTCTAAAGCTGTCAACTGTGTCAAGTGTCTCGGAAATACCTCAAAGGATCACTCGTTAGTTGATTCTTCCGAATCCCGAGGTAGGAAGACTGTCTCATCTTGTGTCAGCCACTCTTCCTCCAATAAGACATTGGACATAATGGCTAAAGATGAATTCGAGCTCACCATAATTACAAAAAATTCTACAGAGTTTGTTGATCTCAAGGATCATGTACAGCTCATTAATGAATTCGAGAGGTCTATTGATCGTGAACAAGTACTCTACAACATTATAGGGCCGTTCTCTAAGGAAATTGAGAAACTTCTTTAAGAAAACAATCTACAACGTGAAAAGATTTGTGATCTTGAAAAGCTGGTTAAAGAAGGCTTAATTAGAGAAAATTGTTTGATCAAGACGCATTCATCTGATCTAGACAGACTTCTTGTTGAGAAAGAGAAACTTGAAGCATCACTTGCTCTAGTCCATGGACAGTGTAAATCCTTGGAAAAGGAAAACTCTGACTTAAGAAGAAATTCTTCTGCACAAACTAATTCTCATGAGTTACTGTACATAATGAAATTTTCTCCAGATGAAGGTTGTGTCAAGAAAAGTTTTCATAACTTACAATCTTCTTCGGTGGCTATGAAGTTTAAACAAGTACGAGTTGTTGCTTCTCCTCCACGAATCTTTACCTTCCGTGGAAAAGGAAATCACTATGCTATCCATTGTTTTGCCAGAAAGAAACGTGTTTCTGAACTTCACAAGTTGCTTCTTTCTACTGTCAATGGAGTAAATATTCGTACGACTGCTACAGTGAAGGTCCCTTTCACATGAAACCAGACATCTTATAAAAATGATCTCTCTCCTAGAAATCATTACAGGCCATTTGTAAATTCCCGTGCTACCAATGAAAGTATGTCTTGTGCTTATAAGAACAAATCTAATAAATCTAAGTCTAGTGTGTGGAGTCCAATTTCGGAAAATCCCCTAGAACCTATTTCTAGAGGTCCTATACTTTGTTATCAGAAAATTTCCTCACTTGTGATTCCCAGAAGGACTGTGAGACATTCTCTCGTTTCTGGAAACTGCCAAGGAAGGATAAGAAATGCTAAGTTCAGATATCCTGGAGGAAATAACTGTTATTCTCTCAGAACCTATGGTGAAACTATGTCTCCCTCTGCTACCTAATAGCAGAATGTCTATTCTTGTGTCTAACTTGAGAGATACAAGAATGAGGATTTGTGAGATGCTCAAGTATTGTGCCGTTTTTCTCCAGTTTGTATATCTTATGATGTTTTGTTGTTAGTACTTCTTTCTTTTGTCACTATGATCGTTTGGAGATAGAGAATCTTTAAAAGCAACATGGTACGCAGTTTTCCTATTTTGGGACATTTGTTCTTTGGCTGGCCCACGAACGTCCATGTCTCCTCAAGAAACTTTAGGGTTTCCAGCTAGAGCACTCACGAACATATATAAGTCTTATATGTGGTTCTTTATTCTTCTGAAAGGAACTCCATGGAATCTGTTCCCAAAGATGAAGTTAACCCTATGGTTGAGGATGATCTCAAAGGATGTGATTCTGGTCAAGAGTTTATACGGAAGAATATGCTTGAAAGAAAAGAGTATAACACTTGGATTGGTGAATCTGTCAAGGATCTGATTCATACTCAAAATGAAGTTAAGATTGAACTGGCTAACCTTCAATTGCAGATAAACCAGCTTATTGATGGACATGCGAAAATCCTTGGTACTCAGAATATCTTGATCAGAAATCAGAAGAAAGTTATCCTTGACTGTGCAAAGGCTCGTCATTATGCTCGCACCATTGATCGGAAAGTCAACGTTCTAACTTTTGAACATGGTGTCTCTATGGTCAACAGGGTCAAGGATATCAGTGACTCCTACTTTAATGGACCATTTCAGAGGTATGGAATCATCAAGGAAAACTAAGTTTTTTATGCCTAGTATGTCTTCTTTTTGGATTAGTTGGAAGAATAACTAGTTCCTTGAATAGCGATGATTGTGACTACACATAGCTATTTTTGTTTTCATCTTCTTATGTTATTTTTTAGGTTTATTGGTTTTTAAATTCTAAAAATATTTGGAGGATGATGTTATTGCAGTATTGATCGTTATGATTCTGTGATATTGCAATTTGATTATGGGATATGTATTGTTTGCGTCCGTGAACTTGAAGGTCCCATATGCTGTCAAAGGTAAAGTCGTTCATGAATTGGTATTCGTATTAATGAAAGGACGAATGGAATTTTGACAATTACAAAAGTTATGCCTATGCAATCATGTTTTTGATGGAAAATAGGATAAAATCTTTTGTTTGACAAGGATAAAGTCTATTATGTCATTATGATGGAAAATAGAATAGATCCTTGTATGTTATCCACGATATTGATCTTCATTGATCCATTTTGTTATGTTTTACCGTGGAGGCTCCATTGTGTGTTTTATGTTGAGCACGATATAACTAAGTCGATTATTCTTATTGGCCTTGTTGGTTGTTCCATAAGATGCTATATGTTGAGCATTATGAACTAAATTAATCATCTTGGTTGGTTATTTAGTTATTTTCTCCGAAAGTCTTCTTTTCTCGAGCAAATCCTTTGACAATTAAATTGATTACTTTTATGATTAGTTTGGTTGTTTGTATTCCAATTAGATTAATTATAAGTTCTCTTGTAATTATTCTAATTGAGTTTTATTATATTCCACAAGTTCTTGTGTTGAGTATATGAACGGCTATACTAATCATGTTCTATTGGTTGATGTAGTCGTATATTCCGTAAGGTTTTTCCTTATGTTGAGTATGTGAACGATTAAGTTAGTCGTCTCCGTATGATTACCTTAGTCATAGCTCCGTAAGTTTACTTATGTAAGTTATGTTGAGCACCTTCAATTTGATCACTTTTGTGGTTTGATTTAGTTTATGTGTTCCAATTAAATTAATCACAGGTTTTCTTGTGATTAATTTGGTTGAGTTTTTGATATAGAAAATCATTTCTATGGTTTTTGGTGTCCAATTTAAAAATCCTTCTTTTCTTTCGAAATTAAGGTCGCTCTTGTTGTTCTTTCGGGAATTCCATCAAATGGGGGAGAGTTCTTTTGAACTTGTGCTTAATGGTAATATCTTATGGGGTGTGCGGTTGTGGAATTTTATAGGGGTTATCTTGTATCTTAAAACTCCTTCATGAATGCACTTAGCTTCGTCTTTATGATTGCATCTAAATTAAGTTGGTACGTATTTTTCTTTTAGTCTATGAAATGTCTCTTGTGGAAATTTCATTATGATCCCGTTCTTGTACCTTTGCCAATTTTATTGACAAAAAGGGGGAGAAATATTGTAGTTCACACTACAAATACATATGGTTTTGGATCATTGTGTAAGGGGGAGTGGTTTCCATGATCGATATGGAGTATTGACTAAGGGGGAGTGATACATATCACCATAGTATTAATGTTAAAGTCGTGATACAATTGGACTTTGATGTTACATAATAATACTATGACACTGTATAATAATGATCGAGAATCTCGATTTCTCTCATTGTTATAGCTAAGGATCTTCAACAACGGTGATCCTAAACTTACAACCTTTGGGATGGAGTACTTGGAAGGACGAAGATTTCAGGGAACGTTGAAGATTAGACTATGGAATAAGAGCCACTAAAGTTTATCTTTTTTGTATTCCATATGTATTAATAGTTTTGTCACTAAAATTAATAAAGGGGGAGATTGTTAGAGCATAGCTCGGTCGACCACGCATGCGTTGCTATCTCAAGCATGTTTGTCAATGTTAGTGATCAAAACTATGAGTCTTGATTTCTAGCCTACATAGCTAAGTCTTGGACTAGGATAGAAAAGTATAGTTGAGCTAAAGGACTTCATGGCGATTCATCATACAACAACGAAGATCTACTCAAGGAACCGTGGAACTTGATCAACAAAAAGGTATGTGGAGACTTGAACTTATCTATCACTCAAAATTCTATCTCTTCTATCTCCTACTTCTTATGAGACAAAAGTCGTATGCTATATAGACTGGATCATACACATTTGATATTTCGAGCCAAGTATATCTCGCCTATCTATATCTCGAAATCATGTGTTGGTAAAGCGTTTCGCTTTGATCAAGTTTATCTTCACCTAGTGACGAAAGTCATGAAAAGTTTCAATTACATTGAGAATTGCTCTGACGCGAAACGGTATGTGAATAACGGCTATATAACGTCCTCTGAGAATGTCTGAATGATTGGAATGAGAGTTTAGATTACATAACCATGTATTCCTTAATCCGAAGTTTTCGAAGTTTGTTGATTGAGAGAAACCGGAGGAATTGGATTTGCCAAGTCCGCGAACTCAGTCTGCGAACTGACAGAAGTTCTTGTACCGAGAATTTCTGCTGGGATTTTCCAAAAACTCGTTTGATTGTAAGTCCGCGAACCTAGTCCGCGAACTGGCGAAAGTCTCTATGCGAGATTTTCTGTTGAGTTTGGAAAACTCCACCGGTTGTCTTAAGTCCGCGAACTTGTTTGTGAGCTTAAGAGGTTATGATTTAAAGATGTGCTATGAACATGAAACTTAAATTACTACGAAATGCTTTATGCAAACCGTGGCTATAAAGTTCATGAGCCGATTCAATCGAATCGAATCATCTTTGTTTCAATTGTGTCTTTTGTAGTTACATAAGATCTTATAGCAATTGAACAACTCTCTAACTAGTTCATTTGAGTCAATTGAACTAGTTATGGTGAAGAAGAACAAGGTTAATATGAAATGCTCATATGGTTAACCTTTTGGGTTACTATGTTGAACCAACATACACGTACACGTTTGGGAATGGTTTTCACAAACCCAGTAAACGTCTACCCAAATGTGTGTGAAAAGCTAAGTTTTCGCTCTAACGGTTGAGAAATATTAGCTTGAATCTAAATCAGGTTTTCATCTAACGGTGAATATGGATTGCTTTGTAACTAAGCCAAAACCCTGATTTGAAGGCTATATATAGGAGACATCTAGCATTGTGCAAAACTAATCCCCACAAGTCTTTGTGATACTAGTGCGCTCGCTAGAGTCGATTCTCCTTTAGACTTTGATTTTCTTCTCTAAAACCAGGTTAACGACTTAAAAACTTCATTGGGATTGTGAAGCCAGACCGATACTACTTTTATCGTAGTTGTGTGATCTGATCTTGCATCTTCTATCGTACTATTTATGGGTGAAAACTATTTCTGCCGGTTTTGGTAATTTTGGGTGTGCGTATGAGAAATGAATATAAACCATAAACAAATGCACTGCACGGGAGTGCTTTTGATTCGAGAAATCAATATGTACAATTCTGCCCTAAAAAAAGAAATGGCCGTTCCAGACTTGCTTCGGTCACAAAGTGAAGGAGATGGGGTTGATCTTAGGGAGAGAAGCGAAGAAGGTGTTGAGAATGTGGAGGTGTTGGCTTTTTATGACTTGTATCAGAAAGCTGAACTGGCTTGCAGAACGTAAGCTATCAGTTCTGGTGTTTGGATACGATTGTATCAACACTTGGTTTCTGTTGTCTTGTTCTTTTTGAAATAGGGAGGATAACCTATTTATACAAGTCATTGAGCCTTACCCACGTCTCTCATGGGAAGTGGAGAAAGTGGAGTGATGGAGTAGTGGAGTTGCGTGTGTTAGTGTCACACGATTAGTCTTACCCACTTCTCCCATCATCACTAACCGTCCATGTCTTCCTGACACGTTCTTGTGATGGCGCGTTGTGCGCTGCACGCTGTAAACCGTCAGACCAATATCCCAGTATGTATCCCCCAGTTTGTGACATGATGAATGTCTCGAGTGTGTGGATCGTGTGACCCACAAAAGGTAGCATGTGATGGTAGATTAAATAACAAAGCTATTTAGGAAGTCGATATTTGTGAAATATCGTGTGTATTCTATGCAGGTAATGCATCGAATATAATCAGCATGTGTGAAGCATCGCTGTTTTAAGGCTTAACGGAGTAAGTTACGATTAAGCGTCTTAAAATAGATGCATGTCTAGCCATCTTCGAGTGATCGTTTGGAGTCTGTACAAGTAAGTCCTGACTTGGCCGATCACTTTGTGTGGAAGAGTGCTGGACAGTGATTGTGGTGATGCCTCACTGGTCGCCTAACTCCTGTCTTAGGTTGTCCGTCCAAGCTAGTGAAGTTGGACGGACGAGATGGATTGTGACCCACATCTGCAACCGTTGGATTAGGGTTTAGGAGGTGCTCAAACACCAACCTTTAATAGGAAATAACGTATGTGTAATTTACTTTAATTATAATAAAACAATTATAATGCGGAATATAAAAGTAAATGACACAGCAAGATTTTGTTAAAGAGGAAACCACAAATGCAGAAAAACCGCGGGACCTAGTCCAGAATTGAATACTATCAGGATTAAGCCCCTACACAAAATTACACTAACTTCGTATAGTTGAGACCAAATAACTAACCTTATAGTTCACCTAGTTCCTTCTGTATTCCCACGCCTCCAACTTATAAATAAGTCACGTACTTGGAACAATTCCTTTGGTTCGTATTCCAAACGGTAGAGGAACAACAAATCTGTTTGGTATCAACTCTATTCAACCAAGTGATATGAGTCGGACAAAGGATCTTCCGTTTATCTCAACATAAACTCTTTCGTCAGGTCCTTAGATCTATCTTATATTCAATCACCCAAAGGTAATCGATTAAGATTAAGCCAACAACACCTTTAATCCTAAGAATCGTGTTGATGCCGATCTACTCAATTAATCAATCCAATCTACCACAAGGATAAACCGATTATTAATTGGATCCTCTTTTACCCAAACAAGTATTGTGCACACCAAAGATTATAAAACCCAAGTCAGATCTTCAATATCTTCTTTGTCTTCAAATATTCTTAAATTTACAATAAAAACCTGCACACAATCACTTGAATCTCTTGTGATCAATCACGCACAGAACGGAGTCTGTTAACAATGGATTATCACAAGATCGTCTTTAGAACTAACAACGGTCTAAAGATCCCTGTCGAAACACTGAACTAGTTAAAAAAGAAGACATGATCGTAGCAGTGATACAGATCGGAGCTAGAGAAAAGATTAATACTAACTAAACAAACAAAGAAGAAAAAGAGGTAAAAATAATATATTAATAGAGTTTCCAAAACAAAAATCCAACTCAAAATTTCCCCAAAACTCAATCTGAACTTCAAGAAGGAAAAAAAAATATAGTACTCCCTCCGTCCCACCACTAAGTGACCTATTTACTTTTAGATTTTGTCCCACCATTAAGTGACCTATATCACTAAACAAGATATATTTCTAAAATCATCCTTTTAATTGATTATAAGAAATATAAGAAATATGCATAATTTGATAGTCATGTTTATATTCGTTACATAGGGACGAGTCCAAGGAGGAAAATTAACCAAAGAGACAAGGAGCACTCAGAGCGAAGAACGACCTTCTAAACAAGGTCGCGGTGGTCGTGATGGGGATGTTGATGAGGATGTAGATGAAGAATGAATCAATTCTTGTTTTCCAAATTTATATCTTTAACTAAGGATATCGATACTTATGTCCTTAAGTCATGTTTGTTGGTCTAACTAAGACATGTTATGTTATGTTATGTTATGTTTGTTGGTCTATGAATAAATGAATTTGGTTGGTTTTAATACTGTTGCGCTTGTCTAGGATGTTACAAAAGAACTACAAGTTTGGCAAAAAAATGCAGGAATTCTAGTTGTCTTTTAAGCTACAATCCGTGGATGTATACCTTTATAAAACCGATGGTATTTTTTCACCATAATATCAAGGTTCATAATTAGTGGATATAAACGTACGATATTGACCGATTCTTTTTAGTAAAAATGACATTTTTCTGTATATTTTTAGCCTAAAATAGGTCTGTGTGGATACTCTTATCTATCGATTGTACCAAGATAATTTTAATTTGATTTTTCAAGGATAAAACCGGTCTATGCGGACATTGTTATTGGCCAATTGTTGGATTTGATTTCAAAATAACTAGTCATTGAGTGTCCATCTACATAAGGATAGTGAAAACACTGGGGGTACCAAAATACACCACCAACTTTTTCGTAGGCAATCTGTATGGATAAACTCTGAGAGTAAAAACTCAATCAAGGAAGTGTCTAGAGTTATCTCTCTCTCTCTCTCTTGTGATTAGAACGTTTACAGAATTGAATTCGTGAACCTAATCTCAAAGACAGTTCTTGGACGGTACCAAAGACCAATATCCAAGGACCAATCAAGTCTTATCCAACAAACTAGGTCAGACCTATCTACCGTGATTGATCAACGCACAAGATGTGATATTTCAATTATAAAGATAAACAATATAATGCGAAAAAAGAAATAACACAGACACCAGAAATTTTGTTAACGAGGAAACCACAAATGCATAAAACCTCGGGACCTAGTCCAGATTGAACACCAAACTGTATTAAGTCACTACAGACACTAGCCTACTACCAATTAACTTCGGTCTAGAATGTAGTTGAGCCCGAACTCAGTCTACCACTGATTAAGGTACATTCGCGCTCCTTATGCCTCTTGAATCCCAGCAGGACTCCGCGCAATTTATTCCCTTGAAAGGAGTCCCACCAACTAAGTGTTGCTTCAACTCATAATTGAAAACTTTAAACCAAATATGCCTCCCACAGATTAAGCTTATAATTGATTTCCTGATTTACGATCGAAGCGGATGATAAGATCAAATGTAGGATCCAGGTGATGGAAATCGATAGCAACTTGACAGAAGTCTGGTTATCCTCAAAATCCAGACTTATGCAACTCGAATTGCATCCTAGATTATTATTCACCTCACAAGTATAAAACTTGTGGATTCACAAAGTTTGAGACGAAGAGAACTTTGTGATTTTTATCTATCTTGTTCAAGTGATAAATCAACAATTGAACAAGATCATGATAATCAAGTTATCAAGATAAAAGATAATTGGACCTGGCACGAATCCCAATGAAGTCTTTGATAGTCGCTAAACCCTAAAAGGGTTTCTGGAGAGGACGACTCTAAATACAACTAGGACACACCAAAAAGTAGTGTCAGGATTCAAAGATCCCAGTTGCCAAGAGTTCCCCTTATATAGACTTCAAAGCCTAGGTTAATTTAGGTTTAAGCTATAAGATAGGTTTGGAACCAAGCAAACAATATTCACCGTTAGATGAAAGCTTTGAATCTTACTTACATAAACAAGATATACACTTTGGTTAGGTAAACCGTAATCGTACCGTGTACAAAGACTATGTCCAACATTGTTAGCCGAAACTAGCCGATTTGAACTTTAAAAGATTAACAATCATTTTCATACACACAAAGACATTAATCTTGAGTCACAATCATGTGATCAAATGAGTCTAGTATTAATAGAGAATTGATCAAACGCAAATCATCTCATAGAAATAATTTAATCGCAATTGAATCATAATCAACATAGTTGGTAAATGTACAAGCTACAAATACTTGAGTTGTTCATGAGTCGGCTGAGTCACAGTACGCGGACCGGTTTGCAAACTTATAAGCAAAACCGAGTTTCAGAGTTGACAGAAAATTTTCAGTTCACGTATCGGTTTGCAAATATAGGTGCAACTTTAAGGTCCGGAGTTGACAGAACTTTTTCAGTTCACATACCAGTTTGCAAACTTATGACTTTTACCGGTTCAGGAGTTCACAGAACTTTTTCAGTTTGCGTACCGGTTTGGGTACTAAACCGGTTCTAGAACATAGAACTGTATTGGCTCGCATACCGGTTTGAATGCTTTAGCCAGGTTCCGTTACCACAGTTCCAAAATGGTTTGCATAAGAATATGCATACCTATCCGGATGAAACAAACATATTTTCATATGATGTGCATACGAATATGCGTATCACACAAATCTGAAAGTCGATATATAGCTACTCAGCTACGTGTACAAGTACATGTAATATGGTTTCAGATATATAACAGTTTTCTCAGTTTGTAAGACTGATAACACTGTCTTGTATTCCGAATATAGTAGTTATATATTTCTCTAAATCAATTCAATACATTCATGAATAACTTCAATGATACATATCACAGTTCCAGGCTATTTTTGAATGATAAACTTGAACCATGATTTGGTTCCAAACAATAAATTATTCTCCACCAAAATTGATCAAGTATGAACAAATGTTCATTAAGATTAGTTATTATATTTCGAGAAATTCGTAAACTAAATAATTAGTTCTCGACTCGAAATTCTTGTCTACGCAAGCGAGTATAGTTAGTTATGCGACAAACGTCTCAAGGATAGAAAAGTGAATATAACTTGAGAAATAGGTGGTTAAGTCTTCACTTACCTTTTATTGATGAAGTTCTCCAAAAGCTTCGGTTGATCTTCGCCTTCAAACGGTAGAACGCAAATGATGACTGGCTCGTTTCTCAGCTACACTATCCTAGACCGAGACTTTTTAAAATGCTTTTCAATGGTATGAAGTTTGCGAACATCCGTGGTGTAGTTTGAGAGATAAATCATTTCAAAATTTCACTAATTATTGTCTATAAGGGTATAATTTTAAAAAATGCTTAAATATACTCTTTTTCCTTGCTTGCCTTAAAATTTGTGCAAACTTGAATTAGATCACTTAATAGTGGGACGGAGGGAGTAGTGTTTAAGTAGAGGGTGGCATCCATACCTGTAGATTTCTGAAGCTTCACACTCTCCCTAACTCAAGAGAGGGAGAGATAGAGAGGAGTAGGAACAAGCTGTGATTAGAGGAGAAAAAATCAGGTGGAGAGTGATGAGGAGAGGAAAAAAATTTAAAATAAAGGAGGAGGAAGGGGAAAAGTTGGGTTTGGATTCCATTGGAATCTTTATTAAGGAAAAATATTTGACCACTAGTAATGATACACCATTTTAATTTTATGGCTTTTCAAGGGTATTTATGGGTTGTTTCTTCTGCAAAATGATGAAGTAATAAATGAGATGGAATTTTTGTTAGGTTTTGTATAACAAACACACATACATACATTATTGACTGACTAACTGGGTTTTGTATAATACTACAACCAAAGGATTAGGAGCCTAGGTGCACCTAACTATCAAGAACTGAGATACACCCAGCCAAGTGTTGAATTGAATGTAAAATTATCAGTTAAAAACTTGCAGAGGTGAAACTCATTGAGTTGTTTTCTTTCCTCATTAGCAATCCTACACAAAAGATTCTTACTCAACTTAAAGGGAAGCCTTCCCTTGGGGGGCCAAGACTGTATTCTACAACAAAAATGACCACCAAGAAATGGAGACTGCAATAATTTTAGAGCAGCATTTCATTCACAATCTACTTTTGTCAAATATGTTGTATGCTTCTTTGTTCCTGCGACGTGCTTCCCGTCCATTTCCATCAACACTAGAAACCAGTAGTAACCAGTAGGCGTTTTGATCCATCCTCTGCTTTTTCCACTTATAAGCAGCTTCTAATATCTTCATATTTGGTGCTCTAGTTTTCTTCAGGGAAGATGTAATCATAATACTCTTCGTAAGACCATCATCTGAAGAGATCTTCTTCACCCTCTTTTTCTCAACAAGACTTGTGTCTCCGACACTGCCAAATTGGCCCTCAATGGTTCGCCACTGCTCCAAAAGCATAGCTCTCTCCTCCTTCAGCTCAGGTGCATTTTCTCTCTAGTGTTTCAGGGCTCTCTCAAAGATCTCTGTTGCATACCAAGTAATACAGGGAAAAAGTTAAGCCTACTCTCAAAATTCAGACAAAGATCTTATGTTGGCATTCCTATCATAAAGTAATGTAACCTCTAAAACAAATAGATATATATTAGAGAAACTGAGAGTTTAAAAACTAAACCAGGTTCGTACCTCTGGCTTTACCGAGGCACTGCTTCTTCTGTTCTATAAGGGCTTCACTCTCTATCTTGCTCATCTTCCTCTTCGATAAGAGTGAATGCCTCAAACTTGGCGTAGCTTTCCCACACCTTGTAGTGGGTGGTTCGAATTAGCAGCTTCTCGTATAGCGCCCTGGTATTTTCATACTCACGCTCAGAGATCTCAAAGTCAATGCAGAACAAGTTGAATCGAATTCTCCTTCAGGTCTTCCTCAACCATTGCCCGTTCCTGATGACGTATGGTTAGATATATCAATGGATTTATAGATGGATTGCCAAATTCTGGTCTTAATAAAAAGAATTAAGATTAATTCAGATGGCTTGTACATGTATATGTGATCGGTGCATTATTTGCACTAGTTTGACACCTTAATTCATTGCTTTATTGTTAATTTTTCATTTCATTATGGTTTGATTTTGTTGAGTTTCTTAGATGCATGCTTGGGATTATCTTAACCAAAGGAAGTAGTGCCCGTACAAATTAGGGATTTCTTCTCATTATCTTGAAGAGGAAGAACATACGAAGCCAACGGCAAAAGAATGAGATCGTTCCTGCATCGTATGAGAAAGTTAGGAGCAAAATAAAAAATTGAGCTTGTCAGTTTCCAAAAACCGACACTAAGAAAAGAACAATAGACTGTCAGTCTTTAAAGACTGACAGTTAAGGGGTGCCGGCATTATTACTTGGGGCAGCCTAATTCAGCGCCTGACTTTATCTCTCGTGGCGTAGGATTACTACTACTACTGTCACCTGGTCGTCTAGAATGTTAATATTTTCAACTATAAACATCAGCTTCATCTCCAATGGCAGCATGTAGTCGTATCTGACAATGCCATCACAAATTCTTGTTCAGTCCATTGGTAGATGATTAGCTTACAAGAATTATACCACCTTATAAACCCTGAACGCTCACATTTGACATGGGCAACTTTTATTAGTGGTCTGTTGCTTTTAACAAATTTCTTCCAAATTCCAGAATCATCAGGCAACAGGTAAAGCACTATTGAAGGTGAATGGCAGAGGGAGTAGACGCGCACCATTTAGGCCAAGGGAGAGGATTATAAAGAAGATGACCAGCAAGAAAAGAATTTCCCAACTTCAAAGGGAAGACTTCCCTTGGGGATTCATTGTACAACAACAAAAGAAAGACCACAAAAGTATTTCAATCAGCAAAAATCTACAAAGCAAGGGAGATAGTAGAGAGGACTGTATTCATGAAAACAAAGGCAACTCTCTCCATCATTTTTAAACAAACACCTCCGCCTTTGTTTTCCCAAATCTCCACCGAGGTGGTTAATGGGAAGATATACCAATTTCAATCACAATTTAACAAAAATCATACGGATTATCAAACAACAAAAGAAACACATCTATCACCCTCACAAACAAACAACCACTTAAAAGAACTTGATTCAAGTCATATGTTCCTCAAATCCATTTAGAAACAGTTAGAGCGCTAAGCTAATTCAACACCCTTCAAACTACCATTTTCTTCCCTTTACCCATTTACAAAATTATGCCAAATTATTTTGTGTTAAACCACAAGTTCTCACAAGTTTCTACTTCAAGTACCCCTCCAAGCAAGGACGTGCATCAAAAACCATCTTCAAACTAACATTTTATTCCTTTATACATTTACAAAATTATTATCTTCCAAGTTGTGTAAGTTGCTACTTTTCCCTTCCCTATGGAAGTGTCCGTCCAAGCAAGGAGGGGGGATCATCCACATTTCTTGTAACCCACTGTGGATCTGCTTCACGTCCTTAGAACTTCATCGGATCCCTCGGGGCATCCTCATACCTCCCTTTTATCATCTTCAGTTGTTTCTCTTTAGAGCTACTGGTAAAGTGACTATGTAAAAATTGTGATGTGTTCTCTCTACATAACACACTCAGAAAACCCTGCACAAAGAATTAATTGGGGGAGTAATTAGAGACTATCGACCTCTATTGAGGTGGTTAATGGGAAGATATACCAATTTCAATCACAATTTAACAAAAATCATACGGATTATCAAACAACAAAAGAAACACATCTATCACCCTCACAAACAAACAACCACTTAAAAGAACTTGATTCAAGTCATATGTTCCTCAAATCCATTTAGAAACAGTTAGAGCACTAAGCTAATTCAACACCCTTCAAACTACCATTTTCTTCCCTTTACCCATTTACAAAATTATGCCAAATTATTTTTGTGTTAAACCACAAGTTCTCACAAGTTTCTACTTCAAGTACCCCTCCAAGCAAGTACGTGCATCAAAAACCATATTCAAACTAACATTTTCTTCCTTTATGCATTTACAAAATTACTATCTTCCAAGTTGTGTAACTTGCTACTTTTCCCTTCCCTATGGCAGTGTCCGTCCAACCAAGGAGGGGGGATCATCCACATTTCTTATAACCCACTGTGGATCTGCTTCACGTCCTTGGAACTTCATCGGATCCCTCGGAGCATCCTCATACCTCCCTTTTATCATCTTCAGTTGTTTCTCTTTAGAGCTACTGGTAAAGTGGCGATGTAAAAATTGTGTTGTGTTCTCTCTACATATCACACTCAGAAAACCCTGCACAAAGAATTAATTGGGGGAGTAATTAGAGACTATCGACCTCTATTGAGGTGGTTAATGGGAAGATATACCAATTTCAATCACAATTTAACAAAAATCATACGGATTATCAAACAACAAAAGAAACACATCTATCACCCTCACAAACAAACAACCACTTAAAAGAACTTGATTCAAGTCATATGTTCCTCAAATCCATTTAGAAACAGTTAGAGCGCTAAGCATATTCAACACCCTTCAAACTACCATTTTCTTCCCTTTACCCATTTACAAAATTATGCCAAATTATTTTTGTGTTAAACCACAAGTTCTCACAAGTTTCTACTTCCAGTACCCCTCCAAGCAAGGACGTGCATCAAAAACCATCTTCAAACTAACATTTTCTTCCTTTATGCATTTACAAAATTACTATCTTCCAAGTTGTGTAAGTTGCTACTTTTCCCTTCCCTATGGCAGTGTCCGTCCAAGCAAGGAGGGGGGATCATCCACATTTCTTGTAACCCACTGTGGATCTGCTTCACGTCCTTGGAACTTCATCGGATCCCTCGGAGCATCCTCATACCTCCCTTTTATCATCTTCAGTTGTTTCTCTTTAGATCTACTGGTAAAGTGGCGATGTAAAAACTGTGTTGTGTTCTCTCTACATAACACACTCAGAAAACCCTGCACAAAGAATTAATTGGGGGAGTAATTAGAGACTATCGACCTTTATTGAGATGGTTAATGGGAAGATATACCAATTTCAATCACAATTTAACAAAAATCATACGGATTATCAAACAACAAAAGAAACACATCTATCACCCTCACAAACAAACAACCACTTAAAAGAACTTGATTCAAGTCATATGTTCCTCAAATCCATTTAGAAACAGTTAGAGCGCTAAGCTAATTCAACACCCTTCAAACTACCATTTTCTTCCCTTTACCCATTTATAAAATTATGCCAAATTATTTTTGTGTTAAACCACAAGTTCTCACAAGTTTCTACTTCCAGTACCCCTCCAAGCAAGGACGTGCATCAAAAACCATCTTCAAACTAACAATTTCTTCCTTTATGCATTTACAAAATTACTATCTTCCAAGTTGTGTAAGTTGCTACTTTTCCCTTCCCTATGGCAGTGTCCGTCCAAGCAAGGAGGGGGGATCATCCACATTTCTTGTAACCCACTGTGGATCTGCTTCACGTCCTTGGAACTTCATCGGATCCCTCGGAGCATCCTCATACCTCCCTTTTATCATCTTCAGTTGTTTCTCTTTAGAGCTACTGGTAAAGTGGCGATGTAAAAATTGTGTTGTGTTCTCTCTACATAACACACTCAGAAAACCCTGCACAAAGAATTAATTGGGGGAGTAATTAGAGACTGTGGACCTGTATTGAGGTGGTTAATGGGAAGATATACCAATTTCAATCACAATTTAACAAAAATCATACGGATTATCAAACAACAAAAGAAACACATCTATCACCCTCACAAACAAACAACCACTTAAAAGAACTTGATTCAAGTCATATGTTCCTAAAATCCATTTAGAAACAGTTAGAGCGCTAAGCTAATTCAACACCCTTCAAACTACCATTTTCTTCCCTTTACCCATTTACAAAATTATGCCAAATTATTTTTGTGTTAAACCACAAGTTCTCACAAGTTTCTACTTCCAGTACCCCTCCAAGCAAGGACGTGCATCAAAAACCATCTTCAAACTAACATTTTCTTCCTTTATGCATTTACAAAATTACTATCTTCCAAGTTGTGTAAGTTGCTACTTTTCCCTTCCCTATGGCAGTGTTCGTCCAAGCAAGGAGGGGGGATCATCCACATTTCTTGTAACCCACTGTGGATCTGCTTCACATCCTTGGAACTTCATCGGATCCCTCGGAGCATCCTCATACCTCCCTTTTATCATCTTCAGTTGTTTCTATTTAGAGCTACTGGTAAAGTGGCGATGTAAAAATTGTGTTGTGTTCTCTCTACATAACACACTCAGAAAACCCTGCACAAAGAATTAATTGGGGGAGTAATTAGAGACTATCGACCTCTATTGAGGTGGTTAATGGGAAGATATACCAATTTCAATCACAATTTAACAAAAATCATACGGATTATCAAACAACAAAAGAAACACATCTATCACCCTCACAAACAAACAACCACTTAAAAGAACTTGATTCAAGTCATATGTTCCTCAAATCCATTTAGAAACAGTTAGAGCGCTAAGCTAATTCAACACCCTTCAAACTACCATTTTCTTCCCTTTACCCATTTACAAAATTATGCCGAATTATTTTTGTGTTAAACCACAAGTTCTCACAAGTTTCTACTTCCAGTACCCTTCCAAGCAAGGACGTGCATCAAAAACCATCTTCAAACTAACATTTTCTTCCGTTATGCATTTACAAAATTACTATCTTCCAAGTTGTGTAAGTTGCTACTTTTCCCTTCCGTATGGCAGTGTCCGTCCAAGCAAGGAGGGGGGATCATCCACATTTCTTGTAACCCACTGTGGATCTGCTTCACGTCCTTGGAACTTCATCGGATCCCTCGGAGCATCCTCATACCTCCCTTTTATCCTCTTCAGTTGTTTCTCTTTAGAGCTACTGGTAAAGTGGCGATGTAAAAATTGTGTTGTGTTCTCTCTACATAACACACTCAGAAAACCCTGCACAAAGAATTAATTGGGGGAGTAATTAGAGACTATCGACCTCTATTGAGGTGGTTAATGGGAAGATATACCAATTTCAATCACAATTTAACAAAAATCATACGGATTATCAAACAACAAAAGAAACACATCTATCACCCTCACAAACAAACAACCACTTAAAAGAACTTGATTCAAGTCATATGTTCCTCAAATCCATTTAGAAACAGTTAGAGCGCTAAGCTAATTCAACACCCTTCAAACTACCATTTTCTTCCCTTTACCCATTTACAAAATTATGCCAAATTATTTTTGTGTTAAACCACAAGTTCTCACAAGTTTCTACTTCCAGTACCCCTCCAAGCAAGGACGTGCATCAAAAACCATCTTCAAACTAACATTTCTTCCTTTATGCATTTACAAAATTACTATCTTCCAAGTTGTGTAAGTTGCTACTTTTCCCTTCCCTATGGCAGTGTCCGTCCAAGCAAGGAGGGGGGATCATCCACATTTCTTGTAACCCACTGTGGATCTGCTTCACGTCCTTGGAACTTCATCGGATCCCTCGGAGCATCCTCATACCTCCCTTTTATCATCTTCAGTTGTTTCTCTTTAGAGCTACTGGTAAAGTGGCGATGTAAAAATTGTGTTGTGTTCTCTCTACATAACACACTCAGAAAACCCTGCACAAAGAATTAATTGGGGGAGTAATTAGAGACTATGACCTGTATTGAGGTGGTTAATGGGAAGATATACCAATTTCAATCACAATTTAACAAAAATCATACGGATTATCAAACAACAAAAGAAACACATCTATCACCCTCACAAACAAACAACCACTTAAAAGAACTTGATTCAAGTCATATGTTCCTAAATCCATTTAGAAACAGTTAGAGCGCTAAGCTAATTCAACACCCTTCAAACTACCATTTTCTTCCCTTTACCCATTTACAAAATTATGCCAAATTATTTTTGTGTTAAACCACAAGTTCTCACAAGTTTCTACTTCCAGTACCCCTCCAAGCAAGGACGTGCATCAAAAACCATCTTCAACTAAACTAACATTTTCTTCCTTTATGCATTTACAAAATTACTATCTTCCAAGTTGTGTAAGTTGCTACTTTTCCCTTCCCTATGGCAGTGTCGTCCAAGCAAGGAGGGGGATCATCCACATTTCTTGTAACCCACTGTGGATCTGCTTCACATCCTTGGAACTTCATCGGATCCCTCGGAGCATCCTCATACCTCCCTTTTATCATCTTCAGTTGTTTCTCTTTAGAGCTACTGGTAAAGTGGCGATGTAAAAATTGTGTTGTGTTCTCTCTACATACACACTCAGAAAACCCTGCACAAAGAATTAATTGGGGGAGTAATTAGAGACTATCGACCTCTATTGAGGTGGTTAATGGGAAGATATACCAATTTCAATCACAATTTAACAAAATCATACGGATTATCAAACAACAAAAAACACATCTATCACCCTCACAAACAAACAACCACTTAAAAGAACTTGATTCAAGTCATATGTTCCTCAAATCCATTTAGAAACAGTTAGAGCGCTAAGCTAATTCAACACCCTTCAAACTACCATTTTCTTCCCTTTACCCATTTACAAAATTATGCCGAATTATTTTGTGTTAAACCACAAGTTCTCACAAGTTTCTACTTCCAGTACCCTCCAAGCAAGGACGTGCATCAAAAACCATCTTCAAACTAACATTTTCTTCCTTGCATTTACAAAATTACTATCTTCCAAGTTGTGTAAGTTGCTACTTTTCCCTTCCGTATGGCAGTGTCCGTCCAAGCAAGGAGGGGGGATCATCCACATTTCTTGTAACCCACTGTGGATCTGCTTCACGTCCTTGGAACTTCATCGGATCCCTCGGAGCATCCTCATACCTCCCTTTTATATCTCTTCAGTTGTTTCTCTTTAGAGCTACTGGTAAAGTGGCGATGTAAAAATTGTGTTGTGTTCTCTCTACATAACACACTCAGAAAACCCTGCACAAAGAATTAATTGGGGGAGTAATTAGAGACTATCGACCTCTATTGAGGTGGTTAATGGGAAGATATACCAATTTCAATCACAATTTAACAAAAATCATACGGATTATCAAACAACAAAAGAAACACATCTATCACCCTCACAAACAAACAACCACTTAAAAGAACTTGATTCAAGTCATATGTTCCTCAAATCCATTTAGAAACAGTTAGAGCGCTAAGCTAATTCAACACCCTTCGAACTACCATTTTCTTCCCTTTACCCATTTACAAAATTATGCCAAATTATTTTTGTGTTAAACCACAAGTTCTCACAACTTTCTACTTCCAGTACCCCTCCAATCAAGGACGTGCATCAAAAACCATCTTCAAACTAACAATTTCTTCCTTTATGCATTTACAAAATTACTATCTTCCAAGTTGTGTAAGTTGCTACTTTTCCCTTCCCTATGGCAGTGTCCGTCCAAGCAAGGAGGGGGGATCATCCACATTTCTTGTAACCCACTGTGGATCTGCTTCACGTCCTTGGAACTTCATCGGATCCCTTGGAGCATCCTCATACCTCCCTTTTATCATCTTCAGTTGTTTCTCTTTAGAGCTACTGGTAAATTGCGATGTAAAAATTGTGCTGTGTTCTCTCTAAATAACACACTCAGAAAACCCTGCACAAAGAATTAATTGGGGGAGTAATTAGAGACTATCGACCTCTCTTGAGGTGGTTAATGGGAAGATATACCAATTTCAATCACAATTTAACAAAAATCATACGGATTATCAAACAACAAAAGAAACACATCTATCACCCTCACAAACAAACAACCACTTAAAAGAACTTGATTCAAGTCATATGTTCCTCAAATCCATTTAGAAACAGTTAGAGCGCTAAGCTAATTCAACACCCTTCAAACTACCATTTTCTTCCCTTTACCCATTTACAAAATTATGCCGAATTATTTTTGTGTTAAACCACAAGTTCTCACAAGTTTCTACTTCCAGTACCCCTCCAAGCAAGGACGTGCATCAAAAACCATCTTCAAACTAACATTTTCTTCCTTTATGCATTTACAAAATTACTATCTTCCAAGTTGTGTAAGTTGCTACTTTTCCCTTCCCTATGGCAGTGTCCGTCCAAGCAAGGAGGGGGATCATCCACATTTCTTGTAACCCACTGTGGATCTGCTTCACGTCCTTGGAACTTCATCGGATCCCTCGGAGCATCCTCATACCTCCCTTTTATCATCTTCAGTTGTTTCTCTTTAGATCTACTTGTAAAGTGGCAATGTAAAAATTGTGTTGTGTTCTCTCTACATAACACACTCAGAAAACCCTGCACAAAGAATTAATTGGGGGATTAATTAGAGACTATCGACCTCTATTGAGGTGGTTAATGGGAAGATATACCAATTTCAATCACAATTTAACAAAAATCATACGGATTATCAAACAACAAAATAAACACATCTATCACCCACACAAACAAACAACCACTTAAAAGAACTTGATTCAAGTCATATGTTCCTCAAATCCATTTAGAAACAGTTAGAGCGCTAAGCTAATTCGACACCCTTCAAATTACCATTTTCTTCCCTTTACCCATTTACAAAATTATGCCAAATTATTTTTGTGTTAAACCACAAGTTCTCACAAGTTTCTACTTCCAGTACCCCTCCAAGCAAGGACGTGCATCAAAAACCATCTTCAAACTAACATTTTCTTCCTTTATGCATTTACAAAATTACTATCTTCCAAGTTGTGTAAGTTGCTACTTTTCCCTTCGTCCGTCCAAGCAAGAAGGGGGGATCATCCACATTTCTTGTAACCCACTGTGGATCTTCTTCACGTCCTTGGAACTTCATCGGATCCCTCGGAGCATCCTCATACCTCCCTTTTATCATCTTCAGTTGTTTCTCTTTAGAGCTACCGGTAAAGTGGCGATGTAAAAATTGTGTTGTGTTCTCTCTACATAACACACTCAGAAAACCCTGCACAAAGAATTAATTGGGGGAGTAATTAGAGACTATCGACCTCTATTGAGGTGGTTAATGGGAAGATATACCAATTTCAATCACAATTTAACAAAAATCATACGGATTATCAAACAACAAAAGAAACACATCTATCACCCTCACAAACAAACAACCACTTAAAAGAACTTGATTCAAGTCATATGTTCCTCAAATCCATTTAGAAACAGTTAGAGCACTAAGCTAATTCAACACCCTTCAAACTACCATTTTCTTCCCTTTACCCATTTACAAAATTATGCCAAATTATTTTTGTGTTAAACCACAAGTTCTCACAAGTTTCTACTTCAAGTACCCCTCCAAGCAAGTACGTGCATCAAAAACCATATTCAAACTAACATTTTCTTCCTTTATGCATTTACAAAATTACTATCTTCCAAGTTGTGTAACTTGCTACTTTTCCCTTCCCTATGGCAGTGTCCGTCCAACCAAGGAGGGGGGATCATCCACATTTCTTATAACCCACTGTGGATCTGCTTCACGTCCTTGGAACTTCATCGGATCCCTCGGAGCATCCTCATACCTCCCTTTTATCATCTTCAGTTGTTTCTCTTTAGAGCTACTGGTAAAGTGGCGATGTAAAAATTGTGTTGTGTTCTCTCTACATATCACACTCAGAAAACCCTGCACAAAGAATTAATTGGGGGAGTAATTAGAGACTATCGACCTCTATTGAGGTGGTTAATGGGAAGATATACCAATTTCAATCACAATTTAACAAAAATCATACGGATTATCAAACAACAAAAGAAACACATCTATCACCCTCACAAACAAACAACCACTTAAAAGAACTTGATTCAAGTCATATGTTCCTCAAATCCATTTAGAAACAGTTAGAGCGCTAAGCATATTCAACACCCTTCAAACTACCATTTTCTTCCCTTTACCCATTTACAAAATTATGCCAAATTATTTTTGTGTTAAACCACAAGTTCTCACAAGTTTCTACTTCCAGTACCCCTCCAAGCAAGGACGTGCATCAAAAACCATCTTCAAACTAACATTTTCTTCCTTTATGCATTTACAAAATTACTATCTTCCAAGTTGTGTAAGTTGCTACTTTTCCCTTCCCTATGGCAGTGTCCGTCCAAGCAAGGAGGGGGATCATCCACATTTCTTGTAACCCACTGTGGATCTGCTTCACGTCCTTGGAACTTCATCGGATCCCTCGGAGCATCCTCATACCTCCCTTTTATCATCTTCAGTTGTTTCTCTTTAGATCTACTTGTAAAGTGGCAATGTAAAAATTGTGTTGTGTTCTCTCTACATAACACACTCAGAAAACCCTGCACAAAGAATTAATTGGGGGATTAATTAGAGACTATCGACCTCTATTGAGGTGGTTAATGGGAAGATATACCAATTTCAATCACAATTTAACAAAAATCATACGGATTATCAAACAACAAAATAAACACATCTATCACCCACACAAACAAACAACCACTTAAAAGAACTTGATTCAAGTCATATGTTCCTCAAATCCATTTAGAAACAGTTAGAGCGCTAAGCTAATTCGACACCCTTCAAATTACCATTTTCTTCCCTTTACCCATTTACAAAATTATGCCAAATTATTTTTGTGTTAAACCACAAGTTCTCACAAGTTTCTACTTCCAGTACCCCTCCAAGCAAGGACGTGCATCAAAAACCATCTTCAAACTAACATTTTCTTCCTTTATGCATTTACAAAATTACTATCTTCCAAGTTGTGTAAGTTGCTACTTTTCCCTTCGTCCGTCCAAGCAAGAAGGGGGGATCATCCACATTTCTTGTAACCCACTGTGGATCTTCTTCACGTCCTTGGAACTTCATCGGATCCCTCGGAGCATCCTCATACCTCCCTTTTATCATCTTCAGTTGTTTCTCTTTAGAGCTACCGGTAAAGTGGCGATGTAAAAATTGTGTTGTGTTCTCTCTACATAACACACTCAGAAAACCCTGCACAAAGAATTAATTGGGGGAGTAATTAGAGACTATCGACCTCTATTGAGGTGGTTAATGGGAAGATATACCAATTTCAATCACAATTTAACGAAAATGATACGGATTATCAAACAAAAAAAGAAACACATTCTATCACCCTCACAAACAAACAACCACTTAAAAGAACTTTATTCAAGTCATATGTTCCTCAAATCCATTTAGAAACAGTTAGAGCGCTAAGCTAATTCGACACCCTTCAAACTACCATTTTCTTCCCTTTACCCATTTACAAAATTATGCCAAATTATTTTTGTGTTAAACCACAAGTTCTCACAAATTTCTACTTCCAGTACCCCTCCAAGAAAGGACGTGCATCAAAAACCATCTTCAAACTAACATTTTCTTCCTTTATGCATTTACAAAATTACTATCTTCCAAGTTGTGTAAGTTGCTACTTTTCCCTTCCCTATGGCAGTGTCCGTCCAAGCAAGGAGGGGATCATCCACATTTCTTGTAACCCACTGTGGATCTGCTTCACGTCCTTGGAACTTCATCGGATCCCTCGGAGCATCCTCATACCTCCCTTTTATCATCTACAGTTGTTTCTCTTTAGAGCTACTGGTAAAGTGGCGATGTAAAAATTGTGTTGTGTTCTATAACACACTCAGAAAACCCTGCACAAAGAATTAATTGGGGGAGTAATTAGAGACTATCGACCTCTATTGAGGTGGTTAATGGGAAGATATACCAATTTCAATCACAATTTAACAAAAATCATACGGATTATCTAACAACAAAAGAAACACATTCTATCACCCACACAAACAAACAACCACTTAAAAGAACTTGATTCAAGTCATATGTTCCTCAAATCCATTTAGAAACAGTTAGAGCGCTAAGCTAATTCGACACCCTTCAAATTACCATTTTTTCCCTTTACCCATTTACAAAATTATGCCAAATTATTTTTGTGTTAAACCACAAGTTCTCACAAGTTTCTACTTCCAGTACCCCTCCAAGCAAGGACGTGCATCAAAAACCATCTTCAAACTAACATTTTCTTCCTTTATGCATTTACAAAATTACTATCTTCCAAGTTGTGTAAGTTGCTACTTTTACCTTCGTCCGTCCAAGCAAGGAGGGGGGATCATCCACATTTCTTGTAACCCACTGTGGATCTTCTTCACGTCCTTGGAACTTCATCGGATCCCTCGGAGCATCCTCATACCTCCCTTTTATCATCTTCAGTTGTTTCTCTTTAGAGCTACTGGTAAAGTTGCGATGTAAAAATTGTGTTGTGTTCTCTCTACATAACACACTCAGAAAACCATGCACAAAGAATTAATTGGGGGAGTAATTAGAGACTATCGACCTCTATTGAGGTGGTTAATGGGAAGATATACCAATTTCAATCACAATTTAACAAAAATGATACGGATTATCAAACAAAAAAAGAAACACATTCTATCACCCTCACAAACAAACAACCACTTAAAAGAACTTTATTCAAGTCATATGTTCCTCAAATCCATTTAGAAACAGTTAGCGCTAAGCTAATTCGACACCCTTCAAACTACCATTTTCTTCCCTTACCCATTTACAAATTATGCCAAATTATTTTGTTTAAACCACAAGTTCTCACAATTTCTACTTCCAGTACCCTCCAAACAAGGACGTGCATCAAAAACCATCTTCAAACTAACATTTTCTTCCTTTATGCATTTACAAAATTACTATCTTCCAAGTTTAAGTTGCTACTTTTCCCTTCCTATGGCAGTGTCCGTCCAAGCAAGGAGGGGGATCATCCACATTTCTTGTAACCCCTGTGGATCTTCTTCACGTCCTTGGAACTCATCGGATCCCTCGGAGCATCCTCATACCTCCTTTTATCATCTTCAGTTTTTCTCTTTAGAGCTACTGGTAAAGTGGCGATGTAAAAATTGTGTTGTGTTCTCTACACACACTCAGAAACCTGCACAAAGAATTAATTGGGGGAGTAATTAGAGACTACGACCTCTATTGAGGTGGTTAATGGGAAGATATACCAATTTCAATCACAATTTAACAAAAATCATACGGATTATCAAACAACAAAAGAAACACATCTATCACCTCACAAACAACAACCACTTAAAAGAACTTGATTCAAGTCATATGTTCCTCAAATCCATTTAGAAACAGTTAGAGCGCTAAGCTAATTCCACCCTTCAAATACCATTTTTCTTCCTTTACCCATTTACAAAATTATGCCAAATTATTTTTGTGTTAAACCACAAGTTCTCACAAGTTTCTACTTCAGTACCCCTCCAAGCAAGGACGTGCATCAAAAACCATCTTCAAACTAACATTTTCTTCCTTTATGCATTTACAAAATTACTATCTTCCAAGTTGTGTAAGTTGCTACTTTCCCTTCCCTATGGCAGTGTCCGTCCAAGCAAGGAGGGGGGATCATCCACATTTCTTGTAACCCACTGTTGGATCTTCTTCACGTCCTGGATGAACTTCATCGGATCCCTTGGAGCATCCTCATACCTCCCTTTTATCATCTTCAGTTGTTTCTC
This sequence comes from Papaver somniferum, assembly GCF_003573695.1. Taxonomy (NCBI): domain Eukaryota; kingdom Viridiplantae; phylum Streptophyta; class Magnoliopsida; order Ranunculales; family Papaveraceae; genus Papaver; species Papaver somniferum. The sequence continues at coordinate 8,960,908 of NC_039360.1, read as the reverse complement.
TTTGAGCTACTGGTAAAGTGGCGATGTAAAAATTGTGTTGTGTTCTCTCTACATAACACACCTCAGAAAACCCTGCACAAAATTAATTGGGGGAGTAAATGAGAGACTATCGACCTCTATTGAGGTGGTTAATGGAAGATATACCAATTTCAATCACAATTAACAAAAATCATACGGATTATCAAACAACAAACAAAATGAAACACATCTATCACCCTCACAAACAAACAACCACTTAAAAGAACTTGATTCAAGTCATATGTTCCTCAATCCATTTAGAAACAGTTAGAGCGCTAATATAATTCGACACCCTTCAAACTACCATTTCTTCCCTTACCCCATTTACAAAATTATGCCCAAATTATATTTGTTTTAAACCACAAGTTCTCACAAGTTTCTACTTCCGTACCACTCCAACAGGACGTGCATCAAAACATCTTCAAACTAACATTTTCTTCCTTTATATTTACAAATTACTATCTTCCAAGTTGTGTAAGTTGCTACTTTTCCCTTCCTTATGGCAGTGTCCGTCCAAGCAAGGAGGGGGGATCATCCACATTTCTTGTAACCCACTGTGGATCTTCTTCACGTCCTTGGAACTTCATCGGATCCCTCGGAGCATCCTCATACCTCCCTTTTATCATCTTCAGTTTTTTCTCTTTAGAGCTACTGGTAAAGTGGCGATGTAAAAATTGTGTTGTGTTCTCTCTACATAACACACTCAGAAAACCCTGCACAAAGAATTAATTGGGGGAGTAATTAGAGACTATCGACCTCTATTGAGGTGGTTAATGGGAAGATATACCAATTTCAATCACAATTTAACAAAAATCATACGGATTATCTAACAACAAAAGAAACACATTCTATCACCCTCACAAACAAACAACCACTTAAAAGAACTTGATTCAAGTCATATGTTCCTCAAATCCATTTAGAAACAGTTAGAGCGCTAAGCTAATTCAACACCCTTCAAACTACCATTTTCTTCCCTTTACCCATTTACAAAATTATGCCAAATTATTTTTGTGTTAAACCACAAGTTCTCACAAGTTTCTACTTCCAGTACCCCTCCAAGCAAGGACGTGCATCAAAAACCATCTTCAAACTAACATTTTCTTCCTTTATGCATTTACAAAATTACTATCTTCCAAGTTGTGTAAGTTGCTACTTTTCCCTTCCCTATGGCAGTGTCCGTCCAAGCAAGGAGGGGGGATCATCCACATTTCTTGTAACCCACTTTGGATCTGCTTCACGTCCTTGGAACTTCATCGGATCCCTTGGAGCATCCTCATACCTCCCTTTTATCATCTTCAGTTGTTTCTCTTTAGTGCTACTGGTAAAGTGGCGATGTAAAAATTGTGTTGTGTTCTCTCTACATAACACACTCAGAAAACCCTGCACAAAGAATTAATTGGGGGAGTAATGAGAGACTATCGACCTCTATTGAGGTGGTTAATGGGAAGATATACCAATTTCAATCACAATTTAACAAAAATCATACGGATTATCAAACAACAAATGAAACACATCTATCACCCTCACAAACAAACAACCACTTAAAAGAACTTGATTCAAGTCATATGTTCCTCAAATCCATTTAGAAACAGTTAGAGCGCTAAGCTAATTCAACACCCTTCAAACTACCATTTTCTTCCCTTTACCCATTTACAAAATTATGCCAAATTATTTTTGAGTTAAACCACAAGTTCTCACAAGTTTCTACTTCCAGTACCCCTCCAAGCAAGGACGTGCATCAAAAACCATCTTCAAACTAACATTTTCTTCCTTTATGCATTTACAAAATTACTATCTTCCAAGTTGTGTAAGTTGCTACTTTTCCCTTCCCTATGGCAGTGTCCGTCCAAGCAAGGAGGGGGGATCATCCACATTTCTTGTAACCCACTGTGGATCTGCTTCACGTCCTTGGAACTTCATCGGATCCCTCGGAGCATCCTCATACCTCCCTTTTATCATCTTCAGTTGTTTATCTTTAGAGCTACTGGTAAAGTGGCGATGTAAAAATTGTGTTGTGTTCTCTCTACATAACACACTCAGAAAACCCTGCACAAAGAATTAATTGGGGTAGTAATTAGAGACTATCGACCTCTATTGACATAGGATAGCAACCAATAGTAGAGGCCAAGAGAAAGAAAAAGAGAAAGGGTTCCTAATGAAATAACCTAGTTTAATAACATCTATTCAAATTCAAGCTACTCAATACTCAGCAGGAAGTTTCAAATTAAAGTAACAATTACCATCAAGAACAAACAAATACTTCGAATGAGAGCAAAACTATAGGATACAATGAATAGGGAGCATGTCAAACATAATTATCCTAAAGTGTACCAACTGTTGTGATGACAAGCTACAAAGTATCTATGAATGTGATTTGATGCCAAATTGCATTTTCCTAGCCCGACAGTGTGAACTGGAGTTCTAGAAAGTTGCATTCTCGGAATATAATAACAACAAACAAACAAAAATGTAAATGTCTGGCCAAAGAGATTTACTTACATGTCGGTTGAGCAGTCTCTGAAATTGATCCCAGTTGCCATTATTTTGTGCATTAAACTCCGAGATTGAAGATACAATAACAGAATTCCCTTCCGACGACCACTGTATATAACCATTATCAGGAGAGTTCACTAGCTCAAAAAGACCGCTCACAAACCTATTAGGCCCTGCAGCAGGTTTCTTTTTCCTTGCTTCAATTGCTCTCAGACGATCTTTTTCGGCAGCTGCAACTGCTTTTTCTCTCTCTAATCGATCTCTTTTTGCAGCTTCTTTTTCTCGAACTTTTTCTGCTCTTAGTGAAGCAAAGTTTTCAGCCAGATGGACTTTCTCATCAGCGAAGAGGGCGTTGGCAGCTGCTTGTTCTCTCTCTAATCGATCTCTTTCTGCAGCTTCTTTTTCTCGAACTCTTTCTACTCTTAGTGAAGCCTTTATTTCACTCGGTAGGATTTCCTCTTCAGCTATTCCACACAGAGGGACTTCCTCTTCAGCGAAGAGGGTGTCGGTGCCGGGGAGAGTGTCGGTTTCGATTCCGATTCCGTAGAGAGTGTCGGTTCCGGTGCCGGGGAGAGTGTTTCTTCTTCTTACTCGAGTTGTTTCTTCTTTTCTCTCTCTTCGAGCTCTCTCTTCAGGTGTTTCTCTCTCTCTCTCCGAGCTCTTTCTGCAGCTGCTGCTTCTCTCTTTAATCGAGCTTTTTCATGAACTCTAGCTAATCGGGATTTCCTTTTTCGGCGTGACTCAGCTTCATCATCACTAGGGAGTATGTCGGTGTCGGGGAGTGCTTGTTTTCTCTCTAATCGATCTCTTTCTGCAGCTTCTTTTTCTCCAACTTTGTCTGCTCTTAGTGAAGACTTTATTTCAACCTAAAGATTCAGTAGCCGGAGATGGAGGTAAAGAGTTGTTTGCACCTAAAGACTCAGGTAACCTTCCGACAAATATTAGTTCTAGTTCTGGTGATTGTTCTGTTGATCTGATTGTCGGTGCGGGTAAGCTTAGCCCGGCCGACAATCAGATAACAGAACAATCACCAGAACTAGAGCTAATATTTGTCGGAAGGTTACCTGAGTCTTTAGGTGCAAACAACTCTTTACCTCCATCTCCGGCTACTGAATCTTTAGGTTGAAGATAATCTTCACCTCCATCTTCTGGATCATCAAAACCATCACTAGAACATTGGTCAATAATATCAGGTTTAAAACTAAGTATCAGCTCCGAAATATTTTTAAGATCTCTCGTTGCATCTTGAAAAAATGAAGAAACCAATGGAAAATCTTGTAATTCCTTCAACAGTTTTCCAAGGTTGATCTCCATATGATCTTTACAATCCTTGAAACCTTAAGCGGTGACTGATTTTACTTGCAATAGACTTTCACATTCATCAATTTCATTATGAAATCGTGACCTAATATCCTGTAAGAACTTAAGGGTTAGGGTTTCATATTCATCGATATTTGATTGGGTTTCTAAACTAATTGATGTTTAAATTTTAGTAAAAGCGTCGGCTTCTAAAGGAATTGATGGGTGTTTTTGTGTATTTACATTAAAAGGCTGGATTGATGCTTCTTCTTTCCGAGGATTTTCAGTAAAGGCTGGATCTCCCATATTGAGAAGAAGAAAACATAAAGACGGACCTGCTGAACAATCCATCTATATATAAGAATCCCTACAAAATTAGGGCTACTAGTTTTACTATTTTAACCCTAACGAAAACAAAAAATCATTTGAAAACAAAAGTAGCATGGTTTACGTGGATTTTTCCCTCAACCAATGATTGTACAATACGTGGATCAATTCTCAACGGAAGGATGACAAACTCAGACCTGATCAATCTGGCCATTGTATTGCCACGCTCGTACACTTTTTTAAAGCATGATCTGATGTACTTTTCTTATAAAGAAAAATCAACGGTTATACTAACACGACTACAAAAATTAAATAAAAAGAAGTGAGGGATATTCCAGCGAGAAAACAACAAAAGAAAATAAAAATAGATGATTTTAAAAGGAAAACTTCCCCTACAAGCAGAAAGGAAGATAGTGAGGACTGCTGACTGCAATACTTAAGTGCAGCTTCAATTGATACAATATTACAATGAAATTTGGAAATTTCTGAAGCAAAAGAGGGCAACCGCCTTGTACAAACATTATGTAGACTTCTCTGATCTTGTGACTCTGCTCCCCTCCAACCTATGTCGAATCAATCTTCATTATGAGCCATCCTCTGCTTTTTCCACTTATAAGCAGCTTCCAAGAAGTTTCTTCAGGAAAGATGTAATCATGATACTCTTCATAAGCTGTTGGACCATCATCTGAAGAGATCTCCTTCCTCTTCTTAAGGCTCTTCAGCATCCTTTTCTCAACGATATTTGTGTCTCCAACACTGCCGAATTGCTGCCCAACTTTCAGCCATTCCTCCAAAAGCATAGCTCTCTCCTTCAACTCAGGAGCATTTTCTCTATAATGTTTCAGGGCTCTCTCAAAAATCTCTGTTGCATAGTTAGTAATTCAGGTAAGAAGTTAAATCCATTGTTAAAATTCAGACGAGCCAACTGGCCATATATATATTAGAGTAAATGAGAGTTAAAAAGATTAAACAGGGTTCGGACCTCAAGCTTTACTGAGGCACTGCTTTTTCTGTTCTATAAGGTCTTCATTCTCTTCCTCTCCATCTTGCTCATCTTCCTCTTCGATAGGAGTGAATCCTCAAACTTGGCGTAGCTTCCCACACCTTATAGTGGGTTGTGCGAATTAGCAGCTTCTCATATAGAGCCTGGTATTTGCATCCTCACGCTCCGAAATTTCGAAATCGGTGTATGCCTGTTCACCAACAAAGTGAAGTTGTTCGTCAGCTGTATTCTTAAAGAGTTCAGCACCTCCGGCCCAGGAAACAACATTGGAAGATGACAATCAGAACATGAATTTACAAACCATTAAAACATTCGGTGAACCTAACAAGGCATTTGTCAACGAACTAGGTTTATTTGGTTCGAGTAGGAATGAGTATAAAGTTTTGCTTTCAGAATAACCAATCAGCATGTCTAATATATGCGTTAAAACTAAAACTGGATGCAGTTCAAATCTCATGGACACCGCCTCTCTTTTGTGAGATTGAAGTCGAACAAGAGATCAACAAAAATATGAATCCATAAAATAGATAGGAGATAATTCATACAGAACGTATAGTCTAGAAAGGCTACTTTCTGCAGTTCCTGTGCAACAAGCCTTCTTTTCAAGGTCAAACTGGGTGCCTAATTCTACACACTTTAGACTTGTTTTATCAAGTGGCCAATAGAAAGGGATAAAACCTGGTTCACTCTGCTCTCTTTTGCTAGGTTCACGGTTGCATGTTGCTGGCCCTGCTAGCCCATTCTTTGTGTCTTTTGACACAATGACTATTAAGCACATTTCTTTTCAAGGTGAATGTATAGCTAGGAAAGAACAATTTACTAACCAATAACGCATTCAGTCACACATACTTCTAAACTTGGAATCCAAAACAGCAAGGAACAACACATACCTTTCATACAATTCTGGCATATCCAAATGATGTTGTTCTGTTGCAAGCTCAAAAATTGCTCTGGTCCGTTCAGTCTCACCCAAAGATATCTCCAATTCAGCAAATTTGATCTAAGCATAACATTTTTCTGGAGCACAGTGCAAGCACTTAGCATGCAGGGTTCGACAATGATCCAAAACTTCAAAGTGAACATAGTTTGAGAACAAATATACTATACCTTATCTTTAGCGCCAGCCGCGACACTCCAATTGCACTGTCTAAGATTCTTCTGTCGTATCTCAAATTGTGCAGCCATAAGCCATATTTCGCGAACGAGAACTTCTTGTGAGGAATCAGCTTAAGACACTCCCTGATTGAACAGCAAGCATGTGAGAAGTTCCATATACCCATTTAATCATATGAAATTCATCATCAACAGATGAGCAAACAGGTAAGATATATAAAGAAATAGATTACTAATGACTAGCTAAAGGACTCGCATCTAACTGCATACATGAGGTTTTAGCAGATAATAAAGATAATCCACAACCAGAAAGTGTATGGCTATACTAATTATTAACTCAATAAGTGAATAGGAAACCACAATGTACCTGTAAACTTCTCTCGTTGATCCATGTCTTCGGCATCAAGCTCTTCGTACAGAGCATAATTGATCCTACACAGCAAAAAAATTCAAAGCCAGCATTAAAAACGTAACGAATTTAAAAAAGTTCACTAGAACATCATCTCATCCCCTAAAGGATGAGTTCGACAACATTTCTTTAGAAAGGCCGATAAAAGAAAAGGCAGATCTTTAAAAAGATTTGAAAAACATACCACATGTATATATACCGCTGCCAGGAGGAACATTAGCAATAGCTCTCTCATAAATTTCCATAATCCTATCCTTCCTCCCCGCATTTTTAATCCCGACACTTATTCCATTAATGTATTGGTTTCTGCTACTGCTACGTTGTTGCCATCCTCGAGTTTTGTCAACTGATCACAAAGGTTTTCTTCTTTCACTTTCATTTCCTCTATCAAACTGTTTAAATTTATAATCTGTTCTTCCATGCTGGATTTTAGAAGTAACAGATCCGAATTTTCTGCTCGCAACTGTTGATATTCATGGGACATAGCTTTTCCCTGCTCCTCTGACTCGCTTTTCTGTCTGCTCAAGGAATCTACTTCGGCTGCTTACCTGTATCTTTAAGCCTTCCACAAGTGTATTGGTTTCTGCTAGTGCTTCATTCTTGTCACCCTCAACTTTTCTTAGCTGATCACAAAGGTTCTCTTCTTTCCCTTTCATTTCCTCTACCAAATTATTCAGATTAGAGATCTGTTCTTCCATGCTAGATTTCAACATTCGCAGCCCAGAGTTCTCTCCCCATGACTGTTCTGCCTGGCTGACTTTAATGCTTAACTGCTCTTCTAGCTCGCTTTTCTGGGCACCCAACGAGCCTACCTCCAGTTCCAAGTTCTTTATTTTTGCTTTTAAATCCTCCCTTAAGGCATCACCTTCTTCTGATGTTTTAGTCTTAACATCCTCGAGTTGTTTCAGGAGGTCATTGAGATTACCTTCTTTCGATCTCAAATCTTCTTCTGAACCAATAATTCGCCCTTCCAAGTTGGATTTCAGAATGTCCAACGCAGAAATATCCTCTTTCAACTGGTTAGCAAAGGAGGTTCTGGTCTTCACCTGTTGTTCCAATTCGCCATTCTGAAGTCTCAACGTGTCTATTTCTGTTTGAAGGTTACTCAGAACACCAGAGATCTCTTCTATTTTTTCGCTCAATTTGCTTTCCACGACCAAAACTTGATCTTGCAATTCAGTTTTGAGTAACTGCAAACTGGAGTTTTCCTCTCTCAACTGTATAGCTTCACTGGTTTTACTTTCAATTTGTTCTTGAAGGTCCTTTTCTCTGGTAGTTAGGGCGTCAAATTCCAGTTTGAGGTCAGCTATCTGCGCCTCTAACCCGTGAACTGCAGCTGATTTTTCACTTTCGAGGTCTGAGTATTTCTTTGTAAGTGCAGAAAATGCATCTTCCCTCTCTTCCATCTTGGCCACAACCGTTGACTTCTCCGTGATCAAAGCTTCATTTTCTTTCTTTCTGTCTTCCAATTTCTGGTTCAATTCAGCTTCTATCTTTTTGAGATCTTCAATGATTTTATCTGATTCTTGCATTTTCAAATATAAAGCTTCTATCTCATCACTGATAGCAGCCAATTTCTTATTTGTAACTTCAGGTTCATGTTTCAGGCTTTCTGTAAGATTTTTAGACCCATTCTCTCCTTTGCTTTTTTTCTTGGTTTGCTTCTTCGAAGAATGGTCAGATTCCGAGTCTGAGCTGGAGGAAGATGAAGAGCTTCCATCTGTTTTACCCTTGTAATCAGCCTTGCTTCGTAGCTGTCCAGTGAGATGACTGTAACGATTATGGAGGGATTCATATTGTTCGTGGACATTCTCAACCAGATGAACGATTTCTGAACTTTTGTCAGATTCTGCTTCATTATCTACTTCTTTGGTCAGCTTCAACAATTTCTTTACTTTATCCTCGAAATCTGTAAGCATATAACAAGCTCTCAATATGAAAATCTACACGCTAATGAACATAAGAAATAACATAAATAGAATGTAAGATGCAAAGGACTACTATTGAAAAGCTTATCTCTTAAGGGAGTCTGGATAATTCAACAAACTCCATCTTAAATATTAAAAGAATGTCAAATGAGAAAAGTTCGCGGAATACAACAGATTTGTGTCAACAAATGTTATCATACATATATGTGACTAGCCAGATAATGGTCATGTGTAGAGTGTTAAGTTAGACAAATTGTAGACATATGTCAACTTCTTTTATCCAGAGGTAGCGTTGCTTCACTCATTAGTGTAGGAATAAATATTTTCGAGTAACATGACTGGAATATAACAGGGATTGAGCTCATCTGATCTCTAAACTTGACAAAACCCTTTTTGAACCATCATTTAAGATACAGAGAAACACATTGGCAAAAGAAAATTTACCTGTTTTATTACTTTCATGTTCTTGGGTTTTCTCATGATGAATGTGATCCCCAAAGAAGGATTTTATTGACTCGCTAAACCCATGTTTCGTCATCTCTCCTGATTACAATTTCTCAAGCCTTTCCTTTAACTAGTTTTCCATTCAGAGAGTGAAACAAGGCAGACTCCAATGCATGCTCAGAACCATAAAGACCTGAAAATATGAAATCATAAAACTCACTGAAACATCCAAGGGGAAAAAAAAAAGGTACCCCAATTCCAAATCAGAACAAACAGATTAGGTTGCATAAATTGCACCTCCTGAATTTTCCATGAAATTACAGCAAAATATTCTTAAGACCTTCTCAACAATCTCAGATTCTTACCATAGTTAGCATAAAATTATTGTGATGCAAAAAGAGAAATGTGAAAAATTACCATAAAAAATTAAAAAAGATCTCCTGAGCTAAATTTGGAGAGAACTTGATGACCACCAGATAGAAATGTAAAGATATTTCTTACCCTAGAAAATCCAGGAAAGAGGAGTAGGTATACAGGGAAAGCCCATTAATGAGCTGATCCCCCACAACCCCACCATTCATTTGCATAAACCTAAGAAATTCCCAAATCCCATGAGATTCTAATCAAGATATGAAGCTAGAGAAACTCTAACATTCATCCCATTGGGAAGACAAAAGGCTTGAATTGGATGTATTAAGGTGGGCAACCATAACCCCACCATGTGATTGGTTTTGCACATTTTAAGCTTTCCCACCATTCCTGCATTTCACATGGTTGGGTATTCTTAACCCACATTAAACATCACCCCAGTGATGAAAGATCCACAAAAATTATGCAAACCCAGAAAGATCTGTCTTAATCTGCTAACTCATTTATCATGTAAGTCAAACAAACCCCAGTGGCAGTATCCATTTAGACCAGACATGAAACTAGTGCACTAGAGGTAACTATAAAAATGTCTCATAGAGTCAAAGACTCGCAGAAACAGATAACGCAGAACAATAACTTAGCCGTCTCGCGTGCTCACGCTGTCACACAGCATGAATACAACCTTGCCTTTTTTCTAATAAAATTTGAAGGAAATGCAGTAACATCCAAGGCAGTGACCTTGCCTTAACCCATAGGTCCACCTATTTCATTCACCCCATGCTATACAGATCCCTTATATGGTACACAAACCTCTGTATAAAAATAAATAAAAAGCAACAAAACACAGGCCTGCTAGAGATGTAATACATGCCTAACATGCCCAAATCCCAGCGCCAAATCTGGTCAAGAGAAGTTACATAAACCTCGTGCAATTTGGCAAACAAAAAACCAAAGCAAGAAGTTACATAAGCCTCTGGCAATTTGGCGAACAAAAGACCAAACCAGAGTCAACCCAGACATAACTACCGAAGCAAAAATATCAAAAGGAATCACGGCCAAACTCCGGCATGTTCTCGATCTCATAATTAAAATTCAGAGACACAACCATCGAATTCAAACCATTTGGCATAGGCTTACTTAGATAAACTTCCATCCATTCGACATATTACACCCCCTAAATTAAACAATATGATGCTGCTCTATTATTATGAGTTTGTCTTTGTTTTGGGTTCCATGACAAAGATCTTTTTGACTTACTAATGATGTGGGTCAATAAGACTGATTGGGAGTGACTAGGGCGACATGTGGCTGAGTTATTAATGATGGGGCTTAGCTGGATAACGGCCCTTGTTAAAATCGTCAACATCTTCTTCTAAATCAAAAGAGGAGAGAATATCCAGCCAGACAAGACAATGAGCTGGTTTTTGTTTTGTTTCCCCCCAACTTTCTTAAAAAGACAGATTAATTCATTTCTCCCGATTAAACTAATCCTAACTTTTTAAATAATAATCTCCATTAAAATTTAAAGTACTCCTCAGATATGAAGAAAATTTACACTTAACAGTAGATCAATTCAAAATCAACAACACAGTAAATTGAACTAGCTGAAAAATCATTAAATTAATTTTACCTTTTGCCCTAACTTTTGAAGAAGAAGAAGAAGAATCCTCTTGATTTTGCAGCAACAACTTTTTGAATTTCTTTGTTTAATTAGTTCCTCCTGTAGAATTAACCACTTTTCATTAATAACTTCCAGTCCAAATTTCATAATAAACATCTATCAAACTAATAAATTAAGAAGAGCTGAAAGAAAGAAAGAATTTAAAAAAAAAAAATCATCTCAGTCTAGAATTACTTGACACGATCAGTGCTAGTAACGCTCAAACATTCAACTAAAGATCTAATTTGAAATTTCCAAAGAAGAAGAAGAAGACATGATCCTACTAGTGATACAGATCGGAGCTAGAGAACAAATTAAAGAAAGAATTTAGTTAGTCTTTGAATCAAAAATCCAAGGAAAACTCAAAATTTCCCAAGAACTTGATCTAAAACATTTATCAGTTAGTGAATCCAAACTTCATGAAGGAAAAAAAAAAACAGTAGAATTTAAGTAGGAGAGCGGCATCCATACCTGTGATTTCACACTCTCCCTGTCTGGATTCTTGAGATGAAAATCCAAGAGAGGGAGAGAGTCTCTGAGGAGAGAGGACTGGAAAACAAGCTGTGATTAGAGGAAAGAAAATCAGGTGGAAAGTGATGAAGGGAGGAGTAAGAGAAATTTTAAAATAAACATTTTGTACCATTTTGTAGATGGGAATCTTTATTAAGGAAAAATATAATACACCATTTTATGGTCTTTTTATTTTAAAATTTTAAAACATTTTGCCACTCTCTTAGATATTAACAATTTTTCAAAACAAACACATTATTGACTGACTAACTGACTTATTGACCTGCCCACTGCCCAGCATTTATAGTTTTGTTCCCAATGGAAATCATGGCTAGATGTGGAAGACTTGCTATTTGAACAATAAACAAAAAGCTCCCAGACTTTGGTGGATGCTAGTACCACCAACAAAGGATTGAGATACAACCAAGTGATGAATTGAATGTAAAATTATCAGATGCAGAGGTGAAACTCATAGATAACTTGAGTTGTTTTCTTTCCTCACTAGCAATCCTACTTCAAGAAAGGAGAACACCATACGCAAAAGATGTCTTACACATTCGGACGATAAAGTAACGTTTTTATCTCCCGAATGCATTCGGTAAAAAATAAAATTCTAAAACTTCTGATTATTGTCGGTGTATTAGAATGTTTTTTGCCTCTTTTTTTTCCATTTATTTTCATTTTTGAGTTATAAGAGTGATAGAGAAAAAGGGAAAAACCATTTTTTCATTACAAAGATGGATGGATACGATGAAGGTTCATGGTCGTTAAGAGAAGACGATTTGGGGTATATGTTGAATGATCCAAATTTTTAAGGAGAGGAAACCCTAGACGACGCTTTCATGGAAGATAATGGAGAATCATCCGATATTGAAGCCAACGATCCATCTAACTCACAGGTAGTGTGTTAAGAAACTCAAATACCCACTTTGTATGCGTTTCTATGCGTTTCGAAACAAAAAAGAACGATTTTTGCATGCATTGAATGCCATGATATTTCCGAACTAGAATTCCAAAGGTAACTCTCTAACCAGAGTTTTGTCATTTGGTTTTTGTTTAATTTTGTATATACTTTATATTTAAATACTATTATTCATTTTAAATTTTCTATTGGTAGTTGCTTAACCAGTATTTTATGTGTTCATTTTTGTTTAAAAGTTTATAAACTCGTTTTATAATACGTTTACGCGATTAAATTGTTTACTTCTTGTTAAACAATCACGTTAAAATGTTTTTTTCCATATTATAAATCGTATACAAATAAAATTAGTCTCGTAATAAGGTCATAATACTTATCAATATATCATATATGTAAGCTGAATTTTGAGTGTCGAACTCACATTTAGAAAAAACGAATATACACGTACGTATGCCGTTCCGAACTACTGTCCGAACAACGAACCGTTCCGAACTACTGTCCGAACAACGAACCGTTGACCGGATTTTTGACCGAATCCGACCTATCCAAATCCTTACAATTCTCGTACGTATGTCGTCCCGAACTACTATCCGTACCCCGGATTGCTAACTGGGGTTTGAATTGCTTAGGTTTCTGAAATCAACTCCATGAAAGCAGCAAAAGGTAAAACAATGCTTACAATGAGCCACTTGGTTGATGCTACTGCCAACAAAAGGATTTGGAAATTAGGAGTTCAGGTGCACCTAATTACCAAGAATTGCTTGAATGTAAAATTATCAGTTAAAAGACTTGCAGAAATGTGAAACTCATAGATAACTTGAGTTGTTCTATCAAGAGAACACCATACATTAAAGAAAACAGAGATGTTTCTTTCTCAACTTAAAGGGAAGCCTTCCCTTGAGGGACCAAAACAGTATTCTACAAGTACTTGTAAGATTCGCTTATGTTTAAGCGAATCACCAAAGATTTACAAACAGAAATGGAGACAGTGGGGACTGCAATAATTTTAGAGCAGCATTTCATTTTAATCATACAGTGTACTTTTGTCAAATATGTTGTACGCTTCTTTGTTTTTGCGACTTGCTTCCCTCCATATCCATCAACACTAGAAATCAGTAGCAACCAGAAGAAATCAGTTCGCATCCTGATCCATCCTCTGCTTTTTCCACTTATAAGCAGCTTCCAATATCTTCATATTTGGTGCTGTAGTTTCTTCAGGGAAGATGTAATCATAATACTCTTCATAAGCTGTTGGACCATCCTCTGAAGAGATCTCCTTCCTCTTCTTCAGCCTCTTCGGCATCTTTTTCTCAACAAGACTTTTGTCTCCGACACTGCCAAATTGGCCCTCAATGGTTAGCCACTGCTCCAAAAGCATAGCTCTCTCCTCCTTCAGCTCAGGTGCATTTTCTCTGTAGTGTTTCAGGGCTCTCTCAAAGATCTCTGTTGCATAGCCAGTAATACAGGGAAAAAGTTAAGCCCACTGTTAAAATTCAGACTCATCTACACCTTATCTCAGATCTTATGTTGCCATTCCTATCATGAAGAAATGTAACCTCTCAAACAAATGGCTATATATTAGAGAAAATGAGAGTTTAAAAACTAAACCAGGTTCGTACCTCTAGCTTTACTGAGGCACTGCTTCTTCTGTTCTATAAGGGCTTCACTCTCTTCCTCTCCATCTTGCTCATCTTCCTCTTCGATAGGAGTGAATGCCTCAAACTTGGCGTAGCTTTCCCACACCTTGTAGTGGGTGGTGCGAATTAGCAGCTTCTCATATAGCGCCCTGGTATTTTCATACTCACGCTCAGAGATCTCAAAGTCAATGTATGCCTGTTTCCAACAAAGTGAAGTTGTTCGTCAGTTATATTCTTAAAGAGTTGAGCAACTCAAGAAACAGCAGAGGAAAATGACAATCAGAACATGAAGTTAGGAACCATTAAAACATTCAGTGAAGAAACAAACTTAGAGAAGCATTTGTCAGTGTATAAGGTTATTTGGTTCAGGCTGGACAGGAGTATAAATTTGCATCCAGAGTAACCAGTCAGCATATCTAACATATGTGTTAAAACTTGACTAGGATGCAGTTCAAATCTCATAGAAAATAGAAAATAGATAGAGATCTGCAGTCCAGAAAGGCTGCTTTCTGCAGTTCTCTCATTTGTTTTTGACAGTTGAAGTCTCTAAGAACCACCCAAGATCTTCATGCAAGATCAAACTGAGTGACTTACAGTAAATACTTTAAGTTTGTTTGATCAAGTACTCAACAGAAGAAAAGGAAAAAAAGAAAAAGAATATTTCTCTTCTAATCTCTAAGCTCTCTTTTGTTAGGTCCTTGGTTGCAGGTTACCATCCCTACTGGCCTATTCTTTGTATAATTTGACACAGTGACTATAAATGGCATTTCTTTGTAAGGTAGTATAGCTAAGAAAGACTAATTTGCTAACTAATAAACACATTCAGCCACGCATACTTCTAAACTTGGAATCAAAAACAGCAAGGAACAACAAAACACATACCTTCCATAACAATTCTGGCATATCCAAATGTTGTTGTTCTGTCGCAAGCTCAAAAATTGCTCTGGTCCGCTCAGTCTCACCTAAAGATATCTCCAATTCAGCAAATTTGATCCAAGCATAACAGTTTTCTGGAGCCCAGTGCAAGTACCTCGCATACAGGGTTCGACATCGATCCATGTTGCCGAGTTGCAACTCGATCTCAATATATTTCTTGAAAATCTATTATTGATATGAATAACGTTAGTGCAAGAAAATTTAAGATACAAAACTTTCAAAGTTGAACATTAAGGATCGACATAAAGTACCTTATCTTTGGGCGCCACTCCAATTGCATTACCTAGGAGTTTCCTTGCAGCCGTGAGATTCTTCTGCCGTATCTCGAATTGTGCAGCCATAAGCCATATTTTCGCGAACGAGAACTTCTTGTGAGGAATCATCTTAAGACACTCCCTGATTGCAAAGCAAATGTGTGAGATAGTTCGAAATACTATCTAATCATATGAAATTCATGTAAGGAAATCGATTACTGATTACTAGCTAAAGGACTCATATTGAAATACATGACGTTTTAGCAAATAATAAAGATAATCCACAACCAGAAAGTGCATGGCTATACTAATTGTTAACTGAACAAGTGAACATGAAACTACAAATGTACCTGTAAACTTCTCTTGTTCGATCCATGTCTTCGGCATCAAGCTCTTCGTACAGAGCATAATTGATCCTACACGCAACAAATTCCAAAGCCAGCATTAAAACCATAACTAATTAAAAAGGATGAGTTCGACAACATATCTTTAAAAAGATTTGAAAAACATACCACAAGTATATATACCGCTGCCAATACCGTTTCTCTTCAGCAGGAGGAACGTTAGCAATAGCTCTCTCATAAATTTCCCTAATCCTATCTTTCCTCCCCGCATTCTCTTCCAAACGAATATAATCAAACCAAGAATCATAGTTATACGGATTCTTCTTAACCTCTTCTTCATATTGAAACCTCCTCTTCCCCACAATAGCATCCTCAATTCCTTCCCTATCACCATACTGCTTCTCAAACGCTACAAACTTCCTATACAAATCCTCTGCACGTCCTTTCGGTATATGATCTAACGCAAACTTATATATACACCGAGCACGTTCAGTTTCTTTACATTTCTCTTCAAACTCAGCAAACGCTACAAACAACTGCTCACTCTCTTCGTCATCAACTAATTTGTCAACAGCAGTTACATAAACATTCCTTGCCCTATCAATTTCACCATTCTTCATCTCAAATTTCGCAAACCTAATATAAGCACTAACTCTAGGATGGCATTCAACAAACCTCGCAAATATATTCCTAGCTCTATCAATTTCATTATAACGAAGTTCGAACTTAATATAGGATAACCAACCTTGTTGATCAGGCATCCAACCCATCCATCTCTCGAAAATCTGTCTAGCTCCAGCTACATTCCCAAGTATCTCCTCCATGTGTATATACTTATACCACAACTGATCAATCCTCGGCAACAACGATACTGCACGGTCCCATACATTCCGAGCATGATTGATAAACTTGTTCTTCATCTCCACTTCAGCATACTTCAACCACAGTGTATGATTCCTGTAATCAACTTCCAAAGCTCTTTCCCAAACAGATCTAGCTCGTTTGAAATCTTTCTGTGATTCTTCCCATTTCGCATATTTAATCCAAACACTTGTATTCCAACGAACTCTACGAATCAAATCTTCGAATTCTTTTCGTTTGCGGAGACGATAATCAGCTAATTCACTTGGATCAGTGATTTTTTGTTTAGGTGGTCGGATTTCTGATTCTTGACGTTCTCTAGCTTCACGGAGGATTTGCTCGGCGGTGATTTGAATTGGGGCTGGAGTTTTGTTCTTCACTCTGGTTGGGCGAGCGAGCTTGATTTCTGTTTCTTTACGAGTTAGGAACCCTAAAGATGGGTCTCCTTCTCTCGCCATTGTTGTTGATTGAGAGCTTCAGGAAAGCTTGTGTCTGAGATGGAGATGAAAAAAAACCCAGAGTAAACCCTAGGAGAGAGAAAGTGAGAAAAAAATTGCAGAGAAATTTGGGAACGATGGCGGATAGGTTTATGAGGGACTTTATCTTTTTATGGGATTCTAAATTCTGGTAAATTTTAATGGGCTAATAATGGGTGTAACCGGCCTATCTAGTCGATGGGTACCCATTACACGGAACCGAAACCGGACCAGCTAGATTCGGGTCCGGTTCTGGGTTCTAAAGTTGGACCCATTAACAACTTAGGACCCGACGGGTAATTATCCGATTGGTCCCGAATGTTAACGGGTAATATCCGTCGGTACTAGCGGGTAATGGGTACCCGGTTATTTATATTTTTATTCATCTTTTTAGCAAAATTATATGTATTTTTTTAGTTTGGGCTTTGATTTTTTTTCCATTTTTTATTTTTTTCTTACATTTAATCTTTATTTAATGCATTAATAAAGAATTAATGATAAATTTTTACAAAAATTAATTAGATACAAGTTAAAAAGAGAAAGAAATTAAGTTTTTAAGATTTTCTTTATAGTTTTTTTAATATCCAATCGGTACCCGGAACCGATGGATACCCGAGACTTTAAACGGGTCCGACTCTGGGTCTACAAATTTAGGAACCGGACCCGGAACCGTTAGGAACCAGACCCGACCTTTATAAGTAGGGTCTGGGTCTGCGTCTAGTGATACCCGGGAAGTCCCGGATCCATTGACACTCTTAATCTAGTGAATGGTGCCTTGGGATGTTATAATGTCATCGGAGTTCGCAGATTGGCCGATGCTCGATGCAATTGCACACCCTTGCTTTAAACTTCCTTCGCCCATAGTATGGAAAGATTTTTATCATAGTATTGTTGGAGCTTTCCAATATTTTTATATAACACGATCTCACATCGTGGTAGCAGCCAATAAGATATATCTAGGGGTGCACAACGGGTAGGGTGGGTAGGATATGGCCCATTTCGCCACCCTACCCGCTAACTGGCAGGTAAGAAATTTTTTACCCGCCACCCTACCCGCCATTAAATGGGCAAGATCCTATCCGACCCATTAATTGGCGGGTCGGGTAGGATAGGATGACGAGTATAATCGTTTTTTTTTTTCAGGACTTTCAGCAGGACTTTCTGGTCAGCAGTAAATACAGAAAATACTTCCAAAAAACAAAAGAAATAAATCTTGCAACAACATAGCAAATTTATAGTCTCAAGAAACGATAAATCGACGATGAATCCCATCCCAATTCCATGTTCTTCACGTGACCTTGTTCTTCATATAACAGTATATCACCAAAAACTCTTCATATTGACCTTCTTCTTCAATCATCATCTACGATGATGGAATAAGTACTAAGATCACCAAATAAATCTGCAGAACATATCAGTTCAATTTAATGGAATCAGTTGCAGTTGCATAACAGATAAATTGTATCAAAAATTCATTTCTTTTATTTAGAATGATCTTTGATTCTATATGCAAGTATAAACATGTAGAAATACAAAGCGAGGAATATCAATATGTACTCTTCAAGTAGACAAAATACCAAGTATCAATTTTAAACTAATTCCAGATTATAGTCTTGGACAGTTATAAAATGGATACATAATTATGCAAAAAGTGTTTATGCACTAAAACCTGCTACATGCTTATAAGTAGCATAAGTATAGTGCATTTACATACAATTAATGAGAAGGGAAAGTTGGTTGTGTAGCTAGTAGTATAATGAGTTAGAAGGATCAATAGCAGCAAGTTCCATACCTGACTCTAAGACGTCATCCTCTTTCTCTTCAGCTCCAAGTGTAGATGGATCCATATCAATCGGTGTCCTCAACCAGTTTTGTAGGAGAATCAATGCTTCCACAGTTCGGGGTCTTAAAGAACTACAGAAATGACCAAGTATTCGCTTTCCAGTACTGAAAGCAGATTCACTTACAACTGAAGAGACGGGAATAGCAAGTATGTCTCTTGCTATAAGTGACAGAATATCAAACCTTGCAGCATTGCTTTTCCACCAAGTCAATATATCAAACTTTGAACCTTCTTTATTGTCTTTTGTTGGTGAGTAAATTTGTTCCGATAAGTATCTTTCCACCTCAGATTTGTCAAAATCCTCAATTGTAGACAACTGGGTTTTACGTTCTTCTCTATGGGCCTTATATCTTCTCTTTCTATGTAACGTAGAACTAGAACTAGAGCTCTCTTGACTAGGACTACCACCAGTTTCACCTACAGATTCTGACGAGGCTAACACACTTCCTACACCTGCATATTCTGCCTTATAAGCTGTAAATAATTCATTAAAATCCTCTTTCACTTTATCTAACCAATTTTTTACCAATCTTTGTTTCATCCAAGGAATATCATGCATAATCAAATCTTCTAGTATTACTTGCAGTCCACGTTCTTTTTCTCTTGGATCAAGAAGCACAAAAATAAACAATAAAGGATTCATGTTTTTATACTCACCCAAATACTTGTTGTATTTAAGTAACATCTTCTCACCCATATGGCTTAAGTGAGGATCATAATGAGATTTTTGCCATTCATTTAAATCTCCACGTACATCACAAATTTCCGCCAAAAATGTATGCGAAGTGACATACGTAGAACCAGAAAACTCAACAGTTGCTTCATAAAATACCTGTAGAAACAGTACTAATTGTTATCAACCGTTGCGTCCATAGAGATGGATGTTCATAGAAAAACTTGCAATAAATTTGCTCCAATTGATAATGCATATTAAACCATGTACAGTAATAACACCCTGCAGGGCCTGTACCATTCAAACTATGTTATTCTAACAAGACACGGAATCACAGACACAGACACTTGGAATGAGCAATTTCAATTACAAGGATATGAGCATGCGTCAAATGTGAGTTTCCCAATGATTACACTTCACACTCTGAATCATATATTCCAGAACATACTAGCATAGATAGGGTTATTCCTAGTGATAAATTCAACCTTAGTGACAAAACTAACTACATTGCAGTAAAGGTAATGAAAGAAATAAACAACAAAAGTCTATTTCTTTTTTATAATGGACCATAGGAATGGACCCAGTGTGATACTAGTTTGAAGATCTTGTATTACTGACAAGTGACAGACGAGGTAAGATTCAACGAGTAATCAACAAAAGTTAAGACTAACCACCTTGACTATCGCAGTCTACAATCCATCTACTGGTTTCAGACTTTGTTTTGTATCATGCAATAAGTTCTAAGTTTCAGACCTTGTTTTGTTTCATGCAATCAGTTCTAAAATGGTTGATAAAGAAAGATAAAATACCTGTAAAAACTGAACTAAGACTCGAGCATTAGCCCAATCATATTTTTCAGGAGCATGCACACGAGGCTTTTTCTTCTTGGCTTTTCTCCGACCATCTACGGGTTCTTCAGGAGCATTAGAATCAGATGAAGTAGATTCATATTCATCGGGAACATCTGTACTATCAATAGCATCAATATTAACACCCATTTCTGGTTCATCGGGAATATCGAAGATAAACCTCTCACGAAATGCTTTATCTGACCGTGCTAGCCTTATAAAGGCTTTTTCATATTTTTTCGCGGAATACAACATCAAAAAAAAGGAGTTCCATCTTGTTTTTACATCTAATATTAATCCCTTTTTATACTCAATTCTTTCGTCAAATACAGCTTCTAAGAACTTCTTCATCCTAGCAGGAGAGGATGTGACGTATTTAACCACTGACCCGATTCTTGCCACTGAAGTATTATACTTCTTCAACCCATCCTTAACAACTAAAGATAATACGTGGGCAACACATCTGACATGCAAATGTTTACCTCCAACAATTGATGATACCCAACTGACAACTCTCTCCTTGACATATTCTATTGCTTTTTTATTTGCAGATGCATTATCGAGAGTGATGGTGAACACTCTCTCAAGCCCCCACTCGATCAAACACTTCTCCAATGTTCTTCCAATATGTTCACATCCATGACTAGTGATTAAACAAAAACATATGATTCTTTTGTGTAATTTCCAGTGGTCATCGATAAAGTGGGCAGTAACTACCATGTAGTTGTAGTTCTGAATGGACGTCGAAGTATCTGTTGTGAGACAAACTCTAACCTTGTTCACCTTGAAATAGTTCACCAACTTGTCCTTTTCAGTCACAAACAACCTGCATATATCACGATAGACGGTCATCCGAGATGGAAGTTTGAACCTCGGCTCAAGATACCTACAAACTGCTATGAACCCTTCACCCTCAACCATTCGGAAAGATTGTTCATCTGTGATTATGAAATTTATCAAGGCTCTCCTACATGCTTCTTGACAAAACGTAGCCCCAACCATACGTTGCTGATCTCCCAGATTGCTAGGCTGTGCAGATTCTACTGTATTCAAATACTTCTGACACTTAGTCAAATGCCAGTTCAAATTAGATGTTCCATAATCCTTACCACCAGCCTTATATTTACCACCTTCACAGTAGTTACACTTCCCCCATGTAATACCATCTTCATGAACACTCCTTTCGAAATGATTCCATACCCAAGATGTTCTCTTCCGCTTCATACTTTCTCTGACCTCAGGTTGAGAAGATGGTGGAGGTGGCGGAGATGCAACCGCACTAGCCCTTCATTGCACAGATTGAGATGCATCTTGAGACGGAATAGGAGGTCTCGTTGACATCACTTCTGTAATCTCAACCATGTTTCCTCACACTAAGCCTGCACAAACTAAACCATGTTTAGTGACTTTTCCTGATGATCTCAACTAAGTCGGATTTGTTGGACTGCTTTGTCCTCACAACTAAGAGTCATAGTCTAAGACATGAAAATTTAAGGATACACATCTATGATCTTATAAAACAGATCCTCCGCAAGTAAGGTCACACTCAATATTATGACGAGCTGAGGAACAAGTAAACATATAACGTACTTCTGTAGTTTGAAACTGAATATTAGGACGAGCTTCTAGTATGCGCCTCAAGTTATTTCTGAAAAATATACATCAATTTTAGTAGGTAGTTCACATATTAAATGCTAACAAATTCTTAATATTGAGCCTGGAGTCTAATGGTTTACATTGTTTGCTTAATATTTAGAAAACTTCGGGTGGGAGGCTAACTGAAGCTAAGTGGACTGTTACAGCATCATATATCTTCCACCAAATCTCTAGAGTCTTGTCTACCATACAGGTGATTCTGCAAATTCAATCAGACAGAGGAGACCCAATAATTAACTTACATAAAAAAAATTTCCCAAATCTTAACTTGAACCACTAAGGACAAAATATTCATCAAGGCCTAAAGCATGAGCAAAGAATCTTAAGAAACGAACTCACTAAACAGCTAAACCTTAGACATTCATAAACCTAAGTGGAAATGAGAAGAATTTTACAGAAATCCACAGTAAAACTTACAGAAAATTAGTGGAATTATCGAATTTCCTCCTCTTATCAGTTTGAATTTCAGCTGTTTTTTGGAATTTAACATCTATTGGAGAAGGCCTGCCCTAGAAGAAGAAACAATGATTAGAGTTAAGAACCCAAATCAATTTTCTATGTAAATTTTCGTTCAATCTGAGTAGCTTAACTTCCTAACAACAAAATGAGCAACCCCACATAAAAATTATATCGTATTCTGCAACATGCATGAAATCGTAAAACCCTATGATTTTTTCAATCAATTTAACAGAAAAAAATAAAATGAAACAAAATCAACTTTGAAGTTAGATCTTACCTTGAATCAACCGATTAAAGGGTTCTAAACGAGATCCGTTAACAACTTTGAAGTTGATATGTAACTTGAGAGGTGAAAGGTACTGGTAAATCAGATAAAGATGGGTTTTATGCTTCTGCGTTATGGCTTCACAAGAATCATCCTAAAACCCTAGCTATTAAACTCACAGCCATGGTTGATTTCTAATACTTCAAAGATTTACCTGAGAATCTGAGATTCTATTGAAGAAATGGTTGAAGGAGAAAACGATGGGAAGAAAACGAGAAATGTTATTCTACTGATTTAGATCGATTTGACAAAAGACATGGAATTAACATTTTACCCCTTGTTTCTTTTAAAATAACGAATCAATGGGCACGAGACAAAAGAAAGGACATGGATTATTTGGTCTTTTACATATGTTAGGCGGGTAAGCGGGTAGGGTAGGATAATTTCGGGTTTTATTCGTCACCCTACCCATTTGACGGCGGATAAAATAGTGTTTACCCGTCACCCTACCCGTCAATGGCGGGCAGGATAGGATACGGGTAAAAATTCTGGCGGGTAGGATAGGGTAAGGGTAGGATATGTGCACCCCTAACTACAACCTAATTTAGGCAATCGAATTCCAAACAAATTAAACGATCAAACCCCAAACAAGATAAAGCCGTGTTAAAATGTTCCTGAATCACATGTTTATATAGCTTAAAATTAATCCTTAGTGCTTAGTCTCAACCAAGACGCTGTGAACAGGAAAATTTGTAATATAACACTTGCAAGGTACAGCGTATTGAATCCCATATACATATATGTATACTTTTATAGCACCATTCCATTCCAGGTAACTTTCAGTATTGTGTGTGATCAGAGATATTTACCAGTATCTGGAGGAGATGACCATGAACATAGCGAGTTTGAAAGAGGGTTAATCGAACAAAACAATCATAACAAAGAAGATGTTGATTCTTTGCACATCATATCTCCAGGTGCAGTGAAACTGGTACCACTCTTCGTAAGTTGTACGTGTGGTTCCGTGGGGATGATAGGAGGGCCATTGCTACTGAGGATTCTTATGTTCTCATGATGATCAAGATGTATTGAAATAAATCTAAGATGAACACAAGAAGAGGAAGAAGAATATTGTATTACAGAAAAACACAATGAATGAATTACAGACAGAATTCAGACATATTTATTACAAGACTTTAAGTTGTCTGAAACAGAACAACTAACTCAGAAATCTAACACTAACTCAACTGACTCAAGTCAAGTCAAACTTATTTGACTTGACTATCCTATTAGCCCCCTTCAAACTGATAAGGGGGTAACATTATACAGTTTGAACTCTAAACAAGAAAGTAAAGAACATTTAGCAGCATCAAAAGTAACCTAAAAAGAAGAATGTCTTGTATGACAAGGAACAATGTCCAAACAAGCAGTAGAAGTAGTAGATATAGCAGCAGTAAAAGCACCCTCTGAATTAGAAGAAGAAGCAATAGTTGTTGAAGTAGTTGGACCTAATAGTTGCTGCAGCAAAGAACTGAAAACTGGTGCACAGAGACCCTTAATAAACAAATCAGCTAACTGGTTTTCTGAAGCAATATGTTGTACTGATAAGAATCCACTTGTGATTAATTCTCTGACAACATGGTAATGAATCTTTATATGCTTGGCCCTGGAATGAGATACATGGTTAGCTGATAAATAAATAGCACTTGTATTGTCACAATACAAAGTAATTGGTTGTGCTAATGAAATATGTAATTCAGAGAGAACTGAAGACAGCCATTCCAACTCTGCAGTTTCTACTGACAAACATTTGTACTCTGCCTCAGTTGTAGACCTTGAGACAGTTGGTTGCTTTTTACTAGACCATGAAACCAAAGAAGAACCAAGAAAAATAGCATAACCACAAGTAGATCTTGCTGTTTCAGGGCAATTACCCCAATCTGAATCAGTGTATGCTGTCAAAGAACTAATATCACCTTTTCTCATTGTTATACCAACTCCAATTGAACCCTTCAAATATCTCAATATTCTTTTAACTAATAGCATGTGAACATCTGTAGGAGCATGCATGTATTGACTCACATAGTTAACTCCAAAACAGATACCAGGTCTTGTTAAGCACAAATATTGAAGCATACCAACTATAGTCCTATATATACTCAGATGCATTTGTAAGAAAAACACCATCAGAAATTGAAACTCTAGGACCCTTTGCAACTGGTGTGCTACAAGGATTGCATTCTAACATTTGTGTTTTTTCTAATAATTCCAAAGTATACTTCTTTTGTGTAAGTAAAATACTATCAGATTGTCTAGTAGCTTCTATGCCCAAGAAAAAATGTAAATCTACTAATTCCTTTATTGCAAACGCAGCACTGAGATGTGTAATCAAATGATCAAGTAAAACTTCAAATGAACCAGTTAAGATAATATCATCAACATAGAGAAGTAATATCATCATATCAGAACCAGCACTATAAACAAACATAGAGTAGTCAGATACAGTTCTCACAAAACCATAAGAAAGTAATGAAGCACTAAATTTTTCAAACCAAGCCCTTGGAGATTTCTTTAACCCATAAAGACTCTTTTTCAATTTGCAAACTTTGTGTGGAAATTCAACACTCTCAAACCCAGGTGGTTGTTTCATGTAAACATCCTCTACTAAATCACTATGTATAAAAGCATTGGAAACATCCAATTGCTTTATGATCCATCCTCTAGTAACAACAATAGTTAAAACCACCCTAACTGTAGTTGCTTTTACAACAGGGCTAAAAGTCTCTCCATAATCAATTCCATCTTGTTGATTATACCCTAAAGCAACCAATCTTGATTTAAGTCTATCCAAAGTGTCATCTGACTTCAACTTTACTCTATAAACCCACTTGCATCTCAGAATGTTCATATGTGGTTCAGGGTCAACTAGATCCCAAGTATCATTCATAAGCAATGTAGTATTCTCATCTCCCGTAGACAGTTTCCATTGTCGATTTTGAATAGCAATTTTAAAAGATTTTGGCTTAGTAGGAATTGAAAGCAAAGAAGAAAAAGAAGAGGAAACAGGATGTTTAACAGAATGATGTAAAACATGATCATGAAAAACTTTTGGTTTTGTAATGCCAGTTTTTGATTTAGTCACTATAGTAGATAAAAGAACTGAGGATTGTTCAACAGTAGAAGGAATTTCAGTAATAGTAGAAAACTCAGGACAAGAAGGAGTTGAAAAATAGAATTCATTTTCTGAGAAAACAACATGCCTTGAAATATAAGTTTTCTTCAAAATTGGATTATAGCATTTATAACCTTTATGTAAAGAACTATAACCAATAAAGACACATTTTACAGATTTGAGAGATAACTTGTCAGGTCTTGAATGACCCAGAAATGGATAACAAATGCATCCAAAAACTCTAAGTAAAGAATAATCAGGATGCTCATTGTACAAAACTTGAAATGGAGACTTATTTTGAAGCACTAGAGTTGGAGTCATGTTTATAAGAAAAGTAGCTTCTAAGAAGGCATCATACCAAACCTCTTTTGGACAATTAGCATTAAACAATAGAGTATTACCCATTTCTGTAATATGTCTATGTTTTCTTTCAGCAAGACCATTTTTCTCTTGTGTTTTGGGACATGAAATTCTCAGATTAATACCACAAGACTACAAAAACAGTTTGAAAGGACCTTTAACTAATTCACTAGCACCATCAGTTTGAAATGAAAGAATTTTAGCATTGAATAGATTTTTCAGTAAGAGATTTGAAATGCTGAAAACATTTTAAGGCTTCAGATTTAGCTTCCATTGGATAAATCCAATGAAATCTACTAAAATCATCAACAAATAAAATATAATATCTAAATCCAGAAAATGAAGACACTGGTGCAGGACCCCATTCATCACAAGAAGAGAAGTTGTATGTGAAGTAGAAGCATGAAATGGAAGTCTTTTACTTTTAGCAAGCTGACAATGATGACAAAGAGTGTCTTTATGAGCAGAATTCAAAAGAATTATTTTATCAGTATGTAATTGATGAATTATTTTTGATGAAGGATGGCCTAACCTACTATACCACAAATCAGAAGAAGCAACTAGAGATGAAAAAGCATACTGCAGTTTAGGTGTAAATATTAGATATAAATTGTTGACCATATTTCCCTTAGCTAACAACACATGATCATATAATCCTCTTATCTCATAGCCACAGGGATCAAATGTGATATAGCAAACATTATCCTTAGTGAACTTAGCTACTGACAGTAAATTATGTTGCATATCAGGCACATGTAAAACTTTATCTAACACGAAACTAGTTATTGGTGTTTGAATGGTTGAACTGCCAGTAAAGTTGATAGATAGAGACTTACCATTGCCAATGACCACATGATCCTTTCCTTTGTAGTTGGAAGTATTAGTAAGAATGGATCTTTCAACAGTCATATATGCTGATGCTCCACTATCAGATATCCACACGGTACTTGAAGAAGGATCATCATTAACTGCAGAACTATGAACATTCAAACTTGTAAATGCTTGATCAGTGCCAGAAGAAGGTGTTGATGGTTGCTGATGACTTTGCTGAACATCTTAGGTTTCATAATGAGCATGTGAAGTACTAGTAGAATTCCTAGTTGGAGGTGGATGATATCTGAAGAAACACCTAGACGCCATATGACCATTCTTTTTACAAATTTGACAGAATACCTTTGAGAAATCAACATAAAATCTTCTATCACCATTGCCATTTGAAGTAGACCCATTGTTGTATGGAGTATTTGAAGAACCTGAAGTAGACCCATGCTGATACTGACTATTCTTATAAGGACCACCATGTCCATTTTTGTTATTTCCACTATTTCTTCTATTTGTATTGTAAGCAGATTGACCATTTCTTGCATAGAATGTTGTATTTTGATCATCATAAACAGTTGTGTTATTCTGATGTCTCTCAGCAATAAATTGCTCATGAGAAAGTAATCTAGCCTTAACTTCTCCAAAAGAATAAGGTTTTTCTCTATTTTGTGATGAAATAACAAAGACATCATATTCAGTACCTAATCCATTCATCACAAACATCATAAGATCTTCATCACTAACTTTCTCACCAATAGCAACTAAAGAATCTTCCATGGTCTTGATCTTCTGCAGATATTGAACAATAGACATATTTCCTTTCTTGACATTATTTAGTTGAGACCTTAACTGTAGAGCCCCCAAAGCTAACAGCTGACTAATCCCAGAGATTAACTAAATAAAGAGGCACTAAGAATCTAAATCATTTACTTAAACATTCAATTAAGAAATCTGTTACAAAATTTAACCCAAAACTAGCCCCTCTAAGAAATATATATATACAAGAACTCCTCTCAAATGATACATATACAATAGTCATTCGGTTTTCAAATATAATATGCAACATAATAAACATAGACGAAGTAATCTAACAAACAGACTCAACTCCTCGAAGCCTTCGCTGCGCAACTCTGATCTGTCTCTGAAACTGAAAGTGGGAATGGGTGAGCACATCATCCCTAAAAGGGGTGCCCAGTAGGAATAGAAATTTAACTTTCAAGTAATCATAAGCAAGATTTGGAAAACAATACATGTTTCCCGAAACATTAAACAGTGACCAAGTCACTGAAATAAACAAACATGTATATGGACAAACTCCTTCTTCAAACAATGTATAATATTGATGCTACTTCCACACCGAATAGTAATATTGATGCCAATTCCACACCAAATAAACATGTAATAGATACAAATGTGAAGGAGCGCATCCTATATACCACAAGTGGAAATTCTCATTTCTCATAACAATTCATATGACAAACAAACATTACAAGTCCTTTCCAAACCTTGGAAAGATTCAAAGAATCAACAAAACAATCATAATGCAGTTTAAATAAAACATGGAATACATAACAAACAATGCATGGGTTGATAAACCTAAACTTTTGTAAAAGAAAACAATAATGGTTACAAAAGAGTTAGATGTATTCCCACCTCTTTTGATGACAAGCCACGCCTACCTCGAGATCCACGATCCACTGGTTGGTCCTTTGAATCGATCGTTGTTAATATAAACTAACTGTTAATCACACAAGAAGTCTAAGTATCTAGCCAAAATGGCTCACACAATAATCATACAAATCTATCTAATGGTTCTAAGCCCATTTATGAATTTATACCTTTTTATTGTCTATCTTTAACATTTCCAAGGTTTAGTAACTCATATGGGTTGGTTATATAGTCCAACAAATAAGTCTGATCTAACTGGTCAACTAACGGTCACTAAAGTTCAACGTTTTGTTAGAAGGAATCAACTAACAGTCAACGTCTAAGTCAAGGTCAAAGTCCTGGTCAAAGGTCAACTGAGTCAAATACGGTCAGGGGTCCAACTCAGGTCAACTCAGGGAAAATCGGTGAGTCGACTCAGTCCACAATACTGATTCAGGTTATATAAATCAAGGTCCTTGCACATGCCAGAAGCTCAACTGTACCATAATGGTGCATCACAAGACTCAACACAATAAACTAAGCTCAAACAGAGAAATCTAACCTCCTTGCCATGGTTTCATTTCCAACTCTACTTCATTAACATTTCGATTCTACTGAACTAAAGTTATACATACATTAAAGCAAACTTTAGAACTCAATTACAAATGTAAGCTAAGCTCACCTGAAAATGGCAGCAGTAACATGCTTTCACTAAATCTACCAACTATAATCCTACACTACCCAACCCAACAACCATTTCAGCATCATCCCTTTCAACAACCCCAATTCAACATTCTCCAACTCATTCAATTTATTCCAATCACAACAACATCACTAACTACAATTCTAATTACATTCTCAATCCCATAAACTCAACTCTGTATCAAATTCATCCATGTTAAATTTCAGTTCCAATACTACTGCAAACCCTGATCTCCATTTTATCAGTTCAAACACACATACACCATTCTAAACAGCTTCCAAAAATCCACCACTGTTCTGTAACCAACATTTACAAGCCTCCACCACCCATTACAGATTTATTCCATACTCATCTCAAACATTAATTCAAATATCAACTACTTAAACTCAACCTAGAAGATTAAATAACTTTATCTAAATAAACTCAGAAGAACAATTACCTCCAAAATGATTCTACTCAAGGAATCCATCACAACCTTCAGCAGAGGCCATACTTGGTTATGATAACTCCACCTCTATCATCAATCGTTCTTGAATCTAATTTATTCTTATCAAATCGCCACTCAAATAAACTTCAAGACAAAATCCAGAAACCCTAATTCCAATTTATCAATCTCTTTTTTAAAAGAAACAACCTTAATTCTTAATTCGTGACAAACCCATCTTCAATTAGACTTCTAAACCTTCAATTTCACACAATCCCTCGAACAACTCAAGAACCAAAATTTTATTCCCAAACCAAGACTTCTCCAAATCGATCCCAAAACAGGAACCTAAAGTTTTCATATCAACAAACCCATCTCAAATCCCCTTCTTAAGATATCGATTCCATCTTCTAATTCTTCTTTGAATTCTTCCAGAAACCCTAATTCTCGGTTCGATCATCAAAACAACTTCAAAGCTTCAATCGAACCTCTACCCATGATTCTTCATCTAACAACAGCTCTAGAATTCATCTTCTAAAACTCCAGCCTTTAATCCGCTCTTCAAACCCTAATTTCTAATTTACAACATCATCACTTTTCTTCAACTCAATCGAGGATTCTAACTAAATCCAAACTATGAACTCATCAACACTACACTTGATTGATTTGCTTCACTAATTTTCTGTAAGTTTTCTCAACAGAGATTTTCTCTCTGAATCGCCAGAGATAGAAGAAGAAAAAAAAGAAAGAGGGAAAAGAGAATAAGAAAGAGAAAGAAAGATGAAGATGTTATATATGATATGTCGTGAATATGGATGCGCACCATTTATGTGGGCCCCACAACTCTAGTATGTATTTGACACATCGTGTACACATGTGTCATTAGTATGCTGATAATTATCTGCATAATTTGATGTTTATCACCAAAATTGTAACTGTATAAATACCCCACCAAGGGTTCTTATTTAGAATGAGAAATGAAGTGAGAGAATAAGATAGTATTACCAGTAAACACTGACGTACTATCATTACAACACGTTATCATCACGAATTGTTCCGTGGAGGACAACGATGATCATTTGGCTGTTCGGTGGAAGACGACGGTGATCATTTGGTTGTTCGTCAACTCCATTAGCGTGGAGATACTCGCTTCAATAATGATATATATACTTGTGAAGTCTATGTTGATGGAAGAGGAACATACTCTTTCTCCTTTTACTTCTCTGTTTCATTAATTGAAACACAGTTATAATTTTGATTTTAATTTTTTTGTTTTAATTGCTTTCCGTTTGTATCTGTGGTGGTCAAGAAATCACTTAACCGAACAAGGTGTTAAATGTCAAGGCAAGTGGAAATCTAGAGTACTAACTCCACAAGTGATACCTATATAAGTCTGTGATGAAAGTAGCGTGCTTATTTTTAAAAACCAAGCGCCAATAATTTTGGTAAGTATTAGCGGGGTCACAGGTATGAAAGGAAATGGTGAGAACTCAAATTTGTCGAATTTTAACATTTCTCTTTTTATTTATTGTGGTACTAACGGTTAATACCATTTGACGGTTGAGCGAGAAATTGTCTCTTCTTTGGGGATATCATAAATTTGATTTTCTCGGATTTAATAATCTCCAGAAATTTGAAATAATTCCACCAGAAGCTGGAATATTGTGTGGCATGGTATGGGTACAAAAAGCTCGTTCCGCAGCAGGCCGGTCCCAGAAGTGACTTGTGACTGATATTGAGGAATTTTCCTATAAAGTATGTATCCATTTGCACACTTGTAAATTAATATTCCGTCGATCCCGAGGGACGAAAATGGAGATTTATTATGTTGGTACCATATTTGTAATTGTGTTTTCTTTGTTTTGAGTTTTGTTTATTTTATTTACTTGTTTTGGAAATGGTGGATTCCCGAAGTAATCCATGAGACGTTGCCGACTCCAGAAGCAGTCCAACATGCAGTTTGTGGTTTCCTATAGTAATCCATATTAGGCTCCAGAAGTGGTCCATGGATTCTAGGAATAAGCCATAAAATTTTGGGTTCTAGAAGTATCCAATGGTCACCAAATGTTTTTGTTGATGACTCCATTATATTTTCTCTCGTCTATCTACACTAAAGGATATGGATTCCAGAAGTGATCAATCCAGTGTAGATATGGACGACAGAGATACTTGTCTCAAATTTAGGCGGAACAACAGTCACATATTTTCGAACCATTTTATAACCTTTGTAGAGGTTTGAGAAATGTGAAATACCATTTCGGGTTCGGTTAATATGATAGACGACTTCGAAAGAGCGTGTATCATTCTGGTGGTATAAATGCTAGTATTATTAACGCCTTGTAGTATTCTGGATTCCTAAAGAATCCGTTGAGTCTTGAAAATATTTGGCATTACCACCATCAAATGGTAAATGAGCATTTTTGTGGAGTACTTATTACTTCATTTGTTTTTGTGCATTTTTGTGGAGTACTTATTACTTCATTTGTTTTTGTGCCAGAAGCACGTTTAGAGAAGCTTGAGGCTCTCTCTTTCATGGGTGTGCCATATGAAAATTCTATCAGTAGAATCTCACAGTGTCATTAGCCAGAAGTTTAATGACCTCGATTTTTCATGCCTAGGCATGGTCCGTATGGACACCAAAGTTCTACCAAGATGAGTAGACAATTAAAAATGCTCATGTACATCCTTTACAGAACCTGAAGCTTCTATTACATGAGGATGTCAATTGTGTTGTTTGGTCCCAGAGACAATTAGTTATTAAATTCCATTAACATTAACATTATGGTAACCCGTTGCTAAATCACCAACATTAATCCTAAGAAAGAATTCAAGGTGGCATTTACAGGACTTATTCACCCTGCAGTATGGACAATTATTTCAACAATTTACTACACTGATAGACGCATCTATTGGATGGTTTCTTGTTTATATTGACACGTAGTGTTGGTTTTGTAGAACCATTTGCGCGAATCATGTGGTTGCCTATCCAGTTTGGACTTTCTAAGTAGGTCCACTTATTTTGGTGGTAAATTGATAGTCTTTTGATGCTTTGCCTTCAGTTGGTGTAATATCGAGCATATAGTTAGCACATGTGCGCACTTGACATGGTCTAGTTGAGTTCTTTGTTTAAGCATCTTTAGTTTATTTCTCGACCAACTATTTACCATCAACAATGTTTTGGAAGCAACCTTATATTCTTCTTTTGACTATAATGTCACCTAATTTTATATGTTGGTTTCAGTTCATAAGACATTTAAAACCATGTCCTGGTAATGTCTTATTGAAGATGAGACTGTATTCCCGCCGTTAGGGGGAAGGAAGTAAGCCGTCAAAAAGGAACGGCGTAAAATATCTCATCTCTTGCCGAGCCTGCAGCTGTTTTTAGGTAGTTTTTGTGTAGTTAAATTAAAATCCAAAAACTATCATGAGTAGAACTGCCTTTGAAAATCAGGCAATTATTGGACCAGAAGTTACCATAAATGAGATAGTAATATTTCCGCCATGATCAGGAAGACTAAAATGCCACCAGAAGTTGGCATGACAACCCGCCACCAGGAGTTGGCGTGACCAAGGTTGATAACCTTTAAGGTTCTTCTACTTTAATCAGGGGGAGAAAAGTCACCACAAGAGGACGATGTTGATAACGTAAAAAGGTTTTCCCGTCTTAACCAGGGGGAGAAAGACTGTCACTTGAAGATGACAAGCATTATGTCGACAAATTTAAGGGCTTTCCTTTAAAGTCATGGATATGACAGGCATCACCTAAAGGTTGCAGTAAGAAATCGACAATTAAATAGGTTATCTAATCAAGTTTTTATCCTGATCAAAGAAAGTTTGGGTGCCACTAGAATTGGCGTGAAACATCTCTTTTTTTTTTCTCACACCAAGATATTGGACGTAATTGAGGTGTTGGAGATTACTCGTGATTAAAATAAATAATTGCAGTAGCTCCGGGAAATTATTGTTCGTCACTTGCTTGAGAATGCAGACACAAGAAGTTGTCACAGCAGGTAAATCATGCATCTCGGAGTGACCAAGTCGTGTGTTAAGACACGTTTGAGGCACAAATGACTGCCTCACATATGCCTTGTAAAATAGATTATGATCACTCTTATAATATGTAGTGCTCTTGAAGAGACTACAGATAGTGCTCCTGGAGACTATCAGAATATGATCCACACTCTCTAAGTATATACCTCATTAAAGATGAGGGATGATAATGCGCCTGAAGTGGCGCTGGTACTAGTCTGTGAAAATTTTAAGTATGCATGCATTAGAGAAATGTGTGGGATCTATATAGTTGTCGGTTATCTATTTGCAATGATGGTTATGTACCTCTTTTCAGAGGAACATCGACATTGTGATTGGTAGGCATATGATCTGTTCCCCTCAAATTAAGGTAGAGGATGGAATCTCTCGAAAAAGCGCAAAAGATCGGATACGACTCACACCGTAAAATTTTGAGGCCTGAATGTTACAGGGTGGTGTTTGAGATAAAGCGCAGAGAGAGTACTATTATCTCTTTAAGCGCGATACAGGGTTTCCTGCTGAACCCCAGGATTGGTTCTGTAAAACTAAAGTATTCCCCTAATATTAATGCACTTTAGTGTGGTAGTCCTTGAAGGACTCTGATAGCATCTTGCTACGACTTATGATTGGTGATTATATTTGAATCTTTGAAGGATTCGATTTTCTGAATCAGGCAGCCACCTGACTTTGTGAACCACGTCAGGCTTGAAATTTAATCATAATCACCATCTTGAAAAGGAGAAATTTATGAACAATTCTTTGTGTATTTTATGTTCTTGATATAATGTTAAAATCCGGATGAAACGATGATATCATTTTTGGCTTTTAAAAAGAGCCCTTGGTAGCGCTAAAATCCACGCTTGAACTAAATTTTGAGATCTCGTTGAAATTGAAATATTTCTCGGCCAGAAGTTCGAGAATATGCTAGCATAGACTAGAGTATCTAACTTTTGATACTGGTAATACTTATTGTGCTACTAAAATTAACACCATTACTATGTGATTCACCAAAATGGGAAGTGATCGATCTATCTGATACGTATGTCGAAATAATACTTTATGGTCCAGAAGTACCATATACGAATATAATGCATGCATTATCTTGTTGTTTTCTAACTATTGTTTTGCAGGTTACACTTTTAGAGGCTGAAATTGATTCTACGGTATTTATGAGTTTACAAAAGGCCTTTCATTGTTATGCCTGAAGTTAAAGCGGAAAACTGAATTTGGTGTTCAATGGGCGGAGGATTTAAATGCGAGTTGTACAATGGCGATTGTTCACCTGGCGCAAAATCTGGCAGTCAATCCTCCATAAATTGAACTTAGTAAAGCAGTTTTTCTAAAGGCTGTAAAATGTCCACACCACCAACCTGTTTAAGAAGTCATGCTTCAGGAGGAGTAAACTCGTTGAATCTTTGGCTGAGCTTAAACGCGCTCTACTCTTTTTCCTTCATCAAGGTTTTGTCCCGAGGGGTTGTTCTTGTCAAGGTTTTAACGAGGCAGCATATGCGTATCCAGCACTGTCATTGGGCGACGTCCGTTGTACTCTTTTCCTTTGGTCTGGTTTTGTCCCACGTGGTTTTCCAGACGAGGTTTTTAACGAGGCAACATGCTCTTCGATGTCGGCAGTATTCTGAATTGTAGTGGTCAGATTTTGTCCCAAGCGGTTTTCCTGGCACAAGCGTTCAGGTTTTGTCCCCAAGTGGTTTTCCTGACGCAGTTCAGGTTTTGTCCCAGGTGGTTTTCCTAACGCAATTTTTGATGGTGGAAGTATTTCTCGGAGCTAAGGTTTTATCCCAAGCGGTTTTCCTGGCATAAATCTTGTCAAAGAAAATATTTTGTGGCGGCGACCACCCTCTTTCTAAGCTCGGGTTTTGTCCTAAATGGTTTTCCTGAAACATCTTAATAATGGGAGAAATTTCGTGAAGATCGTTGTCACTTTAAAGCTATCAGTGTTGTGTTCTTTTTTCCTTCGACCAGTTTTTGTCCTCGTTGAATTTTTCTGGCAAAATTTTGACGAGACAACGCGTAAGAATGGTGACATCCAAGGGGGAGTGTTATATATGATATGTCGTGAATATGGATGCGCACCATTTATGTGGGACCCACAACTCTAGTATGTATTTGACACATGGTGTACACAGGTGTCATTAGTATGCTGATAATTATCTGCATAATTTGATGTTTATCACCAAAATTGTAACTGTATAAATACCCCACCAAGGGTTCTTATTTAAAATGAAAAATGAAGTGAGCGAATAAGATAATATTACTAGTAAACACTGACGTACTATCATTACAACAGAAGAAGAGTTACCTTCTCGATCTGGTAGATAAGACCAAAGTTGGTTAATGGGACACTCCCCAAAAGGATAAGGGCAGCCGGGTCGGCTAGACCACCAAATGACTTTTTTTTTTCAATTCACACGGTTCCGATGATATCTTCTTCGTCCGGTATCCGAATGACACGTTCGAGTAATCTATTCTGCGTAACTTTTCGACACCTATCAACGATGCTAGTTTCGTATCTAGATCGTTGTTAGATTAGTTTCTATTAATTAACATTCGCCTTAAACTAATCGAGTTATTAGCGGTTAAGACGTCTCTTGACTGGTCTAATAGCATTGACATGTGCTTGAGGGTTCTTACATTCTCCCCACCTTATTCATTTTCGTCCTCGAAAATCAAACCATCCTTCTAGCCCTCAAAACTCCCCACCTTATAGAGAATTACCATCTCTCTTCTAAGCACAATCAATTAGAAATAAAGCACAAACCTATATGGTTTTCTACAAATGCGATTTGTGGTTCTAGGTTCAACTACACTAATTTAAATTCTATTAAATAGGGAAGTCTAAGTTTCTTAACTAATTTCTATTTTATAAGATATTTGTCTCCAACTTCAAGGAAGAAACCTACGAATCTTTCTAAGTAAAATTAAATCTATCGGTTTCCTGAAGAGTTATGCCCAACTTCTATGATCAGTCATCTCTGAAAGTAGTTGCCTTGTCAAGGTTGGCCAAGCCCAACAATGCCTTCCTACGAACAGAAAAAACACAACCTTCACTATTCCCCAGTACTGGATTAACTAAGTATTAATTTATTAAAATTTATTAGTATTTAACTTTTATCTTAACGGGTGTAAGTCTGATAAATTTACTTCGTAATATATATAAATAGTTCATATCATTTTAAGTAATTTAATCATCAAAATTTTATTTCATTTTTTTATTTATTATTATTACTATTTGTTTATTTTATCAATATAAATAATCCAAATTTGATTTCACGTCAATTTATAATATCTGATATTTTTAACTTTACTGTGATACCATATATAAATTTTCCACATATTATCTATTATAAATTTACTACCAGTTTAATTACTCAAATATTATTATCAACTGTGTTATTATTCTCATTATTCTTAAGTTGATAGTCTGGTTGGTACACTAAGCCTTAATATTGTAAATATAGTTCTACTTTCACGTAAAGATTAGCATAACAAATTTTTCTTTATTCAGATTAGATTTGTATACTATATCTTGTTAAATATTGGCGTTGGTAAATTAATTTGATTTAGATTTAAGTCTGTGTAAAATTATAACATATCTTAATAGTCTTTTGATTTTTCTAGTAGTGTGAAGTATCGTATTACTATAAGAATTTATTTTCTTTTAGTTATAATATTACACTAAGCATCTGAATATTATATTACCATTTCATGTATATTTGTTTCATTTTAGAGTTTTACTGAATCATTTGTTAGACTAAAGATAATTTATGTATAAAATTACTAACAAGTTAAGTCTTTTTATTTTATACATTTTATTCTCACCCTTTTACGTCTAACGCCCAATAAGTATTATATTAACCGTCTAGTTTAAACGCAGAATATCTATTCCTAATTTGTCATTAGTTTAATTTACAAAAACTTAATCGTAAGTTCAATATGATACTAATTGAGAAATGCTAACATTACTTATCAAAATTATTATTACTTTTATTATCATTTATAATTACTATTAAATATTTTGATTGTATAAATTGATGGTTGGCTATTATTCTAACTACTCTTACAAATATTATTAAGTTCCAAGAATATTATTAACATTTATGAAATTATAAATAGTTGATTCTATGTATAAGTCAAGGTATTCAATAAATTTCTATGTGACATTCTATAATAATACTAAACTCACTAATTTTAGTATTGAATTGTGTATATGTTCATACTTTTTAAATTAATTATTCCCAAATCCCTATTAGCTAAAGTAATTGGTGTACCCTACAATTTTTACTTCATACATACACAAACAATCAATCAACCAAATAAATCTTTTAATTATTGATAGCTTTTAGTGATTAAGGTTTATCTCACGACCCAACCCAGTACTAAACTAATTTATTTCACTAACTGGCACTGGCTATTCCTATCTTTTCTCATATAAGATCTAATAGTGAGCTCTGATACCAACAATGTAGCGCCCCAAAACTAGCAGCTGACTAATCATAGAGTTTAACTAAATAAAGAGGCACTAAGAATCTAAATCATTTACTTAAATATTCAATTAAGAAATTTGCTACAAAACTTAACCCGAAACTAGCCCCGCTCAGAATATGTATATACAAGAACTCCTCTCAAATGATACATATACAATAGTCATTCGGTTTTCAAATATAATATGCAACAGAATAAACATAGCCGAAGTAATCTAACAAACGGACTCGACTCCTCGAAACTTTCGTTGCACAACTCTGATCTGTATCTGAAACTGAAAGTGGGAATGAGTGAGTACATCATCCCTAAAAGGGGTGCCCAGTAGGAATAGATATTTGACTTTCAAGTAATCATAAGCAAGATTTGAAAAACAATACATGTTTTTCGAAACATTAAACAGTGACCAAATCACTGAAATAAACAAACATGTATATGGACAAACTCCTTCTTCAAACAATGTATAATATTGATGCCACTTCCACACCGAATAGTAATATTGATGCCAATTCCACACCGAATAAACATATAATAGATATAAATGTGAAGGAGCGCATCCTATATTCCACAAGTGGGAATTCTCATTTCCCATAACAAGTCACATGACAAACAAACATTACAAGTCCTTTCCAAACCTTGGAAAGATTCAAAGAATCAACAGAACAATCATAATGCAGTTTAAATAAGCATGGAATGCATAACAAACAATGCATGGGTTGATAACCATAAACTTTTGTAAAAGAAAACAATAATGGTTACAAAAGAGTTAAATGTATTCCCACCTCTTTTGATGACAAGCCACGCCTACTTCGAGATCCACGATCCACTGGTTCGTCCTTTGAATCGATCGTTGTTAATATAAACTAACTGTTAATCACACAAGAAGTCTAAGTATCTAGCCAAAATGGCTCACACAATAATCATACAAGTCTATCTAATGGTTCTAAGCCCATTTATGACTTTATACCTTTTTATTATCTATCTTTAACATTTCCAAGGTTTCCTAACTCATATGGGTTGGTTCTATAGTCTAATAAATAAGTCTGATCTAACTGGTCAACTAACGGTCACTAACGCTCAACGTTTTGTCAGAAGGAATCAACTAACAGTCAACGTCTAAGTCAAGGCCAAAGTCCTGGTCAAAAGGTCAACTGAGTCAAATACAGTCCGGGGTCCAACTCAGGTAAAGTCAGGGAAAATCGGTGAGTCGACTCAGTCCACAATACTGATTCAGGTTATACAAATCAAGGCCCTTGCATATGCCAGAAGCTCAACTGTACCATAATGGTGCATCACAAGACTCAACACACTAAACTAAGCTCAAACAGAGAAATATAACCTCCCTGCCATGGTTTCATCTCCAACTCTACTTCATTAACATTTCGATTCTACCGAACTAAAGTTATACATATATTAAAGTAAACTTTAGAACTCAATTACAAATGTAAGTTAAGCTCACCTGAAAGTGGCAGCAGTAACATGCTTTCACTGAATCTACCAACTATAATCCTACACTACTCAACCAACAACCATTTCAGCATCATCCCTATCAACAACCCTAATTCAACATTCTCCAAGTCATTCAGTTTATTCCAATCACAACAACATCACTAACTACAATTATAATTACATTATCAATCCCATAAACTCAACTCCGTATCAAATTCATCCATGTTAAATTTCAGTTCCAATACTACTGCAAACCCTGATCTTCAATTTATCAGTTCAAACACACATACACCATTCTCAACAGCTTCCAAAAATCCACCACTGTTCTGTAACCAACATTTACAAGCCTCCACCACCCATTACAGATTCATTCCATACTCATCTCAAACATTAATTCAAATATCAACTACTTAAACTCAACCAAGAAGATTAAATAACTTTATCTAAATAAACTCAGAAGAACAATTACCTCCAAAATGATTCTACTCAAGGAATCCATCACAACCTTCAGCAGAGACCATACTTGGTTATGATAACTCCACCTCTATCATCAATCGTTCTTGAATCTAATTTATTCTTATCAAATCGCCACTCAAATAAACTTCAAGACAAAATCCAGAAACCCTAATTCCAATTTATCAATCTCTTCTTTAAAAGATACAACCTTAATTCTTAATTCGTGACAAACCCATCTTCAATTAGACTTCTAAACCTTCAATTTCACACAATCCCTCGAACAACTCAAGAACCCTAATTTCATTCCCAAACCAAGACTTCTCCAAATCGATCCGAAAACAGCAACCTAAAGTTTTCATATCAACAAACCCATCTCAAATCCCCTTCTTAAGATATCGATTCCATCTTCTAATTCTTCCAGAAACCCTAATTCTCGGTTCGATCATCAAAACAACTTCAAAGCTTCAATCGAACCTCTACCCATGATTCTTCATCTACCAACAGCTCTAGAATTCATCTTCTAAAACTCCAGCCTTTAATCCGCTCTTCAAACCCTAATTTCTAATTTACAACATCATCACTTTTCTTCAACTCAATCGAGGATTCTAACTAAATCCAAACTATGAACTCATCAACACTACACTCGATTGATCTGCTTCACTAATTTTCTGTATGTTTTCTCAACAGAGATTTTCTCTCTGAATCGCCAGAGATAGAAGAAGAAGAAAAAGAAAGAGGGAAAAGAGAATAAGAAAGAAGAAGAAAGATGAAGATGTTATATATGATATGTCGTGAATATGGATGCGCACCATTTATGTGGGCCCCACAACTCTAGTATGTATTTGACACATCGTGTACACAGGTGTCATTAGTATGCTGATAATTATCTGCATAATTTGATGTTTATCACCAAAATTGTAACTGTATAAATACCCCACCAAGGGTTCTTATTTAGAATGAGAAATGAAGTGA
Organism: Papaver somniferum; assembly: GCF_003573695.1. Classification (NCBI taxonomy): domain Eukaryota; kingdom Viridiplantae; phylum Streptophyta; class Magnoliopsida; order Ranunculales; family Papaveraceae; genus Papaver; species Papaver somniferum. Next base: position 8,919,633 of record NC_039360.1, on the reverse strand, counting down.
GCGAATAAGATAGTATTACTGGTGAACACTGACGTACTATCATTACAACACCTTATCAGCACGAATTGTTCGGTGGAGGACAACGATGATCATTTGGCTGTTCGGTGGAAGACGACGATGATCATTTGGCTGTTCGTCAACTCCATTAGCGTGGAGATACTCGCTTCACTAATGATATATATACTTGTGAAGTCTATGTTGATGGAAGAGGAACATACTCTTTCTCCTTTTACTTCTCTGTTTCATTAATTGAAACACGATTATAATTTTGATTTTAATTTGTTTGTTTTAATTGCTTTCCGTTTGTATCCGTGGTGGTCAGGAAATCACTCAACCGAACAGGGTGTTAAATGTCAAGGCAAGTGGAAAGCTGGAGTACTAACTCCACAAGTGATACCTATATAAGTCTGTGATGAAAGTAGCGTGCTTATTTTTAAAAACCAAGCGCCAATAATTTTTGGTAAGCATTAGCGGGGTCACATGTACGAAAGGAAATGGTGAGAACTCAAATTTGTCGAATTTTAACATTTCTCTTATTATTTACCGTGGTACTAACGGTTAATACCAGTTGACGGTTGAGCGAGAAATTGTCTCTTCTTTGGGGATATCATAAATTTGATTTTATCGGCTTTAATAATCTCCAGAAATTTGAAATAATTCCACCAGAAGCTGGAATATTGTGTGGCATGGTATGGGTACAAAAGGCTCGTTCCGCAGCAGGCCGGTCCCAGAAGTGACCTGTGACTGATATTGAGGAATTTTCCTATAAAGCATGTATCCATTTGCACACTTGTAAATTAATATTCCTTCGATCCCGAGGGACGAAAATGGAGATTTATTATGTTGGTACCATATTTGTACTTATGTTTTCTTTGTTTTGAGTTTTGTTTATTTTATTTACTTGTTTTGGAAATGGTGGATTCCCGAAGTAATCCATGAGACGTTGCCGACTCCAGAAGCAGTCCAACATGCAATTTGTGGTTTCCTACAGTAATCCATATTAGGCTCCAGAAGTGGTCCATGGATTTTAGGAATAAGCCATAAAATTTTGGGTTATAGAAGTATCCAATGGTCACCAAATGTTTTTGTTGATGACTCCATTATATTTTCTCTCGTCTATCTGCACTAAAGGATATGGATTCCAGAAGTGATCAATCCAGTGTAGATATGGATGACAGAGATACTTGTCTCAAATTTAGGCGGAACAACAATCACATATTTTCGAACCATTTTATAACCTTTGTAGAGGTTTGAGAAATGTGAAATACCATTTCGGGTTCGGTTAATATGATAGACGACTTCGGAAGAGCGTGTATCATTCTCGTGGTATAAAGGCTAGTATTATTAACGCCTTGTAGTATTCTGGATTCCTAAAGAATCCGTTGAGTCTTGAAAATATTTGGCATTACCACCATCAAATGGTAAATGAGCATTTTTGTGGAGTACTTATTACTTCATTTGTTTTTGTGCATTTTTGTGGAGTACTTATTACTTCATTTGTTTTTGTGCCAGAAGCACGTTTAGAGAAGCTTGAGGCTCTCTCTTTTATGGGTGTGCCATATGAAAATTCTATCAGTAGAATCTCACAGTGTCATTAGCCAGAAGTTTAATGACCTCGATTTTTCATGCCTAGGCATGGTCCGTGTGGACACCAAAGTTCTACCAAGATGAGTAGACAATTAAAAATGCTCATGTACATCCTTTATAGAACCTGAAGCTTCTATTACATGAGTATGTAAATTGTGTTGTTTGGTCCCAGATACAATTAGTTATTAAATTCCATTAACATTAACATTATGGTAACCCGTTGCTGAATCACCAACATTAATCCTAAGAAAGAATTCAAGGTGGCATTTACAGGACTTATTCACCCTGCAATATGGACAATTATTTCAACAATTTACTACACTGATAGACGCATCTATTGGATGGTTTCTTGTTTATATTGACACGTAGTGTTGGTTTTGTAGAACCATTTGCGCGAATCATGTGGTTGCCTATCCAGTTTGGACTTTCTAAGTAGGTCCACTTATTTTGGTGGTAAATTGATAGTCTTTTGATGCTTTGCCTTTAGTTGGTGTAATATCGAGCATATAGTTAGCACATGTGCGCACTTGACATGGTCTAGTTGAGTTCTTTGTTTAAGCATCTTTAGTTTATTTCTCGACCAACTATTTACCATCAACAATGTTTTGGAAGCAACCTTATATTCTTCTTTTGGCGATAATGTCACCTAATTTTATATGTTGGTTTCAGTTCATAAGACATTTAAAACCATGTCCTGGTAATGTCTTATTGAAGATGAGACTGTATTCCCGCCGTTAGGGGGAAGGAAGTAAGCCGTCAAAAAGGAACGGCATAAAATATCTCATCTCTTGCCGAGTCTGCAGCTATTTAGGTAGTTTTTGTGTAGTTAAATTAAAATCCAAAAACTATCATGAGTATAACTTCCTTTGAAAATCAGGCAATTATGGGATCAGAAGTTTCCACAAATGAGATAGTAATATTTACGCCATGATCAGGAAGACTAAAATGCCACCAGAAGTTGGCATGACAACCCGCCACCAGAAGTTGGCGTGACCAAGGTTGATAACCTTTAAGGTTCTTCTACTTTAATCAGGGGGAGAAAAGTCACCACAAGAGGACGATGTTGATAACGTAAAAAGGTTCTCCCGTCTTAACCAGGGGGAGAAAGACTGCCACTTGAAGATGGCAAGCATTATGTCGACAAATTTAAGGGATTTCCTTTAAAGTCATGGATATGACAGGCATCACCTAAAGGTTGCAGTAAGAAGTCGACAATTAAATAGGTTATCTAATAAAGTTTTTATCCTGATCAAAGAAAGTTTGGGTGCCACTAGAATTGGCGTGAAACATCTCATTTGTTTTCTCACACCAAGATATTGGACGTAATTGAGGTGTTGGAGATTACTCGTGATTAAAATAAATAATTGCAGTAGCTCCGGGAAATTATTGTTCGTCACTTGCTTGAGAATGCAGACACAAGAAGTTGTCACAGCAGGTAAATCATGCATCTCGGAGTGACCAAGTCGTGTGTTAAGACACGTTTGAGGCACAAATGACTGCCTCACATATGCCTTGTAAAATAGATTATGATCACTCTTATAATATGTAGTGCTCTTTAAGAGACTACATATAGTGCTCCTGGAGACTATCAGAATATGATCCACACTCTCTAAGTATATACCTCATTAAAGATGAGGGATGATAATGCGCCTGAAGTGGCGCTGGTACCAGTCTGTAAAATTTTTAAGTATGCATGCATTAGAGAAATGTGTGGGATCTATATAGTTGTCGATTATCTATTTACAATGATGGTTATGTACCTCTTTTCAGAGGAACATCGACATTGTGATTGGTAGGCATATGATCCGTTCCCCTCAAATTAAGGTAGAGGATGGAATCTCTCAAAAAACCGCAAAAGATCAGATCCGACTCACACCGTAAAATTGTGAGGCCTGAATGTTACAGGGTGGTGTTTGAGATAAAGTGCAGAGAGAGTACTATTATCGCTTTAAGCGCGATATTCCTGCTGAACCCCAGGATTGGTTCTGTAAAACTAAAGTATTCCCCTAATATTGATGCACTTTAGCGTGGTAGTCCTTGAAGGACTCTGATTGCATCTTGCTACGACTTATGATTGGTGATTATATTTGAATCTTTAAAGGATTCGATTTTCTGAATCAGGCAGCCAGCTGACTTTGTGAACCACGTCAGGCTTGAAATTTAATCATAATCACCATCTTAAAAAGGAGAAATTTATGAACAATTCTTTGTGTATTTTATGTTCTTGATATAATGCTAAAATCCGGATGAAACGATGATATCATTTTTGGCTTTTAAAAAGAGCCCTTGGTAGCGCTAAAATCCACGCTTGAACTAAATTTTGAGATCTCGTCGAAATTGAAATATTTCTTGGTCAGAAGTTCGAGAATATGCTAGCACAGACTAGAGTATCTAACTTTTGATACTGATAATACTTATTGTGCTACTAAAATTAACACCATTACTATGTGATTCCCCAAAATGGGAAGTGATCGATCTATCTGATACGTATGTCGAAATAATACTTTATGGTCCAGAAGTACCATATACGAATATAATGCATGCATTATCTTGTTGTTTTCTAACTATTGTTTTGCAGGTTACACTTTTAGAGGCTGAAATTGATTCTACGGTATTTATGAGTTTACAAAAGGCCTTTCATTGTTATGTCTGAAGTTAAAGCGGAAAACTGAATTTGGTGTGCAATGGGCGGAGGATTTAAATGCGAGGTGTACAATGGCGATTGTTCACCTGGCGCAAAATCTGGCAGTCAATCCTCCATAAACTGAACTTAGTAAAGCAGTTTTTCTAAAGGCTGTAAAATGTCCACACCACCAACCTCTTTAAGAAGTCATGCTTCAAGAGGAGTAAACTCGTAGAATCTTTGGCTGAGCTTAAACGCGCTGTACTCTTTTTCCTTCATCAAGGTTTTGTCCCGAGGGGGTTTTCTTGTCAAGGTTTTAACGAGGCAGCATATGTGTATCCAGCACTTTCATTGGGCGACGTCCGTTGTACTCTTTTCCTTTGGTCTGGTTTTGTCCCACGTGGTTTTCCAGACGAGGTTTTTAACGAGGCAACATGCTCTTCGATGTCGGCAGTATTCTGAATTTTGGTGGTCAGATTTTGTCCCAAGCGGTTTTCCTGGCACAAGCGTTCAGGTTTTGTCCCCAAGTGGTTTTCCTGACGCAGGCGTTCAGGTTTTGTCCCAAGTGGTTTTCCTAGCGCAATTTTTGATGGTGGAAGTATTTCTCGGCGCTAAGGTTTTATCCCAAGCGGTTTTCCTGGCGTAAATCTTGTCAAAGAAAATATTTTGTGGCGGCGACCACCCTCTTTCTAAGCTCGGGTTTTGTCCTAAATGGTTTTCCTGACACATCTTAATAATGGGAGAAATTTCGTGAAGACCGTTGTCACTTTAAAGCTATCAATGTTGTGTTCTTTTTTCCTTCGACCAGTTTTTGTCCTCGTTGAATTTTTCTGGCAAAATTTTGACGAGACAACGCGTAAGAATGGTGACATCCAAGAGGGAGTGTTATATATGATATGTCGTGAATATGGATGCACACCATTTATGTGGGACCCACAACTCTAGTATGTATTTGACACATGGTGTACACAGATGTCATTAGTATGCTGATAATTATCTGCATAATTTGATGTTTATCACCAAAATTGTAACTGTATAAATACCCCCCCCCCCCCCCCCAAGGGTTCTTATTTAGAATGAGAAATGAAGTGAGCGAATAAGATAGTATTACTAGTAAACACTGACGTACTATCATTACAACAGAAGAAGAGTTACCTTCTCGATCTGGTAGATAAGACCAAAGTTGGTTAATGGGACACCCCCCAAAAGGATAAGGGCAGCCGGGTCAGCTAGACCACCAAATGACTTTTTTTCCAATTCACACGGTTCCGATGATATCTTGTTCGTCCGGTATCCAAATGACACGTTCGAGTAATCTATTCTGCGTAACTTTTCGACACCTATCAACGATGCTAGTTTCATATCTAGATCGTTGTTAGGTTAGTTTCTATTAATTAACGTTTGCGTTAAATTAATCGAGTTACTAGCGGTTAAGACGTCTCTTGACTGGTCTAATAGCATTGATGTGCTTGAGGGTTCTTACATTCTCCCCATCTTATTCATTTTCGTCCTCGAAAATCAAACCATCCTTCTAGCCCTCAAAACTCCCCACCTTATAGAGAATTACCATCTCTCGTCTAAGCGAAATCAATTAGAAATAAAGCACAAACCTATATGGTTTTCTACAACTGCGATTTGTGGCTCTAGGTTCAACTACACTAATTTAAATTCTATTAAATAGGGAAGTCTAAGTTTCTTAACTAATTTCTATTTTATAAGATATTTGTCTCCAACTTCAAGGAAGAAACCTACGAATCTTTCTAAGTAAAATTAAATCTATCGGTTTCCTGAAGAGTTATGCCCAACTTCTATGATCAGTCATCTCTGAAAGTAGTTGCCTTGTCAAGGTTGGCCAAGCCCAACAATGCCTTCCTACGAACAGAGAAAACACAACCTTCACTATTCCCCAGTGCTGGATTAACTAAGTATTAATTTATTAAAATTTATTAGTCTTTAACTTTTATCTTAACGGGTGTAAGTTTGATAAATTTACTTCGTAAAATATATAAATAGTTCATATCATTTTAAGTAATTTAATCATCAATATTTATTTCATTTTTTTATTTATTATTATTACTATTTGTTTATTTTATCAATATAAATAATCCAAATTTGATTTCACGTCAATTTATAATATCTGATATTTTTAACTTTACTGTGATACCATATATAAATTTTCCACATATTATCTATTATAAATTTACTACCATTTTAATTACTCAAATATTATTATCAACTGTGTTATTATTCTCATTATTCTTAAGTTGATAGTCTGGTTGGTACACTAAGCCTTAATATTGTAAATATAGTTCTACTTTCAAGTAAAGATTAGCATAACATATTTTTATTTATTCAGATTAGATTTGTATACTATATCTTGTTAAATATTGGCGTTGGTAAATTAATTTGATTTAAATTTAAGTTTGTGTCACATATCTGTGTAAAATTATAACATATCTTATAAATTAGAGATTTACTGGATCATTTGTTAGACTAAAGATAATTTATGTACAAAATTACTAACAAGTTAAGTCTTTTTATTTTATACATTTTATTCTCACCCTTTTACGTCTAACGCCCAATAAGTATTATATTAACCGTCTAGTTTAAACGCAGAATATCTATTCCTAATTTGTCATTAGTTTAATTTACAAAAACTTAATCGTAAGTTCAATATGATACTAATTGAGAAATGCTAACATTACTTATCAAAATTATTATTACTTTTATTATTTATAATTACTATTATAATATTTTGATTGTATACATTGATGGTTGGCTATTATTCTAACTACTCTTACAAATATTATAACGTTCCAAGAATATTATTAACATTTATGAAATTATTAATTGTTGATTCTATGTATAAGTCAAGGTATTCAATAAATTTTTATGTGACATTCTATCAATAATACTAAACTCACTAATTTTAGTATTGAATTGTGTATATGTTCATACTTTTTAAATTAATTATTCCCAAATCCCTATTAGCTAAAGTTCCTGGTGTACCCTACAATTTTTACTTCATACATACACAAACAATCAATCAACCAAATAAATCTTTTAATTATTGATAGCTTTTAGTGATTAAGGTTTATCTCACAACCCAACCCAGTACTAAACTAATTTATTTCACTAACTGGCACTGGCTATTCCTATTTTTTCCCATATAAGATCTAATAGGTGAGCTCTGATACCAACACTGTAGTGCCCCAAAGCTAGCAGCTGACTAATCCTAGAGAGTAACTAAATAAAGAGGCATTAAGAATCTAAATCATTTACTTAAATATTCAATTAAGAAATTTGCTACAAAACTTAACCCGAAACTAGCCCCGCTCAGAATATGTATATACAAGAACTCCTCTCAAATGATACATATACAATAGTCATTCGGTTTTCAAATATAATATGCAACAGAATAAACATAGCCGAAGTAATCTAACAAACGGACTCAACTCCTCGAAACTTTCGTTGCACAACTCTGATCTATATCTGAAACTGAAAGTGGGAATGAGTGAGTACATCATCCCTAAAAGGGGTGCCCAGTAGGAATAGATATTTGACTTTCAAGTAATCATAAGCAAGATTTGGAAAACAATACATGTTTTTCGAAACATTAAACAGTGACCAAATCACTGAAATAAACAAACATGTATATGGACAAACTCCTTCTTCAAACAATGTATAATATTGATGCCACTTCCACACCTAATAGTAATATTGATGCCAATTCCACACCGAATAAACATATAATAGATACAAATGTGAAGGAGCGCATCCTATATTCCACAAGTGGGAACTCTCATTTCCCATAACAAGTCACATGACAAACAAACATTACAAGTCCTTTCCAAACCTTGGAAAGATTCAAAGAATCAACAGAACAATCATAATGCAGTTTAAATAAGCATGGAATGCATAACAAACAATGCATGGGTTGATAAACATATACTTTTGTAAAAGAAAACAATAATGGTTACAAAAGAGTTAAATGTATTCCCACCTCTTTTGATGACAAGCCACGCCTACCTCGAGATCCACGGTCCACTGGTTCGTCCTTTGAGTCGATCGTTGTTAATATAAACTAACTGTTAATCACACAAGAAGTCTAAGTATCTAGCCAAAATGTCTCACACAATAATCATACAAGTCTATCTAACGGTTCTAAGCCCATTTATGACTTTATACCTTTTTATTGTCTATCTTTAAAATTTTCAAGGTTTACTAACTCATATGGGTTGGTTCTATAGTCCAATAAATAAGTCTGATCTAACTGGTCAACTAACGGTCACTAACACTCAACGTTTTGTCAGAAGGAATCAACTAACAGTCAACGTCTAAGTCAAGGCCAAAGTCCTGGTCAAAAGGTCAACTGAGTCAAATACGGTCCGGGGTCCAACTCAGGTAAAGTCAGGGAAAATCGGTGAGTCGACTCAGTCCACAATACTGATTCAGGTTATACAAATCAAGGCCCTTGCACATGCCAGAAGCTCAACTGTACCATAATGGTGCATCACAAGACTCAACACACTAAACTAAGCTCAAACAGACAAATCTAACCTCCCTGCCATGGTTTCATCTCCAACTCTACTTCATTAACATTTCGATTCTACCGAACTAAAGTTATACATATATTAAAGCAAAATTTAGAACTCAATTACAAATGTAAGCTAGCTCACCTGAAAGTGGCAGCAGTAACATGCTTTCACTGAATCTACCAACTATAATCCTACACTACTCAACCAACAACCATTTCAGCATCATCCCTATCAACAACCCTAATTCAACAACCCTAATTCAACATTCTCCAACTCATTCATTTTATTCCAATCATAACAACATCACTAACTACAATTATAATTACATTATCAATCCCATAAACTCAACTCTGTATCAAACTCATCCATGTTAAATTTCAGTTCCAATATTACTGCAAACCCTGATCTCCATTTTATCAGTTCAAACACACACACACCATTCTCAACAGCTTCCAAAAATCCACCACTGTTCTGTAACCAACATTTACAAGCCTCCACCACCCATTACAGATTCATCCCATATTCATCTCAAACATTAATTCAAATATCAACTACTTAAACTCAACCAAGAAGATTAAATAACTTTATCTAAATAAACTCGGAAGAACAATTACCTCCAAAATGATTATACTCAAGGAATCCATCACAACCTTCAACAGAGACCATACTCGGTTATGATAACTCCACCTCTATCATCAATCGTTCTTGAATCTAATTTATTCTTATCAAATCGCCACTCAAATAAACTTCAAGACAAAATCCATAAACCCTAATTCCAATTTATCAATCTCTTCTTTAAAAGAAAATACCTTAATTCTTAATTCGTGACAAACCTACCTTCAATTAGACTTCTAAACCTTCAATTTCATTTTCAATTTCACACAATCCCTCAAACAACTCAAGAACCCTAATTTCATTCCCAAACCAAGACTTCTCCAAATCGAGCCCAAAAACATCAACCTAAAGTCTTCATTCAACAAACCCATCTCAAATCCCCTTCTTAAGATATCGATTCCATCTTCTAATTCTTATTTGAATTCTTTCAGAAACCCTAATTCTCGGTTCGATCATCAAAACAACTTCAAAGCTTCAATCGAACCTATACCCATGATTCTTCATCTAACAACAGCTCTAGAATTCATCTTCTAAAACTCCAGAATTTAATTCGCTTTTCAAACCCTAATTTCTAGTTTACAGCAGCATCACTTTTCTTCAACTCAATCGAGGATTCTAACTATATCCAAACTATAAACTCATCAAAACCACACTCGATTGATTTGCTTCACTAATTTTCTGTAAGTTTTCTCAATAGAGATTTACTCTCTGAATCGCCAGAGAAAGAAGAAGAAGAAGAAGAAAGAGGGAAAAGAAAAGAGAATAAGAAAGAAGAAGAAAGATGAAGAAGAGTTATCTTCTCGATCGGGTAGATAAGACCAAAGTTGGTTAATGGGACACTCCCCAAAAGGATAAGGGAAATCGGGTCGGCTGGACCACCAAATGACTATTTTTCCAATTCACACGGTTCTGATGATATCTTCTTCGCCCGGTATCCGAATGACATGTTCGAGTAATCCATTATGCGTAACTTTTCGACACCTATTCAACGATGCTATTTTCGTATCTAGATCGTTGTTAGATTAATTTATGTTAATTAACGTTCGCGTTAAACTAATCGAGTTATTAGCGGCTAAGACGTCTCTTGACTGGTCTAATAGCGTTGACGTGCTTGAGGGTCCTTACATTAACATGCTCTTTCTAGCAATGAATTGTGTTTTAAAACTTTGTTCAAGAAATTCCCAAATTTCTGTAGTAGTAGTTAATCCAAGATTGTTGGTGTAAATGTTGCTTTTAAACAAGTTGACACAAATCTATCCAATCTTGTCCAAGAAAGCCATTCAGGATTAACTGTTTCAACACCATCAACCAGAACTTTCTGTGGTGGTTCTAAAACATCACCATTAACATACCCATAAAGATCATGGGAGAATAAAACTCCCTCATATTGATCTCTCCAAAGCAGAAAATTGGTCGAGTCAAGCTTCATTGAAACAAAGTTCGAAATATTTGTAAAAGGTAAAGTACAAGAATTACCAGCGGAAGCCATTGGAATTGAATTTTGACTTGATTGAAGAATTTCCATATCTGAAAACAAGAAAGTATTTGTATTGTTGTTGTTGACGTTACTGCTACTGTTGTTGTTGCTGCTGTTGTTCTTATTGTTTGTATATGTAGATCTTCGAGTTGTTACCATAAATTCTTGGAAGAACCCTAAATCTGATTTATGGGAAAATTATTATAATGATATTACCCTGAATTGATTGAGTACCAAAAAATTATTGAGAAAATTTTTAAGGTTTTAATGAGGATCGAAAGCTGCTCTGATATCATGAGAATTCTTATGTTCTCATGATGATCAAGATGTATTGAAAGAAATCTAAGATTGACACAAAAAGAGGAAGAAGAATATTGTATTACAAAAAAACACAATGAATGAATTACAGACAGAATTCAGATATATTTATCACAAGCGACGAAACAGAGCAAAACACTCAAAAACAAGAGTCGAGACAAAGACCAATCTTAACAAATCCAAATTCAGGAATTCTCATCTCCATTTTGAAGATAATTCGTAGAGGAAGAGAATGGAAAACGAATGAGGTCATTTCGAGTTCAGACGAAGAAGTTACGGCCAAAACAAGTTTATCGAAAATCGTCATCTACAACCATTATGCATACCGGTTTGCAGACGAAATTCCGTGACCTGGAGCAGTATGCAAACATGTTTGCGTACTATTTTAAATGATGGTATGCATACCTAGTATGTGTACCATGAAGTCCAAACATCCCGAACTACTATTTTCATACCTAAACATTTAAGAACCTTAAACACATATCAAGTTAGGTAGAAATGAACGATAAGCAAGGTACATGGATCATTATAAGTACTCTAAGCAAATAAATAAAAACACAAATCTTGCTCAAGTTTATAGACATACCTTTTTAGAAGAATCCAATCAAATTTTACAGCCTTACCGAACATAATCCATGCGCCCCAATTCTCGTGCTTCCCTCACCGTATACATAGCAGAGCATTCCTTGGTGAGGATCAATCCGTAACTCAAACGTAAGTAGAAACGTGAGAAAATATTCGACTGTAAGAGAGCTCATGGTTGTGGTGAGCGATGTAACAATAGCATCATAAGAACTGTCTAAACCAGCAAGAAGGAAGTGACGAAACTCCTTATCTGTAACTGTGGTGTTGGCAGCAGCGAAACTATCAACTAAGTCTCGAGCATGATCGATATATGCTCGCATGGTTTGAGATCCTTTCTTAAGTGTACGCAACTCGCAGTGAAGATGATGAATTTGAGTGTCGGACTTAGAAGCATACAAAGATTCGATGAACATGACGGAAAACAGAGGGAGTAAGAGACGAAAACATCCAACTTACCAGGATTTTATCCGGTTTTGTCCATGAAGCAAAGGCCGGATTTAGGGATTCATCGGCAAGAGTAGACGTAGGGCAAGGTGATGTACCGGTGATGTGACCATCTAAATCATAACCATGAAGATATGGCAAAAACTGAGCACGCCACAAAGAATAATTGGTTTCATCTAATTTAACAGTGATGATATGATGGGGTTGAGAAAATTGGACAGGAGCCATGGTTGAAGACAGTGAAGAAGAGGTAGAATCAATGAGTGCAGAGATGGTAGAAGAGATTGTAGAAGAAATTGTAGAAGATTCGGTAGACATGGTTTTGGAGGATCTAAACCTAGATGATACAAAGTTAGAACTAGTTAGGGTTTATGTTAACTGAAGACAAAGAAGAACTAGACAGGATAGCTTTAACAGAAGGTAGAACTTTTATTATTTCGTGTACAGGCTTTCATAAGAGTTACAAAGTATATATACGTGATCATCCTTGAACTGCAAGGTAAGAATCTTTCCTAACTTTTACTTTTTACTGATTCCCTAAAATACAAGTTGCGTGACTAACAGGGTATCGTGTGTCAAGTAACACACGTACCTGATGATGGGTTAACGGATATCACATCACCTAGCCCGTTGTCAAGTTGTAACTCTCTGGAGGCAGTCGGGTAGACACAGTCAACAAATCCAGGAATTGAGACCACCTCCCTGAATTCAAATGCTATGAAGTTTGAACAGTTACTTTCATGAAATTCTCAATAAAACTTTACTTTTACTTTCAGGATTGCGACTTTTGGCAGTGGATCCACTCCGGTTGTTCGCTTCAACCAGTAACCGGTATTTATAGGTTCTTCATTTTGTTAGTTGTACTTTTCAAGTACAAGTATTTAGATTAATAATGTATGAGAGGATATCACTAAATAAAAGGAGAATCCAAAGCATTTTTAGCTTTGGTTAATTTGGTATTTAATACTTGATATTGGTTGATTTGATTATGCATGAGTCTCTAAATTGAACCCAAGACAATCTCAATAAACAGATACAAATTTCAATCTTCGAAAACAAATAACTTCCAGCAAATTTTGCTCGGTAATTCATCTGGTTGATTTTTACTCTTTCAATAAACACACAGCATTCCTTGTAATCCAAATGTTTACGTATATCGCGCTCTAGCAAGGAGGAAGATCTTTTGGTGGTGGCAAAACGGACTCATTTGGACCTTTTCCATCTTCGACTACGAATGCAACTTTCAACCCCCAGCCGGTGTGAAGTTCCAGATGACAGTGCATGAACCAAACCCCTATGTTGTCAAGGAAAAAACACCTTTGGATATTAAATTTGTGGCAAATATACGTAAGAAATACACTTGGAAATTATAAAGTTCAAAGTTTTATTACCCGGATTATCAGCTCTGAATCTTATGGCAGTCCAGCCACCAGTAGGAACTCCGACTGTATTTCTCTCAGGTGGATCAACCAAATTGTACTTAGCTGGGTCCTTAGCCGGATCGAAATTTCCAACCCCAGTTCCAACAACGAAGAAATTGTAGCCATGAAGATGGAATGGGTGCGACTCTACACTTAAAAGATTCGGAAAATGGGTCATTTGTCCAAAAAAATTTAAAACATGATTTAAATGGACGAGTAAAAATTATTAAGGGTGAAATGGATAAAAAAAAATAGCAAGGAAGAAACTGGATTCATCGCGGCTTAAACTTAAAAAATAACAAGGATGAAACTGGATGCATCCTGATATAAATTAAAAATAAGAAAAAATATTTGAAAATGGGTAGGATGAAACTGGTTACATCCTGGCTATTTTTATATTTTTGTCTATTTGAACAGTATCTTTTTAATTTTTGTCCATTTAAACAGAATCAAAATGTACAAGTCTTTTCGCCCAGAAATTCTTGATTTTGGTCTTTTTAACCAATTTTGTGTAAAAGATTGATGTCTTGTAGAACTAATTCAACGGTCGAGTTGTAAGCAATCTTACTTAGCCTAGGGATAGGAGTTAAAGAGGTTCTGAGGTTGGCTGTAAGGGGTGCACCAGTATAATTAAAAGGTGTAGCAGGTCGGTCAGGAAAATCGGTTTTAAAGACACCCTTGGTGTTGAAATAGTGAGCTTGAAGAAGCCCAATCTTAGGCATCACAAATGTAATGTTGTTCAAGGAAGCGGTAAGTCTGGTTCCATTTGGGCAAGTAGGGCATGGATTTATTCCCAAACCGATCGTATAGAAAAGATGGCGATCCACAGTTAAGGGGACATTTGCTGGAAATTGTGGGGAATTTAGACTCTTAAGCTTTGCGTTATAGTTCAAAGCGAAACTTGAATCATTTGATGCGGGTAGTTGAGGCATGGTTGGAAGCACAGTGTTCGGTATTCCTTTGTATTGAAATATTGCTGTGGCTGTTTTGTTGTCAACAGGAATTGGAACATCTTGGAACGGTCTGGCAGCCATGAAATATCTTCAGGGGACGTTTGTGGTCTGTCCTGGTGCAATTAAAATAGCTCAAGTTGTGAAGGGATTTACATAGACTGCATCAATCTCCACCACTGTGAAATTATGACCAGCTAAGGCAAAGAAAAGTTCGTCGTTGAGTGCAGCATTGACTATTCGCAATAAGTAGCTTTTTCCTTGTTCAACCTCCGTTACGAACGTATCTAAACCAAACAAAGGAAAAGTAAATTAATGAAAAATCAAATGGAATATATGTCTGGTTGTTTTATCGATGATGAATTAGAAGCCGTGAAGTGCTCCATGCATGCATGTTCTTACGTTTCTCTGAACAAGGGAAGAGAGGCCCTGGTTTCCCATTGATGGTATGTGCATCAGACATATTCGGAGGTAAACCCAACTTGTTCCCTTGATTCACCAACTCTTCAACGTCGGTGTTCCACCATTCTCCTGTTCCATATACAAGTGAGAGATTGAAATAAATAGTAAAGAAACATTCATCGTAAAAAATTTATAATCACTAGACCGTTAATTAAATATGTAAATGATTACTGACTTAAGACGAGATTAACTTCCTGGCTAGGTTGGGGGAACGGAAATGGAGTTCCTTGTTTGGGCATGAGGACAATTGCACCATATACAGTTGTTCTCAACCATAAAATATGTGCGTGCCACCAAAGTGTTCCTCTTTGGCCTGTTACGTTGAATGCATAGGTGCAGCTATTCCCGGTTTGAATTGGACATTGTGTTATGTATGCTGGTCCATCTGCCCAACCGTTGCGAAACTGCTTTAATCCGTGCCTGCAAATACATGATGCGATGATTAATCCAAATAACAAGTCGTATGGGATAGTATTTTTCAAAATTGAGAAGAAAAAATATTCCTTCTATTTGAATGAAATGGATGAAGGATTATTTGATGAATTTTGAGCTGTAAATTCGTGTGTTGCACGTACCAATGAATGGACATATTGTACTGAGCGTGGTTGGTAACGTTTATAAGAACTGTATCTCCTTCTCTAGCATAAATCGTAGGTCCGGGAAACATTCCATTTACCGTAACAATAGGTTTTGCATGGCACAATCTGCTGATATTCTTCACTTGAACCTGAAAGGAAATTAAAGAAAATCATCATTATGATAAAAATCAACCAATATAAGAAATTCAAGATAGTGGTACTGCATCTGCATGGTAGTCTCTCATACATCGAACTGATACTTCTTTTTTATCGAAAGAGAGATATATTAAGATAAGAAGAATATATAAAATGGTTACAAGATGTAGCAAAGAAAAAGAATTTTTTTAAAGAAAATCTAAAATTACATCAACCGAAAGCCACCTCCCAGCTGTGAATTGAAACTACAAAATGATGCCCAAAAACAGCTGCCCAAGCTATTACTAAAGATTTAGCATCCAAAGAAAGATCATCGTCTGTTTTGAAAATATGTTTTGAACTGATACTTCTTCACTGCAGCTTCGGCAGTAAGACTAAACATGATCATAATGCTCAAGGCCAGGAAGAAAGGCACAGTTTTTCCTTGTTTAGCCATCTTTTTCTGGCTGAACTCGAGTATTTGGATCTTCTTCTTCAGAACTAGCTAATTTAGTTTAGTTGATAAAGAGAGAAGAAGTATTTATATTGTTTGTGTGTTTCTGGATATGAGCATAGTATTTATATTTGGTAGAAATAGAGTGGAATATCAAGTTTATTTGTTAAGAGAAAAAACGAACGTCAAGTTAGTAGATTACTTGGGTAGAGAGAAATGTAGACAACTGAAGAGAAATGTATTAACGTAAAGGATGAGATACAAGAGCTAGCCAAGGACCAATATAAATGTTATTATCAGGGGATACAATAAAGAAAATGAGAGGTATGTTATGCCAACTGATCTGCTGTCTGTAGACATGAATGAATCAACTGTGCTTTACTGCAAAGGAATTGCTATTAGTTCTCCATTTTTGGTGACAATTCGCTGCCTTTGTTTATGTTGGGAGTGAGATGTGTAGTGAAAAGTAAGAATTAGGAGAGAATATATATATTGAGTTACTTCTAAGCTTTCATCGACCGCCTTTTGTATGAATGCCACTTCTTTTTTTGATTAATTTATTAGTTATCATTTATGTATATACAGGAATGTATGGGATGAAAAATTACTAGGTTTGACGAATTAGTAAGCTACAAACCATGGTATCTTTCAGAAAATGGGCTATTTAGCCGAAAGCATACTTTTTTTGGGTCAAATGGACGGGTAGATATTCCATATGGATCAAATGGACAGGGGAATATTTTAATAGAAACAGACAACCATATCCTTGATTCATTTCGGAAACGTCGAACATCTTCTATTTCTCTTCATGAATCTGCTTCGTATTTCTCCGCCATCTACATCATCAAAATTCCTTCTTCTTCTACATTAAACTTTCTTCTTCATCTCCACCATCATCACTGCCAATATCATCACCGTGAAAGATCAAAGACCCTCTTCCATCCATCCATATTTAACCACCACCACCACCATCGACACCATCATCACTGTGAAAAATCAAAACCCTCATCAATTTCATTTTCTTTAATCACCATCATCACGATTTCGATCAGAAGATTTTTTTACCACCTCCACCAAACACGCGAGTCTGTTTTCTCTTAATCACCACCTCCAAGAGGGTAATTATTTTTCTCTATCTATCAATTTAGATTTCTTTTTTTGAAAATTATTTTGTAATCATGAAATTGGGTTCATTTGTATCTCTCTAACCCAATTAAACTAGGATGATACCTGAATCATCCATCCTTGTTTACGAAAATATTCATATGTATGATGTGAAATTGATTCTCTCAACCGATTTAAACTCGGATGAAACTGAAATCATCCATCCAGGTTTATAAAATTGTCATATTTATGCTATGAAATTATGAAATTGGTTTTCTGTCTAACCCAATCAAACTAGGAAGAAATTGGATTTATCCAGGTGTAGTTAGAGTGATTTTATATGCGGTAAGCTATATAGGAAATGTTGTCGTCTCATTAGTTGCTTGGTTTCATCCAAGTATAAATTGGATGAAACTGGTTTCATCCAGATTTTTCAGCAGTTTTAGCAGGTATAAACTAGGATGTAACCAGTTTCATACATGATTAATCTGCGGTTTATATTTTTCAGCAGGTTTAAACTATGATGAAAACCGGTTTCATCCAGATTTTAACTAGGATGTAACAAGTTTCTAACCCATATTTATGATCAATAGTCATTATCGTGTTTCATCCAAGTTTTTTAGCAGTTTTAGCAGGTATAAACTAGGATGTAACCAGTTTCATACATGATTAATTTGCGTTTTATATTTTTTAGCAGGTTTAAAGTATGATGAAAACCGGTTTCATCCAGATTTTATTTGCAGTGTATTTAGTTTCAGCAAGAAACTATGATGAAACACGATTTCATCCAGGTGAAATCTGCAGTTTACATGTTTAACTATTATGAATATACTCGAATTTGCTCTCAACAATTTTTAACTAGTATGAATCTGGTTTCACCCTGTTTTGAATTTGTTGTTGTTTGTTTTCATCCATGTTTAAATTAGTATGAAAATGTTTTCATCTGTCATGTATATTGTTTCATCAATGTATATACTAGGATGAAACTGGTTTCATCTAGTTTTAAACTAAGATGAATATGAGGGTTAATCTATGGTGTACATGGTTCATCCATGTTTATACTAGTATGAAACTAGTTTCAATCATTGAATTTATGATCAATAGTCATTATGAATGAACTATGATTTTACTTGTTGTAACCAAGAATGAAAGTTTTTGTTAAATGCTTGTATGTGTTTCATTTTGTAAACCTTATATGTATGGTTATATGTACTAGTTTGAGTGTTATATGTACTAGTTTGAGTCAGTAGATGCTTTAGAGATACCTATTTAGGCAATGCATGAGAAAATAGAGATTGAGCATCAAATCACTCGCATATGCTGAATGAATAACTTATTTTAATAGATTTGAACTGTTTTTGTAGTAGTGTACAAATGATTATAGGATTACGTTAGTATATGTACTGTAGTTGATGGTCTTACTATAGAATATGAGACAAGAAACTTCTGAGGATTGTGATGGGATGAGTGGAGAAGCTATATTGAATTCAAATGATTCGTGGTTATATTTCGAAATTCCATAGATTTCTCCATTTGAGCAAACTGTAACAAATGGTAACTACTTGGGAAATGGAGGCGAAGAAGAAGAATTTTTCAATCCATATTCATTTTCTACAAGTTCGTCATATTTTTTGGATAGTGTTCCAGATTTCCAACTACAAAAGAGCCGCAAAAGAGACTGTCAATCACTCTTGTTCTAGATTTGGACAGTATGGACATCAAATTCCTACATAGTTTAGGTTTTCAATTTTTCAGTTTCGTGTCATTTTCCTTCTTTGTCTGGAAGATATATTGTATATCTATGGGTAAGTTTAGCTTTCCTATAAAGAGATGGTGATTTTTTCTGTTCATAAATATTTGTTCGTTCTTTGCTACAGAGATCTTGGTTCACTCAACACTAGATACATGTGAAGGTGCAGATTTCAGCCACTAGTTGGCACAACAGACAAGGGAGTTCCTACCAAGCAGCTGCTGGTGTTCTCAGCCAAAGACAAAGCACACGGCAACAAGTAAAAGATGGTGCAGGGAGTATTGCTGCCGGTTCTCGGTCTCTACAATAGCATAGTGGTTTCAACGGAGATTCAGGCTATAACGTAAGAGATCGAGATATGCTATTCTGGAGGGCATGAATATGGCACTGGTCTTTAGTAGTTACAATATTTGGCAGAAAGATTCAGTTGAAACTGTTGCTACCGGTGGAGAAGGGAAGAATAATGTGTGATTTTCACCTTGTTAACAAAGATGGCGATAATGGGGATGATGATGTTGGACGATGATCAGTCGAAAGAAAAACTCGAGTTTAAAGTGGTGTTGCGATTTACCGGTTGATGCTACTTAAACGAGTACAACTGCCATGAAACTAATAAGGGACTGCTACGGCTAATGGCAGTGGTACATGTTTAAAATCGCCGGTGTTTTTTTTCTGTTAATAAAAGATGAATTCGAAGTTTTAAATAAAATCGTCGGTCTGTTTATGTCGATAAACAACGTGGTTTAAAAGGGTTAAGGGTTATTTTAGGTAAAAGATTTATTTTTATTTTTATTTTTATGGGTAGAATATCCAAAATGGATAATTGAACAGTATTTTTTTAATTAATGTCCATATAAACAGTATCAAAACCTACCAGTCTGTTTCACCCAGAAATTATTGATTTTGGTCTTTTTAACCAATTTTGTGGGTATCTTTTTGGTTAATTTCGTTACACGGTCCTAATTCGTGAGATCTTTTTGGTGAAAAATATCTGTTCCTAAATCCACATTACGTGTACTACTGCCAGCCTAGTAAAAAAGAATTAAGACTTCATTAATGATTCAAAAGGATTGCCTTTTTCTATTAATGTTGCTCTAAGAGCATCTCTAATGGTGTTTGGGCATATATATTCTATGTGGAAATCTAAAAATTAGGCTTTCAATAAACATTATATAAATAGAATCACGTTGATAAGCATCTTCAATGGTAGTTGTATCAATATAAGTGTCATTTAGTTATAGGTCATTTCATTTAAAATGTGGGCCAAAGTAATTTTAAACGTAAAATACTTATGACGTGTGTATGGATGGGAATTTTTTTTCTTTTTTAAACATAAAATATTTATGACGTGCGTAGTGATTACATGATGTGAAAAATACTAGAAACCCACTACTATATGGGTTCAACATATAGAAGCCCCTTCATATTTTAGGAAAATGATACTGCTAGGCCCAAAAAATCAAATTTTCTTCAGATCTGGCCCATAATTAATTATTACGAATGTTAATAATGACAACGCTACCCTTTACTATATATACAAGAGGAATCTCAGTAGATATTTTCATTTATCTATTTTCTTTCTCTCTCTTCTCCATTCTCTTTCTCTCTCGGTCCAACAAAAAGTATTTCTAGGTTTTGAATATCAGAAGATTAATGTTGAATCGCAACAATTTCATCAACAAATCTAACAAAACAAATAAGTTTCTCATCTCTATACTCGATTCAATTAAAATCTCGTCATGTTTTTAACAAAAATAAACTTATGAATGACTGATTTACGGTTTCAAAACCCTAATTCATTTGATTTCACTTCGAATTTTTGATCCGATTTGGAATCATAGTTTAGACCTATAATACTTTTATCATTCTTTTCAATTGGAACTAAGGTTTTCAGATTTTTTTTTTTTTTTTTTTACGAAATCTCTTTATTAGGATTTGTTGCTGAAATTTTGATCTAATCTTAAATCTAATTTCAGATTAATAATCATCGTGTTTTTATATTTCTACCCATATGATATCATTGAAATCAGATAAACTTCAATCTATAGCGATTGTTTTTCGTCTGTTGTAATCATGTTTTGAAATTTTATTTTGGATGATTCCATTCAGATCGAAGGAAAATACCAATACGATTTTACCTGAATCAACAGATCTCTAATCTAGGTAAGTTTTGAACGTTGTTGTTATTGTTGTTGCTCGATTTGTTGATTTTTCATATTTAAACTATCAAATTATTTAGATTTCAAATATGTTATATGAAATGTTTGATAGTTTTCTGTCATCAATTATTAAGAGTGTTCTGATCTACAATTTTTTTTGTTTGTTTATTAGTAATTTTGGAAGCATAAAACTATTACACGTAAGTGACATGAAAACATGATCTAATTTGTGTTATGTTGGAAGTTTCTAATGCTTGCTACAAGGATGCTTGTGTACGAGTGTTTAGATTATAGAAATATGAAGTACTGGCTTGATTTGAGGATGTTTGTACTTTGATTTTGATTTGTCCATAATTATGCCTGTCATTTTCCTTGGTAACAGGATATGTAACTTTTGATTACACATGCCATATATGTAACTTCTGATTACACATGAATTTTGTATGCGTAGTAGAAGATTACACATGCGTTTGCATGTGTGTCAGCAGATTTTAGTACCACCGACTTGATTTGGGGATGTTTGTACTTTCATTTTGATTTTTCCATAGTTATGCCTGTCATTTTCCTTGGTACCAGGATATGTAACTTCCGATTACACATGCCATATGCATGTGTAACTTCTTATGACACATGAATTTTTTATGTGTACTAGCAGATTACAATGCGTTTGTATGTGTGTCAGCAGATTTTAGTAGTGGCGGTGCTTTTGGAGTAGGTGGTCGTTTTTTTATATTCATAGAAATCTTGAACTGATTATGAAGTGGTATTCGTTAATGAATCATTTGGAATTCGTAATTTTCAGGTGTATGTGTTTGAGGCAGCTGTGAAGCATGGGAACAAGGTTAAGAAGATATTACGACTTGATTTCATTTTTCACTACTTGTCTCTTTCTGCGTTTGGTTTTCTTGGATATAAGCAACATTAACATTTTACTGAAGTTCACAGTTGAGTTTGTTTTTTAGTTTGCTTATCTTCAGTCTTGGTCTACAAACGAAGTTGTGGTGATTTTGGTGGTGGAGGTACAGGTTCTAGAGGAGGATGGGAAGGTAGTGGTGGTGGCCGGCAGCGGTTCATGTGTATCTGTTGAAAGGTAAATATTGAGCAATATTCGTTTCCATTTTTCTTTTGGCACTAGTTCATGTGTGTATATTGTATTGGTTCATTGTATTTATCAACAACATTAAGCATTGGTATGGACTATTAGCTTTTGAAGTATGATGCCTTCAGACTTTACAAGTACGCAAGTTATATGAATGTGTAGCTGCTAGTTACACATGCTAATTAGATGTGTAACCGCCAGTTACACATGCTAATTAGATGTGTAACCGCCAGTTACAATGGTAATTTTATAGAGCTAGGTATGGAGAAACTGATCCGAATCGAAACTTACAGATAAGAGTACTGGTTTAGATATGGAAGAGCTTGCTAACCAGTTGGGTCTATGATCAAAATTCTATGTAATTGGATTTTCTATGGGAGGCAAGGCGACTTGGGGATGCCTCAAATACATCCCCCACATGTATGGTTTTCCACCTTCACTTTTTATCTTTATTGAACTTGATTTGCTGAACAACTTTTGTTGCACTAGACATTAGACATTTCTTACGAGTTTGGGTGTAAGACATTGGACATTTCTTTGCATTATATGGATGTGTAACTCTCAGTTACACAAGTTAGGTGCATCTGTAACTCTCAGTTACACTATTCAAATGCATATGTAACTCCTAGTTACACTATTCAAATACATGTGTAACTCCTATTTACAATAGTTAATCTTCTCACATCATGCATTCATGTTTTCTATGTTCTGGTCTGATACTAGAATACTACTCAGGCATGTATGAATAAATAAAACTCGCGTCCCTTGTTTATGCAGTATTGAGATGCTTTCCAGTTTAAACATCCCCTGGGTTATTCTCAACCTCTTTGAAAGAAGTGCTTTGCTAAATGAATCAAATGAGGTAATTAATTTTATTTTATTTTTTTTGCACAGAATCTTAATTGCTATTGTTATGTACAACTCTTGTGGCACAATATCTTTTCCTTTGGGTTTTCTTAATTTTTATATAGTTCTATAACATTGTTTGGATGCTTTTGAAGTACGATTATGTAGTTCTTTAGAAAGAAAGTTGCATATGCACTTTCTCAAGGATTTAAGGTGATTGCTGGTGTCAGTGAGACTCTTGAATAACGAGGTGAGAAGTGATGATTCTTAGTTCTTTTATAGTTGAAAATGTGTGTTTTATATAGATGTGAAACTCTCAGTTACACATGTCAGGTGCATCTGCAACTCTCAGTTATACATGATATATGCATGTGTAACTCCTAGTTATAATGAACAAACTTTCAACCAAACAAACTCCTAGTTACACATGTTAAAATGAACAAACTTTCAACCAAAAAAAATCACATGCTAGGTATCCAAGTCATATGCATGTGTAACTGTCAATTACACATGACAGATGCATGTGTAGGGAGTTACACATGCTAAGATAGGTTATCATGTGTCTTTTCTGTGATCTTTGTTCTATAATTTTGCCTTACAATTGTTGTATAATTTTTTTTTTGTTGCTTTTTGTTTATCCAACCTAATCCATGGATATTTATTTCGTTGCAGATATGCAAGCATTTTGGAGTGAAGAAGACAAGAAGGAAAGGGAAAGATTTAAACTTCATAAAAGCTAATTGCTTAAATGTGGTAATGGTCTCGCTGGAATTGGAGTTGACACTGAATACACAAATCATATGCATGTGTAACTCTCAATTACACTAGATAGATGCATATGTAACTCTCAATTACACTAGACAAATGTGTGTGTAACTTCTAGTTACACATGCTAAGAAATTATTGTAACGTATTTTTAATAATTTTGGGCTTAGTTTTAAATTTTATTTAATTAGGGGTTTAGTTTTAAATTTTATTTAATTAGGGGCTTGACAATATATGTAAGGGTATGAATGTCTTTTAATAATTCGGGGCCTAGATTTAAACTTTTTTAAATTAAGGGCCTCATATTATGGGTTATCCATGGGTTGGGCCTTAGCCTAATTTTCCCTTACATGATTGCTTACAAGATTGTCAAAAACACCAAAGTACTAGAAAATCAATACCCAAATACAAATGACGACACCATTGCAAATACATCGCGAAGAGAAAGAGCCATGAACCGCAAAGATATCAAATTTTTGTACCAGTAGTATTGACGAATGATGGTGTGAACCGGAATCATTTCCGACCATTTAAAATAATTATCTTCTTCAATAAGAGATGCTCCAAATAAAATAGAGTATTTTTCCCAAAATCTTGTAGATCCAAACGAATTCGGATACCCTAAATCCATCTTGTTGAAGACGAATCCAAAGCGAATCTGAGCAGAATCATTGATGTTCTTGATAAATCGAGAATAGCAAGCCAAGAAACACTATGGAGATTTGAGAGAATCGCTATTAGAGCGAAGAGAAATCGTCCTAAAGACGAAGAAATATTTCCCAAATAGCGAAGAAATGTATCCATAGACAGCAAAAACAACAAAAACAACAAAAACTAAACCTACAACTAAAAATTAGACAACTTTTATTCATAAAAACTAAAAAATCCTTGCTCAGATCTAGCCCAAAATGACTAGATCTGAGTAAGAATGAGGAAGTCTAGAGTTTTTTCTTTTTTTTGGGAGAGAGAGATGAGAGGAGGGGAGACTTTGATGTACTGGATGGGAGTATCTAAATTTAGATATTCTCATCCAAACTCAAACTCCAACTCATGTTATTTTTTGGTTATCTTTGGAGAGAGTTTTATGTTAAAATCCTATGTGGCACCAATTTTTTTAGAGACACAAACTCTATTGGAGCATCTCCAACGAGTTATGGTGTAAGTAGTTGATGGAGGAAGACATCCTTTGAAAACTTAAAGTCTAATATTTCCATAAATTTAGGAATACCAAAAAGATAATCTCCAACCACGGAAGTTTTGGTAAAAAATGTAATCTATTTGTATTTATCAAAAATGGTGATTACGTCCTCTAAGAGATTCTCTGAAACTAGAGGATGACTTAGAGCTTCTCCAGTGGTCATATTGTCAGCTTCATATGTGGCATTGTGGGAAGACATCCTTAACAACTAATTTTCCTAAAAATAAGGAATAAAAATTTCTTTTTTCCAACCCATTCATTCGTTTTCTTCTTTGTTTGCCTAGTTGTCCAATTTAATTCAGATAACCAAAACTTTGTTTCCGTCCTTTTTCGTTATTTTATTTTATATAGTTCCTCTTGTTCATTCTTTTCCGAGTGATTTACTTCACTTGTTCTTACTGTTTAGAAAAAACGTGGAACATTAATTGAATCCCTTGTATGTCTGTTTTCATTGTTTGACGCCTCTCCTATGTTAAACCCTATGAACATGCTTGAGTTGATCATCGATGATGATAGACAAAATCATCATACCGTTGACATTTATCTTTAGAAAAATACTCATTCTTAGAAAAAGTTAAGTAAAAAATAAGGCACAAGATTTATATATGATGGATTTATCTTATTAGATGTGCGATTGATTCAATGGATTTGTGTGAAAAATATGGAGAAGAAAAATATTGGTAAAAAATATTTAAAATGAAATACGAATTTGTAATTTTCTGAATAAGTCAAAAATAATTTTATTAAAAAAAAACTGACTAGGATGGTAGACATCCTCTTGGTGAACATCTAGAATAAGAGGTTCACGAAGAGGATGTCTACCAAAATTTATGCCATGTCATCTACACATTGGCTAAAGTGGTTAGGATTTGAGAAGATTTTTATGAAAAGTGGATGTATATCCTATGTGAATGAAGACTTTTTTACCCACACACAAGCCATTGGAGAAGTTCTTAGAGGATGTGAGAATAACTAACCGGCCAACTCATCCCCACATTCAACATTACATTCCTATTAGAGAGGATTTTTTTGATAAAATTACGACAAAGCCTAGGTGGCCATAAAAAATAAGAAATTTTTATCGTCTCATTAGAGATGCTCTAGTATTACCATTTAAAAACGAATTTCCAACTGATTCATAATTTTCCAAGAAGTACAACAGCATCCTTGTTTAAGGCCACCTAGGCTTTGTCGTAATTTTAACAATTTCTATGATTTCCTTCATATCAGAATCCTTGTTTAAGTGAATTCCGTATCTTGATCTTTTTCCAGTTAACTGGTAAAACCACATCCAGATCCACAAGTAGCAAAAGAAAACAAAAAACACGATTCATAACACTAATTATTTATTTTTTTACTCGGTCAACTTAAAATAAAAGAAAAAGCGAAATTGTACAGGGACTAGGTTATATTAGCGCTAAGTCGTTAGGATGCACGTCAATAAGACCTATTTGAAACGAAAATAAACCTCTCCAGGCCATTCAACAGACTGAATGAAACCTGGCCGACCCTCATAAAACTCATAAATTTCCTCAGCCAACAAACAAGCTTGTTTGGCCGAGGCATCAGCTGAAAAATTAGCCTCTCTGAAGCTATGAACATAGCTAATATTGTTGTAGAAACTCTTCGCCATTCTCCACCTTTGTATTAGCTGCCACGGCAACTCTCATTTCTGAACAAAATATCCCCAATTATTTTGGGAATAAAATATCCCCAATAATTTTCATCATACCTGAATTAATCGTTAATTTTGTATTCTTGTCAAGTTGATCCGTTAGTATTCGGCATAAGCACTAGAAATTGGGTATAACACAACAACTTTCTGCGAATACCAGCACCAAACACTATCATCAAGAAATGAGATAGACAGTGTGAGAGTTAGCTATCTTAATGTTCACGGTTTTTAAATACTACAGTATAAATTAGTACACAGATAAGTGGAGGGAAAAAAGACGGTTCGTATTCCTTTCTTATTGATGTTTCACAGTTCAAGTTCGGACATTACAAAGTGGGTATATATAGACCTTGTACACAAGAGAATACATGCCACGTCCACTAAAACGTGTCACAAAAATATTTTCTAACTGATGTCTTGAATAAGTCAAGGTATCTTGTTCGCACTTGTCCGGTGGTCAACCACCGACTATATATAACACTTCCCCTTGGGTGACCATCGATCTAGAAATGTGTTCATAAAATCTTGCCGGTAAAATCTAATAGGATAAAATCCGGATAAAGACAAGAGTGCAAAAAAAAAAAAAAAAGCTTTTTTTTTGGAGCTTCTAAAGTGATGATGGTTGTCAATAATTTTTTCCCCTTGTCAAAGCTGCGCCTGAAAAACCATTTAGGATAAAACTTGAACGCTGTAAGCTCGCAACCATATTGCCGATGTGGCTTGTTCGGCTTCGTATGGAACTTATCAAGAAAAAAACCAGCGTAAAAAAAACTTGACTTATGAGTAAAGTGTGATAATCCGATCAATGATTCCACAAAGAATTCTATGAATATCTATCTCTTTAGATGAAGCTCACCGTTCTAAGTTGATATCTCATTAGAAACGTCGTCAAGAAAATCCACATGGACAAAACCTGAACGTAGGAAACACATGAGCACCCATAACAGTGGTGGATCCGCAGATGCTGCCTCGTTAAAACCTTGTCTGGAAAAACTCAGAGGGATAAAAACCAGGACGAAGGAAAAAGAGTACAACATTTCAAATTAACTGCGGATACCAACGAACTCGCATGCCTCATTAAAACCTTGACAAGGAAAACCCAATGGGACAAAACCTTGACTAAGGAAAAAGAGTACACGCCGTAATGTCCAATGTACCCATATCCATAATCTTCCATGACTTTACTCCCACTGATGAGAAGCCTTCTCGGTTGATCATTATGCCTGGTAGTACTGCTTAGAGTTCCGAACCACCCTTTAAAGTCTTCAGCAGCTCCAGCTTCCTTTAGTTGAGAAAATCAGTTTGATTTTCCGCTGTGCATTTTCTTAATGATCATCTGGTTGAGCCAGCCTTTTATATATTCTCCAATAGCTTTGTCTGAACAATCATAATCTCTCGGAGAATAAACAAGTTCTTCTTTTACAAGACTATTAGCTAGGAAAATATTTAGCTGCTTCAACGATCCTACTAAAAATTAACTTTTCTGGAGAATTCTTCAGGAGTTTCAATCAAATAGATGTTGCATAAACCAAATATAGTAAATGCACAACATATGGGCATATAAGATGGTTCACATATCTCTGGATAATATAAGCATTCACTTAGACGATTGACCACTTTCGCCTTTATTAAGCAAAAGCACATGACATGTTAATTCTACTGATAGGTGAAAAACCTTCAGCAATTTGTATGCAGTTATCTGTACTTCATACAGATTCACGATAACCACATCCTTTAGATGCATGTCGAGTCCTTAAAGGACTTCCAGACAAATACCAAAGAGGTAATTGTATCCATAACATGGAATATGTTTCGTTGTAATCCATCTCAGGTTTCTGTGAAAGACTTTGTGCCATTAGTTGACTTTTCATTTCTCAATATGCACACACACACACACCTGTAGCCACTAGGGGTTACATTATCAGATGCCAGAACTACAAACACTCACATGTGGCCAAGAGTGACACACATTATCGAGTGTTTGCAATGCAGTTCCAAGGATATGCATTTTTGCGAGAAATCATTATTTCGTGTAACTACTCATTTTCCCATAGTCTACGTAATGTATACAACTCTGAGGATCTGATACTAAGTAGTATTGATACCTCCGTTGAACCGATATTGCCAAGTAATAAATGATATCTAAGATAAAAATAACAACGAAGAACACAAGTATAATGTAAAAGCTTCTAAGTTATCATGAGACACAAGAGATTTACGTGGTTCGACATTTGTCTACATCCACGGGGTAATGAGTGCTTGTTTTTGTATTAAGTTGTGGTGGTTACAAAGATCTTAAATGCTTCCCAAAGTAATAGAGAGAACTCAAGTGGAAGTAAATACTTAAATTCTAAATATTAAAGAGGTATAAGCTTAAGACTAGATCTTCTCTCCTAGATCTTGAATGCCCTTAGTTTGTTGGTGAAGCTTGATATTTATAGCCCCTCTTGCTCCAGGTATATGTTTGCTGCCTCTGGGTCCATCATCTGCTGATATACCTTTCGTACCAATGGTACCTTCGTCCACCGCGTACTTTCTCCAGTTATATTTCTCCACCTCATCTGGCCCACGTTCCTTCGGGAACTACCCAACCTTAGTACAGGTTGTACCTTCGTTCACTGCCAGCTTCCTCCAATCGAGTTCTGCCACGCTTTCTCTCTCCACGTGCCTAGATTCATGCGTGTAGATAAGAGATTTGAGCATTTAATGCTGATTGGATGCGTCATCTACCTCTGTCCCCTCGCCAGCTGACTCTATATAGACTAGGCTTTTTCCTTCCTTATCTTGACCGTTCACGCCTTCTTTCTTGGGATGAGATAAAGTAGATCTGCGGAGGTATCCCTTGTTACTCAGGCATCTCTGTTTAGCGAAGGCTACACAGTTAGGTATATATGCGGCCACTAAGATCATGACACGTGCTCCACAGAATATTGGTATTCACAGTTTTCCCCTTTTCTTTCATCTTCTACCGTTTGGCAGAAGTGGAAGAAAACTTCTGTTACGCCACCAATTTTGCACGTACCGATTGGGTGGTCCCTACATGTCCTTTCATGCAGTAACTTCCCCTTGAATTTCGGGACATCCAAAATTTTTGGATTTTCCAGCCGCCTATAAGAGGGGAAAAGGAGAAGGGAATTTTATTAACTCCCTTTCCTCTTCTTCTTCGAACTGTCGCTCTCTATCCATTTTATTGAGATACTCTTTTGCTGCTAACTGCTCCCTTTTTTCCTTCGATTCTCCGTGTACTTTGGATCCACTGTGTCGATCATACAAGTAAGTGATACCCGTATTTGGTTTTGATTTTCTCCATGCTTTCCCATGTTGTATCGTTGTCGGACTAGGAGATTTATTGATGTTGCTTATTATGCTTGCATGTGAGAATTCCTGCTTTATTTTGCTTGTTTACGCTGTATGGGAACTTGGGTTTTGTTCCATTTTTGATTTTTGATGATGGTTTCGGTATGATAGTTCTTCGCCTGCAACTTTGATCATATGATCAAAGGTTTTTGATTTTCCCCCATGATATGTTTAGACTGTCCCCTTTGGTTGGTTAAGTGAAACCCATGCCCAAAGTTCGTCGTTTTTTTCCCCCAATTCACTTTTGAATGAATTGCAATCTTCTTCTGCCATTGTTGATGGAGATGTTTTTCCTGCTGGTGTTAGGCATCATGAGGCTTCCAAAGAAACCTACGGGTAAGGGTCCAAAGATATCTTCGTCGACTGATCGTCCTCCGCGAATGTATCATCCTGATGCTACGCCATTTCCTCCTCCTGAGGATTCTGAGGTGCCTGCTGGTACTGAGGTGGCTACGGTCGCTGAGGAGGAATTTGTTATCGAGGATCTTCCACCTCCTCCTCACTATGAGCTTCAGAGGCTCCAACTGCGTGACAAGGACAGTTTTGCTCATTTGTCTGTTGATGAGATTACCAAGTCTTTTCACCTTCATAAATTCAAGATTTTCTTCGTCAATGGCCCTGATGTCTCACTGAGTCTCACATTCGGGATTTCCCTTATGATGAGAATATCTTTTGATTAGCATTGGCCAATTGGTCGCAGGTATGCTTCTTCCTCTGTATAGTAGAAAGGATCCTTTCTATTATGACGTCTTGTCCACCAGGGATGACCCGGCAAACAAGACTCAGGTCCGAGGAATTTACCAGTATACTGGTAATTACTGGCGTGCCCTTCGTGAAAGATGGTATCGTAGCAACGGAAAAATTACTTTGAAGTCTTATGACTCCTTTTTTGAAGGGAGATCTAAGCTGGAGGACTATACCTCTGCCAACTTCAATGCTACGTATGCTGATGCTATTCAAAAACGAAACCTTCTTCCTTGGAGTGTTGGTCCTCGTCGTATTGATGTTACTTCTAGGAAGATTAGAAAGGGTAATAGCCTTCGCTTGCTGGAGGAGATTGATAAGACTGGTTTGACTACTATCCCTTATTCTGCTAGGCTGCCTTTGCCAAAGTCTGACCGCATTCGTCTTGATCATGATAATCTTTAGGCTCGCACTCCTCTTTGTGTGGTTGGTCCTTGGGCTTATGGTTTCACCACTGTGGACCCCTCAGTCCCTCGTTCAGCTCGTTCTTTGCCTGAGAAGTATGATGGGTATCAGCCTTGGATTTTTAATCCTGCTGCTTCTCACGAGGTACCTTTGCTGTTAATATCTTCGTCTTCTTTGATATCTTAGTTCTGATGGTCTTCTTTTGCAGTATGCCCCTGCTTTTTCTGCTGGGAATGCTCCAGGCTCTGCTGGTAATTCTGTGGCCACAAGGACTATGAAGAGAAAGGCTTTGGATGAAACGCCTGCGGAGGTAAGGATCATTATCATACCTTTGTGCTTGTAAGTTCCTTAGTACCTTTCCCCCCATTCTTAGCTGACGCATGTGTTTCTTTACAGTCTTCCCAGAGGAAGGGCAAGTTGAAGACCGTGATTGATCTTGATGCTTTGGATGATGATCCCAAGGCTGCTGGTGAGGGACCCAGTGACGAAGACATAGAGGATATCGAGGATACCGACCTTAGTCCTCATTTGGATGATATTGAGGAGGATTTTTCCAAAGATAACCCTAGCCCCGTCCGAGCTGCTTCAGTTGAGGGTGAGAACCTTCTTGTTGGTACTGGTGCTCAGCTAGTAGAGCCTGTTAGCTTTCAATCCCCTGCACCTACGTTATCCTTGAAGATGCCTTCATTTTATGCTCCTACAAAAGCTTTGCCCGCCATTCCTGCTGCTGCTGGAGCTGCTGTTGTGGCTTCTAAGAGTCTCCCTTCGTCTCCTGCTACCTCCCTTCAATCAAGTGGTTCGTTTGCTAAGGTTTTTACCCCCATGGTAAGGTCTGGTAGCTCAGATTCTCAGCAGAAGAAGAAGGTTGTGATTTCACTAGCCAGCTTCTCCTTCAATGTTGTTCCTGCTTCACTAGGGAGTGCTCAGTCTGTTTTTAATTCCCCCGCTAGCAAAGCTGTTGGACCCCCACCTTCGTTCTTAGCTCCTCTTTCTGTTCCTAGCTCTTCCATCATGCCATCTCTTCGTCGTGGTGAGGGTTCAGCAGTCGTGCCCCTTGTTCGTGTTCAAACAAACGAGGGAGTTGCCGCTGAATCTAGCCAAGGTAGGTTTACGGAGAGCTTGAGCTTGGGTAGTTCCGATGACGCTATTCTTGAGGCCATCCTGCGGGATTCCAAGGGTCCCTTTTATGTTGGAGTTGATCATCATCATCTTGGTAGTTCTTTCGAGATATCTTCACAGTTGGACGTGTTATCTTCCCAGTATCGTGCTGCCAAAGATTTGTTCTTTGACCATGATTGTCTCCTCTCCCGTCAGAGCTTTGGTGATATCCGTAGGGGTAGCATCCAAGAGATTGAGGCTTTCATGGATACCTACGCTAACTTCCTCCCCCGTCTTTCAGCATTCTCAGTAAGTGATTCTTACCTTATCGTTTTTCTTCTTAATCTGATCCTTCGTCCATCCTTATACTCCTTTGTTTGCAGCTTTACAAGCATATCGATGTTGGTTATACCTTGTTCAAGGTTTATAGGGATAAATTCACTCATTTGAGTGTCCTGCTGTAACGTGCTCGTCAAGAGTATGCTCTTGCCGTTGCTCAGCAGCCTTCGTCGAGTGACGCTACTTCTGCTGCTAAGATATCATCGTTGGAGGATGATCTGAGGAAAACCCAGAGATCTCTGGAAGCTTGTTTATTGGCTCGTGAGAGAGCTAATAATGCTGCTAAGGTTGTCGAGGATGGTCGCAAATCTGTTGATGTTGTCTTAGCTGCCGAGTCTTTTAAATCCATAGGTTTGTTTCTTCTTCTCCTTAGCTTTTTTCTTTACTTTCTGGTTGCATAGTCCTAAAACAACTTTCGTCTGCCATCCGACAGGTCTAGTGAAATTAGATGTCTTCGAGATCAAGTGGCCAAGTTAACCTCCGATGTTTGGTATTATCAAAATAAATCTGATAGGCTAATGAACATAACTGTTCATTATGAGGCCCAGCGTTCCCTTGAGTCCGCTCATAATGAAGACTTAGTGAAGCATATGGCTTCGCTTCGTGAGGAGTGTGACGAAGCCCTTTGCTGGAAGGAGAGTCTCATTTTAAAGCAAAATGAGGATATTTCCTTAGTCGAGAAGCGTCTCTCTGCCCAAGGAATTATTTGCAAGAAATATCATGTCGATTTTGAAGCTACTTGTGCTTCTTTAGCTAAGGTTACTGCAGAGCATAATGTTTTAACTTCTAAGGTATGTTCTCTTAAGAACAAACCTATTAATGCCAGCTCCATGCCTTCTTCCATGTCTCATGCTTCCTTAGTAAAAAGGTTTGAAGAGTTAGAGAATGTGTACCAAGTTTTATCCTCTGAGAATGCTTCGCTCCGGATAGATGTTGATGATCTTCGGACGGAGAGGGATACCCTTGTACAAGACCTTGATGCGGCTGAGGTAGACGTTGCTGAGGATCAACATAGTTTAGAAGAGTCCCTTAGTCATGCCGAAGGTAGCTTAAGACAATTATTTTTTCCGTATAATCCTTTGTATCTTTAGCTCCTTATTCTTGTTGCTGATACCCTTTGTGTCTGCATGCCTCCAAGAGAAGTTGGTGAGTGCTAACGCCGAGATTAACCGCCTTGAGGGCCAGATATCTCAGCTGGAGATATCTCGCCAGTTTGATGTTGCTGCTAAGTTTAAAGCTGAGGCGCTTCAGCAATCTAATGATCAGCTTAGCGCTCAGATTAGGGAGCTTCGTCAGAAATTGGCTTCGGACCTAGCGGCGTAAGCTTCCCAAATGGAGGCGCAGTTCAAGCGTTCTTCCATTGACTATATTAACAATCCTTTTGCGGAAGCTGAGCTCCAAGCTGAGGGTATTGTCTTTCCTCGCCTTCCTAACCCTTGATTGTGCTATGATGACCTTGTTTTCAACCGAACTCCTTTGATGTATTATGCCTCCAGCTGAGGGGCCCTTTTTGTCTCCTTTCCTTGAAACAATGCTTCGTTATTTTTTGAACCTTCGTCATCTGCAACTTTGAGATGTCTTAGTTTTATTTTGGTAGTACTTATTTTAGTACCTTTATTATTATATATAGACGTATTATGTATAATTGTTTGCACATTCGAGTCATCACAAGGTGTTAAGGTGTTTTTAACCTTTGGTGGAACATTCATCATCCTATCCAAGTATCCTTTGGCCAGAAGGTACCGCGGTGGCGAGGGCTCCTACGTGGGTAATAATTTTCCTGTAACCCTACGCGTTCAGCGCGATGGCTGCTTTACTTCGATAAGGTATCTCTCTTTGTGGGATATATTTCTTATTATTTTCCTTTCAGTGGGATTCATTTGCCCTTAGGATCCGAGATTGACATTTGCGATGTTATGTCGTGTCTTGCCTCATCGTCAATTCTGACGGAGGGTGTATTTTCTAACCCAATTTGTATTTAATCAACATGCACTCTTTCTTAGCAAAAAGTTTCCTTGATTGATTAATTTGGTTTGTAATACCTTTGATTAGGGATAAAATATGGCGGCCTATTGCCCCTTCCCTTCTTCTCCTGAGTGATAACCATTCTCTTACGGGTAATACTTCTTTAGGTACATTGCATTCCAAGGGTGTTGCAATACTTCCCCTTTGAGATTTCTTAAGTAGTATGAACCCTTTCCCGCAATATCGTGTATAATGTAGGGTCCGTACCATGTCGGAGCTAGCTTCCTCCACTCTTTCTTCCTTTGATATGGTGGTATTTGACGTAGTACGTATTCTTCGACCACAAAGTTTCTAGGAATTACCTGTTTGTTTTATTCACGAGCTAACCTTCGTTGGTAGTTTACCATCCTTTGCAGAGCTACTTCCCGCCTTTCTCCAAGGTCATCAAGCTTTTCCAGCATAAGATCTGTTGTCAGATTCTTTTCTCATGCCTATGTCTTCGTTGTTGGCAGTATTATCTCCGTTGGGATGACTGCTTCGGCTCCGTAGGATAGTAAGAACGGAGTTTTTCCCGTGGCAGCCCTTCTAGTAGTACGGTAGGCCCAAATGACATTGTGCAGCTGCTTGCACCATCTTCTCTTGTATGCCCCCAGCTTCTTTTTTAAGTTCATTGCTATCGTCTTATTAGTGGCCTCCGCTTGTCCATTGCTCTTAGGATATATCGTAGTAGACTTGTTTTTCTGAATATTGAAGGTGTTGAAGAGCATGTCTATGTTCTTTCCTTCCAACTGTTTTCCATTGTCAGAGACTATGGCGGCTGGTATCCCGAACCTGCAGATGATTTGCTCGAATAAGAATTTAAAGACATTTGTGTCCCTAATCCTTTCCAAAGCCCTTGCTTCCACCCATTTGGCGAAATAATCCGTAGCTACGATAAGGTATCTTCTTTTTGATGTTCCCTCTATCAAGGGTCCAACAATGTCAACTACCCATTTGGCGAATGGCCACGGGCTAATGACCGAGTTAAGCTTCGTCGCTGGCGCTTTAATCTTCCTAGCATAGCGTTGGCATCTTTCACAACGCCTTGCTACATTCTTCACATCTTCGTCCATGCTTAGCCAATAGTATCCATGTATTTTGGCTTTGATTGCCAAAGACCTTCTTCCACTATGATTGCCAGCTTCTCCGCTGTGTATATCATGTAGTATCCTTTTCCCTTT
Organism: Papaver somniferum; assembly: GCF_003573695.1. Taxonomy (NCBI): domain Eukaryota; kingdom Viridiplantae; phylum Streptophyta; class Magnoliopsida; order Ranunculales; family Papaveraceae; genus Papaver; species Papaver somniferum. The sequence goes on along the minus strand of NC_039360.1, from coordinate 8,883,722 downwards.
GGTTTGTGAGAGACATCGCATCAAAGGTCCAAGAAATGACCTTCTATACAGTATCCCGTCTCGTAGGCTGTACATTGCTGCCTTTGATTCGAGTTTTCGAGCTTCTTTGACGTCTGCGGGTAAGGTATCTTTATCAAGGTACTGGTGAATTAGGATTCTCCAATCGTCCTCAACTTCGTCTTAGTTGCTTTCATCTGATGTGGTTTGATCTTTATCAGACTCACCAGCTTCGTTATCTGGATCTTCCATCGCTTCATCTTCTTTTTCTTTTTCTTCTTCCCTCATGGCCCTTGTTTGGACGACTAAGTTTCTTCAGTGTCGGAGGTTAGTCCTTCTATCGAAGGCTCATAAATTCTCTCAATTTGGACTGAGGTAGTGTTTCTGTCTCTCAGCATTGATGATAAAATGCCAAGGTATCTATGTGTTTGTTATCTTTTCGGCAGACATGTCTGAATGTGACCTTGTTGATCTTTGACGTATGCTCATGTGATATCTTTAGATACGAAGATAGTATCGGGTCCAGAGTTTGGTATTTGAGCTCTATTTGTCTAATGACCAATTGCGAATCACTAGTCAAACGGACATCTGATAAGCCCAGCTCCTATGCTAAGCGTAGACCGTGTATGACTGCCTCATACTCTGTGATGTTGTTAGTGTATTGTTCGAATTCTAACCTGAATGCATAGATGAGTCGGTCTCCAGTAGGGTTTGTTATCACGATCCCTATACCTGCGCCTTCTACGTTGGAGGAGTCATCTACGAATATCTCCCACCTTCGTGAGTTCCGTGGTTCCAAGAGATCCTATGGTTCCGGCTTGTCTTCCTCCATTCCTGGGATGTCGTTTATCTCAGTTTCGTCATTCAGAGGTAGGTCTGCCAAGAAGTATGCTAATATTTGTGATTTATCCGCTTTCCTGGTTTCGAAGATCATGTGAAATTGTTTGATCATGTCATTCCATTTTGCCACTCTTCCAATCTTCTCTGTGCTGTCGAGGATTTGACTTATTTGAGCCTTCATGAAAACTCGTATGGTGTGTGCATCGAAATATATTCTTAGCTTTTGTGTTGCCACTACTAAGGCATATATGAGTTGTTCCACCTTGGTGTAGTTACGCTCCGCTGCACTGAGTGTCTTGCTGATGTAGTATACGGGATTTTCTCCTTGCCCTTGGTCTCGTACCAACATTGCGCTCACAGCGTAGCTTGTTGCTGCTAGTTATAGTGTGAGTATTTCGCCTGGCTCCGGTTTCTGCAAGATGGGTACTGATACTAAGTACTCTTTGATCTTGCGAAAATCTTGTTCGCACTCTTCGGTCCATGTGAACCTGCTTCCTTTCCTTAGTGTGTCAAAAAATGCTTTGCATTTATCTGATGATCTTGATATGAATCTTCCCATGGAAGCTAAAATTCCATTTAGCTTTTGCACTCCTTTTAGGTTTTGCGGAGATGGCATCTCCACTATTGCTCTGACCCTTTCAGGGTCTACTTCGATTCCTCGCTTGGTGACCAAGTAACCCAAGAATTTTCCTGAGGTAACTCCGAATGTACATTTGCCCAGGTTCACCTTCATGTGGTATCTCCTCATGGCTTCAAATATCTAAGACTTTAAGTTGTCTGAAACAGAACAACTGACTCAGAAATCTAACACTGACTCAACTGACTCAAGTCAAGTCAAACTTATTTGACTTGACTATCCTGTTAGCTACTTAGACTCTATTTCTTACATGGAGGTAAAGGAAAACGGTTATCAAGTTGGTCACAAATGACTGGGTTTCCTTTTCTATTCATCCCACTTGTAATCCTTTATTCCCGACAAGATCGAAGTACGAAGTTCTTCGCTTCTAAGAAGCTCTTATTTCATGCTGCTCTAACAAGACTAGTTCAAGGAATAGGAAATTTCATGTTTTGTTCTGGATTGTCTTTCCTTCTAGTATCAATAGCATCTCTCCTCGCAATAATGGTAAACATAAGGAATGTTCTTAACTCGATCCGTGTGTGCTGACTTTGGAGGTTGATATACTTTGCTCTTTTGAACCTTAACTGCCAGCGAAGGTGTAGATGGTGGATTTTAGATAAAGGCTAAAATCGTAAACTCATAATTATACGAAGCTCTGATTCAGCAATCAGATGAGAGTATCGAGACACGGGTCTCTCATCGAATTCTCAACGGAGAGTACTTTCTCTCAAAGTACATGTAGATATGTAGTCTCACGACTGGACAACGACATATCTCATGAATACTGAATACTTTCGGTGATTATTTCTATATAGTATCACGAGATGGACGGCTCTTAGACAGCTTGCTCTGCTAGTATAGAGCAATAACGTCTTCAGGAACAAACAACGAGTTTACCCTGACTATATAAAGGATATGACTTACCGACAAGCTCGTATCGGGATAATTAATGCTCCTAGACAGCTTGCTCTGCTAGTATAGATACTCCTTTCCTTAATTTTATATTATTTTTTATGGATTTATGGAAGTACCATGAAACCGAGGAGTTTCCTCGAGACGAAGGAGATTTGATAAAATGAGAGAATTTTCATCAAATCATGGAAAATAATAAAAATGCATTAAAAATATAAAAGTGGCGTGGGATTGACCACGACACGGTCGGTCGGTCATGTGTCCGTGCTCCCAGCACCCTGGTCGATATTTTTAACTATTTATTATTTTCTTCCCTATTTTGCATAGGTTCATCGTTTCGTTGTATTTTTGAAATACTCGTTCGTGTGGTGACTGTTAGTGTATCGCCGTTGAATAGAACAACAGACAAAATCATTGAACACCTAACCTATTGCTAATCTGGTTGCACCGTCTCGACAGCCTCTATCACGATTTTCTCCACCGGCTGTCTCTTCAGCACAATCTACTTCCACTTTCGCTCCGTCTCGCTTCTCTGGGAATAACAGACCACAACCTCAACGTGGGCCTGCTCGTTCCGAACTATCTTGTCAACTTTGTGGGCGTAAGAATCATGAGGCCCATGATTGTTGGAACCGCTATGACAGAAGCTTCCGCCCACCCAAGCGTCAACCACCATCGTCTGCACCACGGGCTTATGCTGCTTATGGACCCGACCTTCTACCATCACCCTCATGGACACCTGACAGCGGTGCTACAGATCACATCACCAATGATCTTTCTCGCATTCAATTTCCAACTGAGTATACTGGTCCTGATCAAATACAGATGGGTAATGGTTCTTCTATACCAATTTCTAATGTTGGTTCCTCTATTTTAGGAACTCCCATTCGTAAGTTGCAGCTTCAGAATGTTCTCTTTGCACCAAAAATCTCTCACAATCTCTTATATGTTTCTCGTCTTACGACTGATAATAATGTCTTATTTGAATTTCATCCAACTTTTTGTCTTGTGAAGGATCGATATACCGGGAAGGTTCTTCTTCGCTGCAGTAGGAAGGGTGGTCTTTATCAACTCGATGATTCGTCTCAATCTCCTAAAGCTTGCATAGGAGAACGTGCTAGTTTGCAAGCCTGGCATGCTAGAATAGGACATCCAATGATGTGCACAGTTCGCAAAGTTATTTCACAGTTTTCTCTTCCAGTTTCAAACCAAACTATTAGTTTTTGTTCTTTCTGTCATGAGCATAGGAGTCATAAGTTACCGTTTAAGTCCAATACAACTATTTATTTGAATCCATTAGATTTAATTGTCTCGGATGTGTGGGGACCCTCTCATATTTTATCTAATGAAGGTAACAAATATTATGTCATATTTATTGATGCGTATAGTCGTTTTACTTGGATGTTTCCTATGTCTCAGAAATCTGATGTCTTTTCTATATTTTTTTTGTTTCAAAAGCATGTTGAAAATCTTTTTAATCGAAAGATAAAAATATTTCAATATGACAATGCTGTTGAGTATCGCAAACTCACTCGCATCTCCAGAACCTTGGGATTTTTCATCGTTTTTCATGCCCACATACTTTTGAGCAAAATGGTTTGGTTGAACGTCGTCATCGTCATATTCGTGAAACTGGTCTTACAATCCTAAATATGGCTTCTGTGCCGTCTTCGTATTGGTATGATTCGTTTTACACTGCTTGTTATTTAATGAATCGTGTCCCTTCGACTTATGTTAATAACTCCTCTCCATATAAAGATCTTTTTGGTCTCCCACCGGATTACACTTCTCTTTGTGTATTCGGTTGTCTGTGTTATCCTCACTTACGTCCGTATAGGTCTCACAAAATGGAGCCTCTTTCTTCTCCTTGTGTTTTTATTGGCTATAGTCCATCTCACAAAGGTTATAAGTGTCTTCATATTCCTACGAGTCGAATATACGTCAGTCGTCATGTTGTTTTTGATGAGACTACCTTTCCCTTTGCACCCTCGACATTACCTTCACCGGCGTCGAAAACTTCACAGGTAATAAGAAATTCTACCTCATTTGTTTCATTACCTTTGGTCCCTTCTACTAGTTCCAATGTCCATCCGGTACTGACAGATCAAACAATAAATTCTACAACTTCAGTTGTGATTAGTCATCCTACACCTGTCCAGCCGCTGTCTCCTCCGTCTCCAACAAGGGTAACAACTTCACCTGTGGTTAGTCAGCATAGACCTGCCCAACCACTGTCTCCTCGGTCTCCACCAAGGAAAGCATCTTCTCGGTCTCCATCAAGGCAAGCATCTTCTATTCAGCAATTGTCTTCTCTGTCTCCAACAAGAGAATTTTTTTCCACTCAGCAATTGACGTCACCAAGACTATCACCAGTTCTTGTTGAAAATGTTGCTACTGTCTCAGATGACATAACGTCGGCACCTGCTTCCCATATGGATTCGTTTTCAACCAATAATCAGTATCCACCACCATCGTCTATGTCTTCTTTTAACGTATCAGGGTCCACACTTTCGGCAGCAAACTCCATTGTTCAAGCTTCCGCTGTACAACCAAATACTTTGACACATCCGATGGTGACTAGAGCTAAGGATGATATTTTTAAACCCAACTCCAAATATGCACTGGTATGTGATTCACTTTATGGTATCCACTTTTTAGTGTTTTTAGGAACGACCGAAACCTTCTTCCCATTACTCTGTTCAAGATTTTCTGGAAGAGAATTGGATTGACAATTCTTTTGCAAGTTAGTCTTTCTCCAATTGGGAGCATCAGATCTTGTCTTCGTCTTTACGAAGTTATCCTTTTGATAACCATTACGATTGTGAAAAGGATTCGTATGACGTTTATAGGAAAATCTAAGCTTATCACAGCATTGATTCCTTTGCCTAAGGGTTGGACAGTTACAACCTGTAACGTTAAGAGGATTAGTCTTAACGTATGATCTTGGTTTCACAACTTCTTGTGATTCCCAAACAAGAACATCATGAAGTTTCTCATTCCTTATATGGAAACGACATCTCCTTTCCAGGTGACCTTTATTTCCGAAATAGTGGAAAACATAAGGAATGTTCTTACCTCGATCTGTATGTGCTGACTTTGGAGGTTGATATACTTTGCTCTTTCGAACCTTAACTGCCGGTTAAGGTATTTCACTTTTTCCATCAATGGAAACCTTTTGTTGAGAAGTATCACTAGCCTTGACAAATTTTACCTCTTTGCTATTACTTGGAGCATCTATTCCCTTATAGCCCAATCCTCGTGTATCACGATGATTTTTACTTGCTCCTAGCATAGTGGTTAATTTGCTTGAACTAGTATTGAACTTTTTCAAGTCATCTTCCAACATCTTGACTTTATCAAGAGCAGCAGCTAAATCAGCCTCAAGGGTTTTTCTCGAACGAGACAAGCACTTTCTCTGTCATCAAAAATAATTTGTTGAGAGTTAAACCTTGCTTCAGATTCTGCAAGTTTTTCTTCCAACAAAAAGTACTTTTCATAAAGATTATTACATTCAAGTGACTTCATATGTAGGTTTTCCTCAGAATCCTTGAGGATCGATCCGGTAGAACGATTCGAAAAATAAACACCTGCGTAACATCTTCTCAATTTCTTGTTTTCTCGACAGAGAGGAGTCAGAAGAGGTGTGACATGAGAAGTTTTAATCTTCTTCATATTCCACGAATCCAAAAACTTAACATACTCTGAGACTTCCTCATCAACATCTCTATCAATATCTGAATCACCTTCATCAGAAAGTTCATCCAACTGTTCTTCTAGGAGAGTTTCCCAATCAACAGTTTTTACATCAAGAGAATGTTTAGATATTGACATAGATGTGGCAGTTCTCTCAGGTGAATCCAAGCTTTTAGAATCATCTGGTAATTTCTGAACTGGTACGTTATTAGAGATAGACTCGTCCATAATCAGATCGCTACAAACACAGACTTATAAGGTCTTTAACGTGTTTGCCTGCTCTGATACCAATTGAAAAAGCGGGGGTATAACAACACCACCCAATATTTCTCTTAGCAAACTGTATGGACTAACTCCTAAATACTTTGCTAGAGAATCAACTAGACAGTCAGACTCAATCTAGATTAAAGTATCTCAAGGAGTCAATATCTCTCAATTGTTTTGATTTATTCAAGCTAAAACAATAGCGAGTCTTTAATCAAACACAAGGAATAACTTGGACGGTACCAAAGACCAATATCCAAGGATCAATCAATATCAATCAACAACCAAAGTTTGTATTTCCAGTTGATGATCTTAACACACAACCTGTATTATTTCAATTATATAAAATATAATGCGGAAAAGAAATAACACAGACACCAGAAGTTTTGTTAACGAGGAAACCGCAAATGCAGAAAAACCTCGGGACCTAGTCCATATTGAATACACACTGTATTAAGCCGCTATAGACACTAGCCTACTCCAAGCTAACTTCAGACTGGACTATAGTTGAACCCCGATCAGTCTCCCACCGATTCAAGGTACAGTTGTACTCCTACTCCTCTGATCCCAACAGGATACTGCGCACTTGATTCCCTTAGCTGATCTCACCCACAACTAAGAGTTGTTGCAACCCAAAATCGCAGACTTGATAATAAACAAATTTGTCTCACACAAAAAAGTCTATCAAAGGATAAATCTGTCTCCCACAGAAAAACCCTAGGTTTAGTTTCGTCTTATGATATAAAATCAAGGTGAACAGGAACCAATTGATAATCCGGTCTTATATTCCCGAAGAACAGCCTAGATTAATCAATCACCTCTCAACAATCCTTCTTGACTACATAAGCGGTTTGTCGAAGAATCACAAACAGTGAGACGAAGATGTTTGTGACTTCTTTATCTTGCATGTCGGAGAAATCTCACGATCTCAAGCCAATATATAGATTGTACTCGTACGATAGAAGATGCAAGATCATATCACACAACTACGATTAAAGTAGTATCGGTCTGGCTTCACAATCCGAATGAAGTCTTTAAGTCGTTAACCTGGTTTTAGAGAAGAAAACCAAAGGTTAAAGGAGAATCGACTCTAGCGAGCACACTAGTATCACACAGACGTGTGGGGATTAGTTTTGCACAATGCTAGATGTCCCCTTTATATAGCCTTCAAATCATGGTTTTTCTTTAGTTACAAAGCAATTCATATTCACCGTTAGATGAAAACCTGATTTAGATTCAAGCTAATATTTCTCAACAGTTAGATCGAAAACTTAGCTTGTTACACACACTTGGGTAGACGTTTACTGGGTTTGTGAAAACCATGCCCAAACGTGTACGTGTATGTTGGTTCAACATGGTAACCCAAAAGGTTAACCATATGAGCAATTCATATTAACCTAGTTCTTCTTCACCATAACTAGTTCAATTGACTCAAATGAACTAGTTAGGGAGTTGTTCAATTTCTATGAGATCTTATGTAACTACACAAGACACAACTGAAACAAAGATGATTCGATTCGATGAATCGGCTCATGAACTTTATATCCACGGTTTGCATAAAGCATTCCTTAGTAATTTAAGTTTCATGTTCAGAGCACATCTTTAGATCATAACCACTTAAGCTCACAAACAAGTTCGAGAACTTAAGGCAACCGGCAGAGTTTTCCAAACTCAGCAGAAAATCTCCGCAAAGAGACTTCCGCCAGTTCGCGGACTAAACACGCAAACGAGTTTTTGGAAAATCCCAGCAGAAATTCTCGGCAAGAAAACTTCCGTCAGTTCGCGGACTGAGTCCGCAAACAGAGTTCACGGACTTGGCAAAGCCAATTCCTCCGGTTTTTCTCAATCAACAAAGTTCGAAAACTTCGGATTAAGGAATACATGGTTATGTAATCTAAACCTCATTCCAATCATTGAGACATTCTCAGAGGACGTTATATAGCCGTTATTCACAGACCGTTTCACGTCAGAGCAATTCTCAAAGTAATTGAAACTTTTCATGACTTTCGTCACTAGGTGAAGATAAACTTGATCAAAGCGAAACGCTTTACCAACACACGATTTCGAGAAAAAGATAAGCTCGAAATGTCAAATGTGTATGATCCAGTCTATATAACATACGACTTTTTGTCTCATAAGAAGTAGGAGATAGAATAGATAGACTTTCGAGTGATAGATAAGTTCAAGTCTCCACATACCTTTTTGTTGATGAAGTTCCACGGTTCCTTGAGTAGATCTTCGTCGTTGTATGATGAATCGCCATGAAGTCCTTGAGCTCAACTACACTTTTCTATCCTAGTCCGAGACTTAGCTATAATAAACTATAAATCAAGACTCATAGTTTTGATCACTAACATTGACAAAAATGTTTGATATAGCAACGCATGCGAGGTCGACCGAGCTATGCTCTAACTGTAAGTTGATGGATTCGATCAATTAGCTATCAGATGGTCGTTGTATCTCAAATTGATCATATGATGATGTACAATCACTGTTTCACAAAAAGATGTATAAAAACTTCGTCAGTAGAAAGATGTATTTCCAATCTACATTACGCAATGGGGTTATGTATAGTTAATCACTTGTGCACAAAACTAAAATATCATTTCATAAAATGAAGGTCTAGTTTAGTTAAGTATTTAAATGGGATAGGATAATTAGGTCATTCAGTTATTCCATAAGGGTAAGTAAATATAACAAAACGTCAAAGTCAGTCTACGACCTGAAAAAGCGGGGTCTAACAACCACACCCAATATTTCGTTTAGGCACTCTGTATGGACTAACTTCAATATATTTCCAAGAGAATCAACTAGACAGTCAGACTCAATCATGGAAAATACATCCAAGAGTTATATCTCTATTTCTCAAATCAATCTGCAATCGAATAGATAGGAATCTGTGAGCCTGATCAATATGAGAAATAACTTGAACGGTACCAAAGACCAATGTTCAAGTTTCAATCAATTTATATCAACAACCAAAGGTTGGATTATCTAATTGATTGAAATACGCATAACCTGTGATATTTCAATTATATAAAAATATAACGCGGAAAAAAAATAATACAGACACCAGAAATTTTGTTAACGAGGAAACATCAAATGCAGAAAAACCCCGGGACCTAGTCCAGATATGAACACCGTACTGTATTAAGCCTCTACAGACTCTAGCCTCCTACAAGTTAACTTCGGACTGGAATATAGTTGAGCCCTAACCAATCTCACACTGATTAAGGTACAGTCTCGTTCCTTAATCTTCTGAATCCCAGCAGGACTCTACGCACTTGATTCCCTTAGTTGATCTCACCCACAACTAAGAGTTGCTATTACCCAAAGTCGAAGACTTGATAAACAAATCTGTCTCACACAGAAAAGTTTATTGAATAGATAAATTTGTCTCCCACAGAAATACCTACGAGTTTTTGTTCCGTCTTTTGATAAATCAAGGTGAACAGGAACCAATTGATACACCAGACTTATATTCCCGAAGAACAGACCAGTAATATCAATTACAATTATCTTAACCGTATGGTAGAGGAACAAGATATTATGGAATCACAAACGATGAGATGAAGATGTTTGCGACTCCCTTTTATCTTACCTAATGGATATTGAATCTTGAGCAAATTTTAGAGAAAATAGTACTCAACACGATAGAACAAAGTAAGATCAGAACAACAACTACGGAGAAAATAATTGGGTATGGCTTCAGAATCCCAATGAAGTCTTTAAGTCGTTAACCTAATGGTTTTAGAAAAACCTAGGTTAAAGTATAATCGACTCTAGTCGCAACTAGTATCACACAGGAAGTGTGGGGATTATGTTTCCCAGTTGCTAGAGTTCTCCCTTATATAGTCTTCAAATCATGGATTGCAATCAATGTTACTTTGGTAACAAAGAATTCAATATTCACCATTAGATGAAAACCTGATTAGATTCAATCTAATATCATTCAACCATTAGATTGAACTTAGCTTGTTATACATAAATGAAATGTGCCTTCATTTAGATATGGGTAACCGTACCTAAACATGTACACTTGGTTGGCTCAACAACAGTTAACCGAAATTATCCATTTGAACACTTTCTTATCAACCTTATTCATCTATATCACAACTAGTTCAAATGACTCAAATGAAACTAGTTATATAGTTGTTCAATTGTTTATATTCTCATAGAAGTATACAAGACACAATTGAAGAAAAATCGATTTTGATTCACTCGAATCAATTCATTAACATTATAGCCACGGTTTGCAAAAGATTGCATTCCTTATTATACAAATGTATTTGTTCATAAACAAACCGATTTTAGAACTTAACCTACTCAAGTATGCAAATGGGTATGCATACTTAGAGTTCCGGACTTGGTCTGTCCGCCAGTATGCAAACGGGTACGCATACTGTCGTTCATGACCGAACTTAGTTGAATTAGTATGCAAACGGGTATGCATACTAATTCCCGGACTTGAGCTGTTAAGCCAGTACGCATACAGGTATGCATACTAAGTTCCCGGACTTCAACTGTTAAACGAGTAGCATATGGGTATGCATACTATGGTTCCCGGACTTGGAGTAACATGCAACAGATAGCATACAAGTACGTGTAATGTGCTATATCCAATCAATGGTTAACTGTTCTAAACTCCATTTTAATCATTGAAACATTCTTAGAATGCGGGAATAGCTATCTCACACAAACTATTAACTTCAAAGCAATTTTCAAGTGATCAATAGATAAATACGAAACACTCTGAATCTACATCAAATGACTGTCTCACACAAATCATGTAAGATATTACCAGGCGATTTTCACATGATCATATTTTGACTTTCGTCAAGAATAAAAGATGAACTTGGTTAAAGCGAAATCTTACCAACACATATTTCGAGAAATATGTAAGAGAGTTAAACTCAGCTCGAAATATCAAATGTGTATAAAATAAAGTCTATATAGCTACACGAATATTGTCTCAATAGGAGATAGAATAGAAATAGACTTCTGAGTGATAGATGAGTTCAAGTCTCCACATACCTTCTGTTGATGAAGTTCCACAAGCTCCCCTTAGTAGTTCTTCGTCTTCAATCGATGAACGCCGTGAAGTCTAAAGCTCAACTACCATTCTATCCTAATCCGAGGCATAGCTATAAGTAGACTAGAAATCAAGACTTATAGTTTTGGAAAACAAGCTTGAGATAGCAACGCTTGCGAGTTCGACCAAACAGTGCTATAACAATCTCCCCCTTTGTCAATTTTAGTGACAAAACTATCAATACATATGGATTACAAAATAAATAAACTTTGTAGCTTCTCATCCAAATGCTTGATTTCCTTGGTTTTTCAACATTACTCGAAATCTTCGTCACTTCCAAGTACTCCAGTGATTTTGAACGTGTTCAACTGAGCATCATAGTTGTTGAAGATTTGTAGCCATAACAATAAGAAAACCATTGTTATCAATTATTGTTATACAATGTCAAAGTATTATTACACAGCATCAAAGTTCAATTGTATTACAACTTTGACAATAATACTATGGTGATATGTATCACTCCCCCTTAGTCAATATTTCATCTCACAATGAAAAACACTCCCCCTTACATAATGATCCGTAAACCATATGTATTTGTAGTGTGAACTAAACAATTATTCTCCCCCTTTTTGTCAATATAAATTGGCAAATGTACGAAAACAAGTGGGATCGTAATGAAATTCTCAAAGAGATACTTCATGACTAAAAGAGAACATATCGACTTTGTTTTGATGATTTCACATAGTTGAAACTTAGTGTATTCATCAAGGAGTTTATAAAGATACAAGAAAACTCCTACAATATTCCACAGCCGCACTCCCCACAAAGATTTGGCAATTAATCACAAGTTCAATTAAGAATTCTCCTCTATAAAATGTCATTTCCGAAAGAACAACAAGAGCGACCTTACTTTTGCACGAAAAGAAGAATTTCCTTGAACATTAACAAATTACATGCAAACATGAATTTGTATCCAGAAAACTCAATTAAATTAACCACAAAGGAACCTTAATGATTTATGTAATCGGAAATGCTCTACATAAGATAACTTACGGAGCCGTAAAGTATTTTCACATAGAAGTGGATCAGGGAAAGATCAATACAGCGGAATATTCAAAGATTCATTCTATCTTTCATCAATATTTGCATAATGATATCATAAACTTAATCTTTGTAATTCAAAAGTTCATTCTATTTTCCATCAATATTTGCATAATGACACAATAGACTTAACTTTTGACATGTATGGGACAATCATAGTTCACGGACGTAAACACATATATCCCATAACATTATTTGCAATATATGAAACCAATAAAGATTAATACTGCAGAATCATCTTCCAAATAAACTTTAGAATTTAAATAAATAAATCTAAAAACATTGCAAGATGAAAATCGTTGGCAATGCCAATGTGTAATCACAATATAGGATATTTCAAACCCTAGTTATCCTTCTTAAAAATACAAGAATAAATTCTCATAAGAAGTTTCCTAGATATTGTAGAGTTTTCTCAGGGCATCTACTGAGAATTCCTTCTCATTATTGAAGAACTTATTGATTATGGGATCATTTAATTCTTCCAGGTCTTCAGAAATATCAGTTAACTCACTAAGTTCTCTTTTCAGTTCACACAAGGTGTTTTTAGTCAGAGATAACATTTGTTCATAGTGAGCTATCCTTTCCAAAAAGAGAATGATTTGAGATTTTTAATCATTTCTTTTATTGATGAAATCCTTCACCATAGCCCTAAAGTTATTATCATCTAGACAAATAGACAAAAAACAGTTATAGGAAGAACCTTTTTCATCATTTGTAGATTTCTCATTTTTCTTACTTGAGAATTGGATTCCTTCACAAAGATACACATTAACTGCTTCTATTGCATCTCTTTTTGTGGTACCTCTAGTTACAGGAGCCATGAAACTGTATCTTTGAAAAAGTGTTCACGGTTCACGATCCATTATCTATTTTTGATAAGAAAATATTCAATTTCAAATATTAACTTAAATAATCTTAAACTGCCAAGGATAAGAAATTAACAACTATACAATACTTGAGCAACCTTGATGCAATCCTCATATTCTCAAGTTAATAATGAGGATGCAAATATCATTATAATTAAATAGTGATGGAGTGAGAAGAATGCTCAAATCTTGTGTCACCTGGTAGCTTATCAAGGTTTGTTGCATAAACAGATTTCTTACCTCGTCTGACTCCAGTTCTATTAGACTTATTCTTGTCTCCAGGAGTTCCATGTTGATCACCCAAAACCAGATACATCCTTTGCATGTCATTCTGAAATTTGGCAATTCGTTTGTTGTTCCTCTTGAATTACTAACACTTACTTTGAACATGATTTGCATTTCTACAAAACATACACTTCAGAGATGATTTTTTTTTTTGCATATTTGACTCATGTTTATCACAATTGTTAGGAGTAAGCTATGCTTGCTAGTTCAGGGTCAAAACCGTAAAACCCTGTATTTAATGCGTTGTCATCCTGCAAAAGGAACAAAAACCATTTGAAAGTGATGAGTAAACCTCTTTAATTATATATGTATTGAGTAATTCGACATATTTATGAAATTTATCAGAATGGTGCATCAATCCCAGATATTCTATAAAATTCAACCTATCGCATTAGTTACTAATGCATTGACCTGCCTGATATTTTCTTATGCTATGTTCTCAGCCTAACTCTCATTATTGACATGACATGACGATGACGTGTTCACTTTCAGCAGAGTAGTGTGAATCTCCCGAAATGCCAGTATTGATATCTGCATGAAAATACCCACACAGGCTGCATCACTCTCTGACAAAGAGAGTCTTGTATCGACGCAATTTAAAGTTAGCGTGATCGAACACATATTTATTCCTTAAAAGAAAATCTAGACTGTTAATGTCAGTCTCATAAAAGATCACGGCCACACAACTTGGCCACACGATTTAACAAGCATAGCTTACTCCTAAACAGAACTAGGGAATCATCGCAGTGACCATCGACGGGCCCACTAGTGCCCTAGTCGATCGAGTCTCATTCCCTCAGCCACAGGCGCTTTGAACGCCGACCCCCAAATATGGGTGATCGCACTGTACAAAATATTTCGAACGAGCTGAGACTGATAAGAAGAGCAACAAAACACATCACGACCGTCCAACTTTGCCAGCCTAGTTGGACGGCTTAGATCTTCCTACAAACGATTAAATAAGTATCAGCATGATCATTGGCGGCCCCACTTTCCCCTTGAACAATCGACTTGCCGGCGGCAAGCCTATAGGGCGCTAAATCGATCGCCCAAACTCGAGCAAACGCGTTGTGAGCAAAGCCCTAATTTGGGTTGCGGCGATACACAGCTGTCGCAAATCGATCATGACCGACCAACTTTGTCAGCCTAGTTAAACGGCTTGGATCGCATCACGAGCAACCAAAGAAGTGTCAATGTGTTCACCGTTGGCCCAATTTCTCCCTTGGTCGATCGACCTCTCCATGGAAAAACCGGAACATACCAAATCGTTTTCCCAAAGTAGCTTAAACGCGCTGCTTTGAAAACCCTAAAATTGCGTTTGCGGCAACACCCTACTGTCGCAAATCAATCACGGCCATCCATCTTCGTCAGCCTAGTTGAGCGGCTTAAATTCAATCTCAGGCGCCCCGAAGATGTCAGTGTGATCACCGTTGACCCACCTCTATACATAACCAACCGGCATGTTTGAAAAAGGGTTCGATGTCCCAGAACGCACGCTCAAAGAGGGGTTGGATGGGCAGTTCGAAACCCTAAAAATAATAATTACCGGCAACGTTCAACTGCTGCAAATCATCTTGTCCGACCAACTTTGCTAGCTTGGTCGGATGGTTTAGATCGAATTCTAGGAAGCCAGGAGGATGACGCCATAATCACTGATCATCCCTCTTCCACGAGCAGTCGACCAAATGATGGAGGGTCCCTAGAGCCACCAAACGATCACCCAAGAGTGGTCGATCATGCTGCCTCCTTTAAGACGCTTATCCGCGACTTGTTCAATCAATCTTTAAAACAAGATGCAACATGCTCATCGATTATTTTGAGCTGCTTGCTTAAAAGTGATGCTTCACATGCATCGAATACATGCGATATTCTATAAATATCGGATTCATAAATAACTTAGTTATTTAACCTAGCAGCACCATGTGTTATTATTTGCGGCAAGTCCCACGACTTGGCCCACCTACTCGAGACATCAAACGTGTCACAAACTGGGGGATACTTACTGGGGTATTGGTCTGGCGGTTTACAGCATGCGGCGTGCAACGTGCCCGTTACGAGAACGTGTCAGGAAAGGACGGACGGTTAACAATGATGGAGTAGTGGGTGAAGGTGTGACCACACAATAATCACCACCTCTTACACAACTCCATTACTCCACTACTTAATCACCTCCACTTCCTACAAGATCAGGGGGTGCTCGAACATGATTTGTATAAATAGGATTTCAACCTATTTCAACAAAAACAAGTGTTATCAACACAATATCCAGAAAACACCAAGAACTGACAGCTTACATTAAGCCAGTTCCACATTCTTATACAAGTCATAAACAGCCACACCTTCACAATTCAACGTTCTGATCTCAAACACGTTCTTCTCTTCCCTCCCTAAGATCAACCCCTTCTCCTTCACTTTGTGACCGAATTGAATATGGAACGGCCATTTCTTGGTTTAGGACAGAGTCTCACAGATTGATTTCTCGAACAAAAAAGCATTCTCGTGCAGTGCATTTGTTTAGGGCTTGAACTCGGTTCTCATCAACACACCCCAAATTACCAAAAACAGTAGAATCAGTTTTTACCCCCAAAACAACTACTGACCACAGTGGGGGATTAATCTCTCCGTTGCAAGATCAATTTTCAATTTTATTTCAATTTTCTCAAAATTCAAAATGGTGGATCTTAGGTCTGGATCAGCAATCAATTCCGATTGAACTAGCACTAACATCACTCTTGGCGTTGATGTCTCTGTCAGTGGCGCTACCGTACATCCTGTCAATACGATCAATGCATATCGTGGAACTACGTCTTATACCACCAATACCAGCGGAGCAGGAGATATTCCCTCGGTAACACCTCCCATCACCAGAGACAGAGAAACCGCAAAACCCAACATTTCTTCAAGTGTAACGCCTCAAGTCGTCACCAGAGCAGCTTCTACTCCCCCGTCAGGAAGAGGGGCTAGAGGAATCAGAGGAGGCCAACCCCCTATTACCATTGTTGATTTGATGGAGAGGAAATAAATTCTCGCTAAGGCTCAGACAGATATGGCTTCGACTCAGACAGAGGTACTCACTTTCCTCAAGATGCTAACAGATCGACTACCGCAAGAATCGCGTCAGCCCATGGAACCCATAAGAAGTACCTTCAACACTTTTGGCGCAAGCACTTCAACAGGACATGCATTCATAGATGAGGAAGTTCGTGTTGCTCCTGAACGCTCAAGAGAAAGGAATCAGCCGTCCAATTTCATCACCCGCGAAGACCTAGAACGACTTATCCAAAATCGAGGCAAGGAAAACCCTGTGGACCTACATCAGCACCAACCTCCCTATCCTCCTGATGTGCAGAGGGTTCCCCTCTCCTTAGTTTTCCCTTTATGATGGTACTGGTAATGCCCGTGAACACATTTCTCGTTTTCTAGAATCTTTGGGAGAACACAAATACAATCACGTCCTCCGCCTGAAAGAGTTCTCAAAGTCTCTTACTGGAAGAGCATACACCTGGTACAACAACATCGCACCAAACAACATATCAAACTGGTGTGAGATGGTCACCGCTTTCTACAAAAAGTATTTCTTCGTATCCGAGCAAATCACCTTCTCGGACTTGGGAAGAATGTTTCAGCGAAACAACGAGCATCCAAACGATTATGTCAAGAGATTCAGAATTAAAGCTTTGGATTGTCACGATCCAAACGTGACCGAACAACAATTGGTAGAGTCGTGCATTCACGGTATGGTTCCCATCTATCGTGCTTTACTGTAAAACCTGCGCTTCCAGACGTTCTCTGAACTTCATGAAGTTACTAAGCGATCGAATACGACCGCACCAGCGCTTTTAGAAAGATCCAGACCGTCCAGGGGTGAGGATGCGCGCGAAACTCGAGGAAACAGGCGTCTTATCAACAAATAATACAACATTGGTCCTTCTGTAAGCGTGGTAGGTGAAGGAGGGAAAATGAAAGCTCCAGCAACGGAGAAAAAACCCAAACACGCAGCGCTAGCATAGACGACTCCATCCCGGAAAGCCACGGCTAAAACTCCTGAAGCTGGAGATGCTGCTCCAGACTTCCCATTCCCAATAGATGAGGTCATTGAACTCCTGGAAGCATGGATACAAGATGACCCAATCAAGCTACCTCCTCTTAGACGTCCGCCAACTGAAGAAGAGATGGTGAGTCCCAAATACTGTCGTTATCACAGGTTCGTCAATCACCCAACCAGTGACTGCAACAAGTTGAAGCGAATTTTCAAAGAGAAGGTGGAGAACTTCAACTAGGAAATGAAGGATTCAACATGGAGCCTCTTCCTATCAGGAGTTGAATGATTTCTGGGGACTCTGTTCACAAGACTGTGCAGTCTATGATGAAAAGTTTATGTGAAATTCTGTATTTCTCTAAGGCAGCGTCAAGACATGTTTGGGACTCTTAACCGTGTCGTATCAGGAAAGCGTCTGTTTCCAGTTAAGGAAGTTGCTCCCGAACCTCAATTCTTCCCAGGAAATGCGAGATGTAACTGGGGACTCCTAACCGTCGCTCGCTTGAAGGATGTCGAGTTCGACAACGCGCTGATTGATGTAGCCTCTGATTTCAACATTGTCACCATCAAGGCCCTGAAAGCTGCAAAGATTTCGAAGCAGGAAGTTGTTCATTGCCCAACCATAATTAAAAATTCTGAAGGAGAGTCTAGAGACGCTTATGGGTACATCGACCTCTAAATCAAGATAGGAGACGCTCTAACACGCGGTAAGTTTCATATTGTGAAAGATTACTCGAAATACGATATGATTCTGGGGCGCTCGTGGGTGCATAACAACAAAGAAAAGTTAGGAGTGTGTCCCTTACCAGTGTCTATACCTGAAAGGATTACCAACAAGCCGTCAAATCCCGAAGATTATTTGTTGTCGTATCGACAGCTTGCCGATGTGACGCAATTACCTTGAGAAAGCCCATCATCATACGTTAGAAGATTCCGAACCCAAGTAAGTCTTATCGAACAACCCTTTTTGCAACCAGTCACTCCTCTTTATACTAAGTCCCCAGGACTTGCCAATCGACAACCCAGCCGCCACTAGGAGATATGAATGGGATGCTGGTCCTTTCAAACACTTTGTCAAAAGTTTAGAAGCTATCTCCGTTAAAGATGGCGAGTCCAAGGATCAAGTGGTTGTGAAACGCCCAAACCCATTTCAAATTGGAGATTTGGTAATGAAGGCGACCGCATTTCAAGTTGGGGATGTGACAGTGAAAATGACCGTTCAGTCTGACACACCTACAGAAAGGGAAGATAAACCATACCTGGTGGCAGATGTTATCTTAGGCGGTTACTACAAGCTTATCAATGCGGACAAACTGGAAGGCGTGACGATTCACTCACAATGGCTCGAACCCTACAATACCTAAAACGATGTACTACCATTTCCTCCAGCGTCCTCCACACCTAAAACGATGTGCTATCTTTTCCTCCAGCGTTATCCATAGCGTTTCTTCCAAAAAATTTCCCATTTCATGCAGTATTTGTAATTCCTCCAAAAATGATTGCACTGTTTGCATTCACAATTATTAGGGTTCTGATTTATCGATTAATTGAACTATTATATTCTTCTAGAAATTTCTTCACCCCTAATCATGATGCAAAACCCTAAAGAGAAGCATCTTATATCTTTCGAGAAACATTGAAGGCCTGCATACAGGAAGAAAAGGGCAAAGGGGATTTGTAAGATTATTAGGGTAAATGCTCGGGAGAACGATCTACTCTAACAATGAAGCGGCATCACCACAATAGGATTTGCAAAACTTTGCCTACTGGAAAACAGGTTCGTGGTTAATATATGCTTTCCGTTATCACATCCTCCTTCATTGTTTGGGATGGTGACCAATCATCGCGAAGACAATACACATCACTGATTATATGCATGAATTAATGAAATGGGGAGATTCTGTTATGACCCTACTAGAGAGCGTCACAGTTGGGTCTCAAGATAACGTGAATAGAAGAACCATTGTTTAATTAAACTTAAACTCAGTCATCGTTGAGCATAAAGAGGAACGTCTACAAACTATGAAAGTGTTTCAACAATGAATAAAAGCAACAAAGGGAAATCTAGTCATCGGAAGGATCAACAGTATTTTCACAGAAACTGTTCGAAACTGCTGCAACGCCTTCATCGCAAGCCATTACTGCATCCTCCAGAGAAGCCGCATTGACTTCCTCTTTTGATGCCGCTTCGACGCCTTCCTCAAGAAATATGTGATTGATCAAGAACACTCAATCACAAATCATGGGTTTAACGGTTCTACCAAAACAAGTTTCGGTTCTACCTCCATGTGAGTATTGTGCATAGTCACACTAGCTTTCCAAAATCCGGTTGACTAGGTACTAGGATCGGTTCCCCACATATATATGGTTTCTAACTTATATTTGTTGCACATGTCCATAGGATCGGTTCCCCTTTGCATAAAAACGTGTTGCACATGTACATAGGATCGGTTCCCCTTTCTTCTAAAAACTTGTTGCACCTCATACAAGGATCGATTCCCCTTTGTGATGTGTTGCACCTATTACTAGGATCGGTTCCCCTTTACTTAGATTCGGTCATACACAAATCACAAACTCGATCATACCATCTCAGGTGATTACTTAAGATCGGTTTCACTAATAAAAGGCATACCAATATATAAGTCATGCCTTTGTGAATAGTTTTACCAAGAACACAAACAAGTCATGAGCGGTTATACTAAATCACACATATTGGTTGTTCACAAGATATGCAATGAATAACAATACCAATAACGCCTGACGATTTCCTTTTCGATTCATAAACAAGTTTATGAACTTACTTGCTTAAAATACATGTAAAACATTGTTTCCGATGAAATCCTCACCTCATACCCATACATAATCACAATAGCATTTAAACGATTATGTCGATGTCTTATCTACAAAGTTTAATGGTTAAGCAATAAACCTCGTATTGTATTCCTTAATACTATGTCTATATAGAGTGTTCATGCTTCGCAGTTTTGTTTTCAATATGCACGACTTGAAAGATACGTTAGGGAATGAAATAGTTCAAGTCAAATATCATGTGGAAATATGATGTTGTCGTTGTAGCTTCTTACTTCTTTACTTCTTCAAGTCTTCGCAATACTTGTAATGTCTCATATCCTAATACTTTCAAGCTAACCTATACGAAGTTGACTCTAGTACATAATCAAGCGACTCTTAAAATGAGTTTTGATTCACTAAAATATGACAACCAAACTTGACATACCAACGCTTGGTGGGTTCAACCGAGCTATGCTCTAACAAATTCTTTAAGTCGTTAACCTAATAATGGTTTTAGAAAAACCTAGGTTAAAGGAGAATCGACTCTAGTCGCAACTAGTAACACACAGAAGGTGTGGGGATTAGGTTTCCTAGTTTCTAGAGTTCTCCCTTATATAGTCTTCAAATCAGGGTTTGCAATCAATGTTACCTTGGTAAAAAAGCATTCAATATTTACCGTTAGATGAAAACCTGATTAGATTCAAGCTAATATCTTTCAACCGTTAGATGGAACTTAGTTTGTTATACACAAATGCAATGTGCCTTCATTTAGATATGGGTAACCGTACCTAAACTGTACACTTGTTTGGCTCAACAATAGTTAACCGAAGTTATCCATATGAACACTTTCATATCAACCTTGTTCATCTTTATCACAACTAGTTCAAATGACTCAAATGAAACTAGTTATATAATTGTTCAATTGTTTATATTCTCATAGAAGTATACAAGACACAATTGAAACAAAATCGATTTTGATTCACTCGAATTAATTCAGGAACATTATAGCCACGGTTTGCAAAAGATTGCATTTCTTATTATATAAATATATTTGTTCATGAACAAACCGAATTTAGAACTTAACCTACTCAAGTATGCAAACGGGTACGCATACTTAGAGTTTCGGACTTGGTCTGCCCGCCAGTATACAAACGGGTACGCACACTGTCGTTCACGACCGAACTTAGTTGAATTAGTATGCAAAGGGGTACGCATACTTATTTTCGGACTTGAGTTGTTAAGCCAGTACGCATACAGGTGTGCATACTAAGTTCCCGAACTTCAACTGTTAAATCAGTACGCATACGGGTATGCATACTATGGTTCCCGGACTTGGAGTAACATGCAACAGTTAGCATACAAGTACGCGTACTGTGCTATATCCAATCAATGGTTAATTGTTCTCACACGAACTATTAGCTTCAAAGCAATTTTCAAGTAATCAATTGATCAATACGAAATATTCCGAGTCTACATCAAATGACTGTCTCACACAAATCATGTAAGATGTTATCGGGAGATTTTCACATGATCATCTTTTGATTTTCATCAAGAATAAAATATGAACTTGGTTAAAGCGAAAACTTACCAACAGATATTTCGAAATATGTAAGCGAGTTAAACTTAGCTCGAAATATCAAATGTGTATAAAATAAAGTCTATATAGCTAAACGACTTTTGTCTCAATAGGAGATAGAATAGAAATAGACTTCTGAGTGATAGATGACTTCAAGTCTCCGCATACTTTTTATTGATGAAGTTCCACAAGCTCCCTTTAGTAGTGCTTCGTCTTCAATTGATGAAGGTCGTGAAGTCTAAAGCTCAACTACACATTCTATCCTAATCCGAGACATAGCTATAAGTAGACTAGAAGTCAAGACTTATAGTTTTGCCAATTAAACTTGACAAACAAGCTTGAGATAGCAAAGCTTGCGAGTTCAACCAAGCAGTGTTGTAACACGACTCAGACCCTAATATCACAATAAACATACGATCTTTTTACAAAATATCTCATTAAAAAAATGGAACAATGACCACTTTTTCCAGAAACTGAAAGAGTATTATTGAGTTGTTCAATTGGTAAGTACGGATGATATCCATTGGATTTAGCGGTATCCCAATTTTAAATTTGGCTTCCATATAAATCAAATACACCGCAGGTTTTAATTTTGGCTTGCACGTTTATTCAAATATCCAGTGGATGCCAAAATGGTTATATTGGATGGAATATTATGATAAAAACAGTTTTAAGAAATATATCCTATGAAAATAGTTTAATTTTTTACTAATTACTTGTCATTGCATATTTCACTAAATAAAAAATCCTAATAATTTAATCGTTTAAACTATGGCAAAATGATTGAAATCTCACTCGACTTTACTCCTTATTTTCTAAAAAGTTCATGAATACCTTTAACCTAATAGGTTTGGTGTCCGTCAGATTTTAAGCCAACAAAAGTATCCAATCTGGGTCAGACACCACTCGTAAAAAATTGGGAAGAAGTGATCGCAAAATTGGATGATAAACACTCATCCTTTTCATTAAGGGATTTCGTGACAGAAAATGAGGAACCATTTTTGGGGTACCTTGGTTTTTCTGTGGGGACCCTAGTTACCCATTTTGATGAGCTAAGTGGTGTCCTAGTTATACCAAAATAACCTAGTTATCCTTTAGAAGGTACATTCATACTAACACATGTCTTCTTTACACACTTGTGACTAAAAAATTAAGTAATAATCATAAAAATTGAAATTGCAGGGAGAAGTTCGGTTAGGAATTTTATGAAAAAACTCTAGTCGAACTAGCCGAACCTAATAAAAATGAAGAACTTTTCGGCTCTTCGGGAAAATATAATCCTTAGCCGAACTTTTTGTAAATGTATGTTCGATTATTTCAAGAATAAAATTCATACCCGAACTTTCTAATTTCCTTGCCGAACTTTCTAATTTTCTAGTCGAACCTTCTAGTTTCCTAACTGAACTTCCTGTATATGTATGTTTTGGTTTTATCTTAGGTTCGGTTAAGAACGTGGTGATATCGACACCGGCGAACATAACTCTGTTAAACACAAAACGGAAATTCGGCTAGCTATTCTTAAGTTTTCTAATCCGACCTAGTACACACACTATTAAAGAGGATGTTCGGATAATTGTACATATGTTTTTCTAGCCGAACCTAGACCGAAACTCTACCTGTACTTCTATTTTCCTAGCCGAATCTATAACTATTTTGCCAATTACCCTTTAAAAGTTTCTGTTTTCACTAATCACACATTGTCGGATCGTTATGAAGATTGAAAACTCGCATTCGTCAAAATTTGTTTCAAATCACTCTATGTTGAATACAAGAATCTCAAAACCTAATTTTTGAAAAAGTTTTCCAAAAAACTCTTCTTCTCCTTCTTATCTTCAAATGGTCTTTAATCTCTTAATTCATGTATACTAACATTAAATCAAATATGTCTAATCTTACTAACATATTCTATTATCGTAACAAACTTAATTAATAATAATATATTTTGGCCATTAAGAAAAACATATAGACAAGGGATGTTGAATTTTACTTCACAATGACCAGGTAACATAGGGGAAATGGGCCTGCAGAAAAAATCAAGGTATGCTTCAAATAAAGAACCGTTTTTTGGGAACCAGCCTTTTTTTGAGGGGACCATTGTTTTATAAGGCCATCTACCCTATACTTATAAGGGATGTCCTAAAGTGTATAAATTACTAATTTGCTCCCTAACCCTAATTGAGATTATAACTAAACTAATAACTACCAAAATATAAATTTAACCTACCCTAATCTATTAACAAAAAAATCAAAATCAGACTCTCTACCCTACCCTAGCCGCACAAACAGTTTTTGAGAGAATTTTTTTTTTCTTCTCTTCTTCTTCTTCTTCCTTTCAACATCGTCTTCATCGATTAATCGTCGGTTCATAAAATTTTCATCGTCGATTAATCAAGAGTATAAAAATGGTTCTTCGAAAGAAAACCCGAAGACTCCCTGGAAAAGGTCCCGATTTAGCACATCTAGCAAATCATCCAAGTGAATTGCAGATTGAAACAAAAAGTGGAACCGGAAGGTGAAGTCATAATCGGCTACAATAGACGCTTGAAGAACCCTGAATATGACATGGCGAAAATCCGCAGGTATTTTTAACCAAACCCATTACTTTTAATTTGATTTTGATTCGTTTAATTGAATATAAATCATAAAAATAGGGTTCATATGGAAGTTACGGTTCCTTGTTCGATTAGAACGCGTATCACAAAAACCCCACTTTCTTAACCGAACTTCCTGAAAGGAAGAACACGAAGAACATTTCGGTTCCATAGGATTTAAAATTACCGAACTGTGAGTTCGGTTGGTTCCCAAAAAAATTTAAAACTATATTGTAACCGAACTCTACCCATATTACAAAAAAAAAAAAAAAATCCAATGTAACCAAACTGTTCTATTTTCCCACTATGTTGAGTGCTCATATAACCGAACTTTTCCAACTCTGTTCGGTTGGTTCGTATAAGTTTTTAAAACTATATTGTAACCGAACTCTACCCATATTATAAATATATATATATATCCAATGTAGCCGAATTGTTCTATTTTTCCCACTATGTTGAGTTCTCATATAACCGAACTTTTCCAACTCTGTTCGGTTGGTTCGCATAAATTTTGAAAATTATATTGTAACCGAACTCTACCCATATTACAAAAAAAAAAAAAAAAATCCAATGTAACCGAACTGTCCTATTTTTCCCAGTATGTTGAGTTATGATTTTACGGAACTTTGCCCACTATGTTCGGTTTGTTCGCAAAAAACCTTGACAAACTGAACTCTTCCCTAATTACATATATGTGGAGTTGGGTTTGTTCGCAAAATAGCTGGACTAACCAAACTCTTCCATGGAACACAAATTTTTTTTTAGAGTTGGCCTATTTTTCGTGAATTTTTCCTACTAACCAAATCTTACGCTGAGAACCCTTATGTTGCATCTGATTCAGTCAATCATTTATCGGTTAAGATAATATGTTTTGTTTTCTTGATTAGTCGAAAAGGAAAAATATCAAACCAACCTTTACTGGAAGATCTTAGAACTCCCACGCCTCGAGGCAAAGTACATAGTGGTGCGGGTAAGCGTGGAACCAAAAATGTTAAGTATGGAGGTGGGTCATTATCGGGTGTTGTCATCCAAGATGCTGTCAATAGAGATAGTTTTGGCAATGTAATCCAACAATTTAATGAAGATTGTGGAAGAGATGGGCAATCAAGAACATAATCAAGGTGGAGAAGAGGAACCAGATGAAGAAGAAGAAGGAAATGAGGATGACAATGATGACGCTGAAGAAGATGAGGAAGATAGAGATAAGGATGGAGATAATGAAGATGACGCATCATAAAAGGACCCAGATGAAGAGGAAGAGGAATAAGTATAAATAGTTAAAAAAAACAAACCTAGAAAGACGCCTAAAAAGCCTTGTACTAGATATGCATACATTCATGATGACGATTTGTGTTTGTCTCCAAAGAACCGAACTTATGGTGCTCCAAGAGATGGAGGGGAGGTATTGCTTGGCTACAAAAACTCATGGGCTTCCAAGATCTTTACAACAAAGGTATTGAATCTTAACCATCTATATTTCTCAGTCATTTTATTATATTTTGACATATATTTTCTATATATATTAGTATATAAGATATGATATTGTTTTTGTATGATCATAATAATGTTGTTTGTGTTTTGAAACTTCAAAAGAACAAGATATGGAGTATAGAGAATGAGTGTGATGAGGTCCGGTTGGCGGAGGCAATGGACAATTGTCTTCTAACTGGAGGCCTATAAAATGGTTTTTGTTAATCAACGCAATCACCACTCTCTTACGTTTAAGTTGCTCGACACATATGGTTGTTTTCGGAGTGTATGTGAAACTAGAACCTTTTGAGAAATAGTGAACCACGCAATTGAATGCCTAGGCGATTAAGTACCCACATATCGGCATGACCATCCAATGATCCCTTGTGATTGGATTGCCCCCGTGGAGACATATTTGATACCTAACAAACTGCATATTGAGACTAGCATCCCCATCGGACAACATTGTCTTTTAAAATTCCGGTTTCTTCTTTAGCTTCATCAGCAATCTTTGCCGGACATAAGTGATTTGATTATCATTATATAGCTTGGCACCTTGAGTGAAAGGACCTAGTTGTTGTACGACAACGTGGAAACCGCAATTACCATCCGGAGGGACGTCATCGGTGGATATGACGTACTTTCTAATGTAAGGAGGTAGCTCTTCCAAGTATCTTTTATCAACAAGAGGTGGTTTATCATCAATTGGTCGACTCCTTTCCGGGATGCGGCATATTGGAGCCTTTAGCTTCACGTCTCTTTGAATTAGTTGGCTAGGTGATAAGCACGTAAGCGCTCATTTTATACCCATATTTATATTAGCTAGGACTCGACATTTTAGTTACTTATAGTATTTTAGTGCTTTTGTAGAAAGTACAAGTGAATTCGATCATCCGGCGAATAAACAACAAAATGTGAGACTTAATGGTATTTGCGACGAAAGTGGCCAAATGTGGTTGGCCTGGTATTTCTATGTATCAGCAACCACAATGATGAAATGAGGTTGGCCTGGTATCTCCATGTATCATCAACTACATTGATAAAAATGACAATTTGAGATTGGCTGGTATTCTATATATATCAGCAGCGCTCATATTACTCCCGACACCGAAACGATGTCCATTGGAATTGTCTTGGCATGTTTCAAATAGGCCAGGCCCAATAGTGTGTCCAAAGGGAACAATAGTCTCTAGTCTCCACCACATTTCTTTGTGGTACATGCATCTCAACAGCATGGTTTATTCCTTGTCACCACAAAACCAAAAGCAACCTCGAGCAGCTGCCGTTACTTATTCTTCACAGTGCAAGATGGTGGCTGCATGGGCGAGATAAAGACATCACAGTGATACCTTCTATCCGGCAGTAACATTTCTTCAAGATTTTTGATTGTTCTTAATGGCTGAAGTAAGCGCATGCAATGGTGACATGATCGGCGCAAGGGGAGAATTCAAGCAGTATAGGAAGCTGCTGTTGAACTGGTGGGTTTGCTGTGGCCGGAAAGTGGGTTTCGTTGACAGTTCTCAGTGAAGGAAATTAATAGCTGCAAAGAAGAAAGATGCCGTGGGTGTTATTGTGCCGAGAACAGGCGAGGTTGTTTGGTTCGAGATGAAGCAGTCGATGATGAGAAAAGGAAATGCAAAGGATAGAGAATGAGTGTGACTTGTTTGCAACCAGTGGGGGTTTCGGCATCAAACTGAAATTGGGTTTCTGGTGTCCTACAACGGAAGTTGAAGTGTATAGCTGAACGTGGTTGGAATGGAAAGGCCGAATAAGCACTGAAACTGCGTTGTAATTGCTCGTAGAATTGCGTGAAAGAAGATGGCAACTAGGCAGCCAGGGAAGCAACGACGTTCAAAGTGTGCTGTTGGTGTCGTGCCTTGCCGGTGATTTGGAGGAGTTTGCAGTTGAGAAACGAACTGGAAACCGAATGGGCTTGGCCTGAAATGATCGCGATTTGTGATGATGTTTAGTCGTTCTTTCTTCCGGTTTTGTCCAGCAACATCAGAACATCAAGATGGTTGAGCAGTTCCGGTGATGATGGATTGTTGAATGACTATTCACGGAAACTGTAGGTTGTTGTTCGAGTTTGGTTAGCTGGCATAGCAAATAAGATGGGGGAGATTTGTGTTAGCTGGATTCGTTCCATAGGATGGTGCTGATACGATGGAGTGATTAGCTGAGCACTCGATACTGTGCAGTGAAATTGGTGTTGTGGTCGATCTCGGAAGGAGCTGAAGTAGTCAGGGAATACTCTGGTGCTGTAATACCAGTCGGCAATGGTTCGAATACAACTAATATAGCAAGTGGAACAAATGAACTCAGTGAACAGTGAATGCGTAGCAGCTGGAATTGGCAGAAGCCAGACATGGTGCTGTGGATTAATGGAAGTTGGATATTGGCTCGAGTCTGCTGCTTTTGGTTCGAGATGTAAAAGCTACAAAGTCTGGAAGGAGCTGAAGATGGAAATGGCAAGGAATGGTGACGAGATGCCTGGAATTGCAAACACTTGCGGAAATATTGAACCTTGAAGACGGGTGATTCTTGGCCCGAATGCAGTCGATCGACAAGTGTTGCTGTCGAGATTTGTTGCATGTGATGACTGATTGGGTTCAACGATTGCTTCTCAGTGTCAGTGGAGTCAGGGACGATGATGAGAGTTAGCTCGGGTTAAAGGGATCTCAGTGAGGGAATTGTCTTTGATCGAAGTTCAGGGTTTGGAGAGATGGTGACGAAGCAGGATTGAAAAGAAAGTGAAGTCGATATTCATTGCAGCGACTTTGTGTTCATGCATGAAGTTGAGGTCTGTATGTTAGCTGAGTTGGATCTGCTACGAGAGGAAGCCGGTGAAATGTGCTGGTGATTGAGCTTAGATGGTCGCAGAAGAGAATTTGGAGTTACGAGAAGGAATGATTGGTGTTGGGTCTGGGTTGGAAAGCAGTTTTGGATATAAGGTGGCTCGTGGTTGGACTGGGCCTCGGCACTCGCTAGGTCAGGTCTTAATGAGACTCCTTCGCAGCACCTATATATTTCAATGGAGAAGAACAAAGAGGGGAGGAAGCCGGAGGTCGGTGACAGAGGATGGAGGAGGTTGCGGCAACAAGCCAAAACCAGGAAGGAGGTGCGGCGGAGAGCCGTGAACAGGAGCTAGGGTTTGAGAAGTTTCATTGCCCATTTTTCAATTATTTTGGTTTAGCTAATTTTGGTTTATGGTTTTGGAAAAAGCCATGGCTAGCTAATCCATATTAAGGTTTAGATAGAAGCCAATTTAGTTATAAACTCTACGATGATATTTCTAATAATGATTCATTGATTAGTGATTTCTCTTCATATAGCTTGGTGTTTTATCGTTCATGTGATTTTCTAGAGTATTTATGCTTTTGAATTGATATTTCGTGCTTCGGTTAAATCCCTAGACGAGGTATGCAAGGATAGATAGGTAATGCTTTAGGATCGCTACATACGAAGCGAAGGAAGTTACAGCGGAGAAACTATATTTTTGAATTTAATATAACATCTTCCGGGACATGAGATTGATTTCGAAATTTGTCTTGAGTGATAAATAGAGATTAGTAGAGTTTTATATGATTGAATTGGTGAAAATCGAAAACCCTAACAACCCTTTCTTTTTTTTGTTGCGTCTTTGTTATTTATTATTTCATTTTGTCCGAATTTCTGAAAACTCTCATAAACATCATATTACGATTACTTAGTTTTTGGTATTAGTTGGTAGAGTATTTCACACTCCTCGTGGGAACGACCTGTACTTGCCATTGTTCTACTAGTTAGACACTGTGCACTTGCAGTATTTTATTGTGGATTTCCGAACCTACCACTAGGTTCCGATGGAGAGTGTAACATCGGTCCTTTTTTTTCATATCCCGTTCACTTGTTTTTCCCTTTTCCATAATATTCCTAGCCCGTTTCTTAGAATCTTCTTGGTATTTCGCCGCGGTATGCTGATGCTCCGAAGGATCTCTAGTAAAAGGGGTCATTTCACTTTTCTTCTTACCCAACACCTTTGCATATTCTCTTACTTGTTTTTCTGTTTCTTTGGTGCTTGGCCTACCTTTGCCCTTGCCTTTTTTCGGTTCTTGCACATTCTCCGAAGTGTGCGGATAAACGATTGGCCGCATGTCATCCCAAAAGATTTGTGTTTCGAGTTTGTTCATGTTCCGGTACATCTCGATAACGATTCTTCCCATTTCACTGTCACCAAACTCTTCTCTGACATCGCCCTTTGGAGGAGGGACAAAACTTAATTGTTGCCAATATGGATCTATATCGCTTAAAGGGATTATGTCATGTTCATACTTAATTATCATATGGCGACAAGGGAATCCCAGAGACTTCATCATGTTGCAAACACACACCTCGTCCGGATTGGTTCCCCATATGTCAATCAAATTCACCTCTACCATTAACCTCTTAATGCTAGCATGTGAATCATTATAATAGAGTCCCTTGAACAACCGAAGGTCCTCCAATTTCTTGATGTTACCATCTTTTTGTACAATCTTTTTGTACTTCATGATGCGTCTTTTTTGAAACTTCTCTTTAATTCTATCAATCTCGCGGTTGAAGTAATTCTCCATTGCGTTAAACACAATCACAAAATTATCGACACATCCAAAAAGATTTTTCTTCAACCGGTGGTGAGCCGATTCTACCAAACTTGTCGCTTGATTCCCAAAGTGTTTATGATGGTTGGTAAATGCATAAACAAAGCGCTCTTTGTGCGGTTCCAACCATTGCTTAACCACATACGTTACAATATCCTCGGGATATTCGGGGCAAGACCAATGTTCGATAAATGCGGCAAGATTTAGATTACATTCTTCGGTGAGAGACCAAGTCAATGACTCCCATTCACCGGAGAAAGCAACCCATTTAGCGTGATTTATAATGTATTGTTTATCGAATTCCTCTTTTGCATCCACTTGTTCATCTTCCGATAGCTTACTAATCTCTTCAAATGCTTTCCTCTTTGGTGGACAAATTTGAGGCTTGCACCTCTTCATCACATTACACCATATATGGAACGTACAAAGCATAGTATGTGCTAATGGGAAGACTCTCTCAATTGCGTTCATTAATGCTACTTCATTGTCCATCACTATAACCCCGGGGATATCATCGTCTCGGTAGATGGCCTTCAATTGTTGTAGCGCCCAAGTGTAACTTGGTTCTTGATCATCTTGTAGAAAACAAAAAGCAAAGGTAAAATGTGACTTCGTCGAGGTATGACCAACAATTTTCAACAATGGCATCTCGTATTTGTTAGTCTTGTAAGTGCAATCCATTATAAGAACTTGATGGAAGCATTGAGCCAATTGAACACTCTTCGGATGCGCAATGAAGAGATGCGTTATTTCTTCTTCCGGACCTACCTTCTTTTGAACCGCGTAGCCTTTCTCTTGAGCACAAAAAAACAATTGTTGCTTCTATCCTTTCGTTCATTCCTTTTAATTGTCTCAATTGCATTGTAAATGGTGGACAAAGATGATGTGTTATCCTTGTTATCATCCTTTAGTAAGCGAAGCATATTAAGTGGTGAAATACCCATTCTCCTAAATTTGGCTATTTTCTCCATTTCTTGAAGAGTGAGCCTTTCGGCCAATGAATGTCCTTCAAGATCCTCCGGACGAGGGTAGTTATGATGACCTTCCACCTTATCCATAGATAGAACCCATCCATTCCTTTTTTTTGCACTTACTAAATACTAGCTTGAACGGACATTTAATTTTCTTGGAGCACGTTGTGTTCTTCCTCGTCGTCTTTCCTTTATACACATAACCCTTCCTCTTGTGACTAACATCCGGATCTCCACTTCTCTCACAAACCATTTCAAAACGAGTTTTGCTTTCTTTTCCATTCAAAACTAATACGCACATGGCTTTCTTGGCATGCTCTCTAGCCAAATTTTTCGCATCAATAGGTTCTTCAAATACCAAATCATTGACATAGTGATGGGATGTATCTTCAAACAACATACCAACCGGAGAAGGTTGATCATCCATTGGTATAGGTTGGCATTCAATCTACAAGAAATGGAACAACATCAGTTGCAATCACAAACAAGTTCGGTAACAAGATAACTTTATCGCGATAACCAAACTCCAGGTTCGGTTGGTAAAGCAAGTTGACATGTAACCGAACAAATAACAAGTATAAAGTTCGGTTACCTTCCATTTTTAACTAGGAAACCGAATATCACTTTGAAACTTTTGATTTTTTTTGTTTGTTAAATTCTGTTAGTTATGTTGTTGGGTTCAAGTTTGCGAAACCGAACTTGTTACACTTAGTATAATCTTATATTATGTATAGTTCGTTTAGATATTTGGTTGATATGCAGTTTGCGAACCAACCGAACTTTTTTTTTTTGAAGCATAACCGAACTTTGTACACTAAGTCATATCTTATTTTACGTAAAGTTCGGTTAGTTATTGGTTGCGAACCAACCGAACTTCTAGACCCTAAAGTTTGGCAACATTGCGTGCAAACCGAACATTACTCTGTAAATCCTATAAACAAAGTTCGGTAACATGTCTGTTAACCGAACTTCTACAAACCTCCATTAATAGCGAGTTCGGTAACCTGCGTGTTTGGATAAAGTAACCGAACTACACTTTCAGATGAGTTCGGTTACCTGTTCTTCACATAAGGTAACCGAACAAGCCCAAATCTACTTCAAAAATTTACATTTTGTTTGAAAATTTGGAGAAATTCAACCAACATTATCTAAGTTTGGAGCATACCTGGGTACCCAAATACTCTTCCTCCGGTTTTGGTTGGTAAAATCCATCGTTTTCATCTTGAGATTGAGTTTGGGGAAGAATACAATCACCATCTAAGAAATAACTCGTATCCGGATCGTTGTGAAGATTAACAAATACCTAGGAGAGGAAGGAGATGAAGATTCAGATGAGCTATCATCAATTGAATCATCACTTGAATACTCTAGCTTAGTGAACTCAAAAAAAAAATTGTTTTCCATGTTTTTCTTCTTCATCTTCTCTAACTTTACTCTCTCAATAATTGTACTTCTTTTTAAATAAACCCATGTGATTTTTTAATCTCACTAATTATCTTTAACTTAATCATTTCGTTAATCATTGCACTAACTGATATTCACACTAACTAATCATTACCCAAAAATAATCAGGAGGGTAATTTAGGTATTATAATAAATATCTAGATAAGGGGTGACCTAGATTTACTTCTAATGTCTTAACCAAAATAAAACAATGGTCCCCAAAAAAAAGAGGCTGGTCCCAAAAAAAAACATGGTGCCCAAAAATCGTTCAAAATGAGAGACCAAATTGCAGACCAGCAATGACCTAATGGGCTATGCCCATTTTAAGCACATGTGATGGAATCGGAATCCAGTCCACTGTTTGTAGTTTCTTACCCCTCTCACATATTATCTTCTTTTGTGAGAGAGGGGAGTTGGGTTCCTCTTATGGTAGTGGAGTGAAACTACAGAACCAACTCTAGGTACCAACATCCGACTATTCCATCGGACAAGCACGTGCACAACGTGCTGCTCTTAACCTCGATAATCTCATCTCATGCAAGCATGCACGCGCGCACACGTATGTCCACCGCAGTGAAAGGAGACGAGTTTTCTGGCCAACAACATCGCAGTCCCAAGAACTGTCGTCATATTATCATCATCGGTAGCATCAACATCACATTTGCTGTGCATTTAGCCTCTTCCCATTCATGATTAAAAAGGGGGGAAAACACCATCACCTAATCTTTTCTATTGAGAACCACAATTTTCTTTTGATTCCTTTCTTACAAGTTAGTGTTCCATGTCTTACAAGGAAACAATCAATAGTGTGTGAAAGAATGTCCACAAAGTGGGTATTATCCTGAGACAAAAGCTATATTAGTTTTCTCTTTTTCCTTTTTGACTGAGAAACGAAATCATACCATTGGCAATTACTTTACGTACCTATCTTTGGTTTTTTGGACGGCTTTCAGATATTCAGTCATGACCCATCCCTATACTGCTACTTAGCTTTCTCTGCCTCAATTATTTTCATGTAGTCCAGCCATACTTTTAAAGCATCTTTGCTGCCTCAACCTCATCATCTACATTCTTGTCCAGACAAAACCCAGCCTCACTATAGCTAAAAAAAGAAAATTCCTAATTATCCTAAAAAGCTAATACAGCAAGATGTTTCAGCAGATTGTCATTCCTTTGATTAACTAGACTAGACCTTGCCTAATGCAGGGATTAGTTACAGACTCCAGGATTAGGAAATCCAACAGACTTAAGCTGTCAACAACAAATCACCACTAAAGCTAGATGCACCAAAGAGATCTAAGATTCTTAGGAACCAGAAATCTAAATGCGAAGGGAAACGAATCCTAGAAATTCATATTATCATGTGACCTGTGTGCGCCAAAACATCTTCAGTTTTTTTCCATATTCTCTAGGTACAATCAGATATTTCCCCTTCCGAGTTGCGTAGTCATCAAAATCGCCTAATGACGCGGTGTTCCTAATTCTTAGCTGTCCTATTGTCTCTTCCTCTTTTTCTAAAAGTAGATTCCTAAACTGACCCACACTTTTCACCTTTCAAATATTCCCTCTCCCTACCCAAGTACACACATAAATACACATTTCTGATTCTTATTCATTCTGCAACTTGAAATCTCATTCAGAAGAGAAGTTCCCTCTTTTTCTCTTCGCCTTAATCATGGCTCCTGAATTAGAGGTAATATGATACAGATCATCACAAACATAACAAATGTCGAATCAATAAGATCTATCTATTTCATTTTATTCTAATTTTGATACAAATATATCTAACTGTTGGTTTCTTACTTATCATACAGAAACCTCGAGTTACTGAAATATATGTCCGAATGGACTGTAATGGATGTGTGCAGAAGATCAAGAAAGCTTTGAGTGGCATTAATGGTAATTACCTTTGTCATACACCATTTTCTAATTCTGCTGTCTATTTTCTCTTTTTGTGTTTTTTCCTAACTAGACCTAAATCAAAAGTTATTTTGAAATTTTGGACAGGCATATATGACACGCATATTGATTTCCCTAAACAAAAGGTGACAATAATAGGATGGGCTGAACCTGATAAGATCGTCAAAGCTATAAAGAAGACCAAGAAAATTGCTACCGTTTGCAGCCACACCGAACCTACAGAGTCTACTCAACCCCCTACAGAACCACCTCCCCCTGAAGCTGCTGCAGCTCCTGATGCAACAACCTCTCCTACAGAACCTCCACCAGCCGAAAACTCACCACCACCAGAGTCTCCGAATGACCCACCACCTCCTGAAAACCCAACTCCACCAGAGAACAAGATGCCTGAGACGCCAACACCACCAGAGAACAAGATGCCTGAGACGCCAACACCACCACCACCGACACTAGAGAACCCACCCCAACCTAAGGATTTGGAACAAATTCATGTTATACACAACTACCATCCACAAGATAACAGATATGGGTACAGTAGCTTTCGGAATGATCAGCAGATTGATCATGGACACAGGCAAAGTTACCCTCATGAACTCAGAACAAACCAACCCATGTATGCCACTCATAGCTACAACAACCATACACCTTCACCATACGTCCCTAGGTACTACTACCAGAGTGCCCGTTCACCTCCACAACCCACAGATTATAGAATGGACGAACACTATAATGGAGAGTATCGAAACTATGACAGTGTCAACAGTAATGGGAGTACTATTACTTCAATATTTAGCGACGAAAATCCTAATGCATGTACAATCGTCTAGATTGCAAGGAGGGATGAGTGTGTAAAAAGGGATTCTCTTTCTTTTGCCGCTAAAAGAGAATCTTAATTAGCCAGATATAAAAAGACACGACTAGAGTACCGAAAGGTAGCAATTATGAAATGACCTGTATGTAACGAATAAGACAACATGGATACCATCTGGTGTTCATCTCGTATGAAAGAATAATGCAGTATATATATATTCATGAACTATGTTCTAGTGTTCTATATTGGAGTACTTTTTCCCAATTTACTGTCATCCTAGAATATGTCTAACAGCAGAACAATCAGCAGGTTAGCAACTTATTTCATTAGATCAATCCCTTGCAGCTCACCAGGGGTGAAAATTTTCATATGTATGGATTAATGGTCTCATGTAAGTATGTAACCTAAAACAATAAATGACCTTAAATATCTCACAGTAACATCATTATAGTAATTTTTCCTTGGTAAAGTAAAATTATGCAAAGTAAATTACAAACATAAGACGAACACTGGCATGGCTTACAAAATGGCCCAAAGAACAGCATGGCCAAACCTGAACAAAAGTTTAAGCCGGTGTTACCAGATTGATGAATCTCGCATAATTGGTCGCTGATTTTCTATAATATAGTGCGAAACACCAGCTGCGATGCAACTATTGTACATCTTGGGCCCCACCGACGCAACTCGTTGAATTCACTCAGATAAGGTACCTGGTAATAATAAATCGATGGTAAATAAAACAAAAGCAGATGACAAAAATAACTGAAGAAAAGCTCCTGGACAGTATTATCCAAAAAGAAAGAGACAATCACACAAAACATAGCAGGATTTTAACTTGCCATTATCTCCTTCAGTAACACCCTTAAGTATCACTATCGCTACCACTTTCAGATCCACTTTCAGATTCATCTTGCTTGTAAACACATCCAATGCTTTCATCTTCGTCTTCATCCTCATCATCACTTTCATCAGACTGATCATGGTTTGTTGATGTGTGTGTCGTATCCTTCCCAGTCTTGTCAATCTGCAAAAGCATAAGCCTGGTTACCAACTAAATTTATTAAAAACAAACAATTTCATCAGATAAACTAGATATTCCAGACCTTTGCCGTCGCAAGCTGCATGCTTTCATCTTCATCCTCATCATCACTTTCGTCAGACTGATCATGGTTTGCTGATGTGTGTGTAGTATCCTTCCCAATCTTGTCAATCTACAACAACATAAGCCTGGTTACCAAAAATATTTTATTAAAAACAAACAATTTCTTCAGATTAACTAGATATGCCAGACCTTTGCCATCGCAAGTTGCATGCGACCCGACAACTGTAGCAAAGGTTGAACAGCTAAACATTTTGATTCTGTCATCTGAGACAAGAAACAAGACAGTCAGTGCTGTAGTACGATATATTATAGGTAAAGTCACAAACCTACAATGACAAACGACTGACTACAACTGTGAAGTTAAGACTTTGCAGCAATTTTACCTTGTGCAAGGAGTCCAGCAACTGCGAAGAGGATTCTTGGGATACGACATAGGAGCTGTGATTTACTAGTATACTACAAATCCATGGTAGAACATATTTTGTACTGCCTGACCTGTTAAAGACAAAAGATTTTAGTTAAAACCTCCATGGGTGTCCTACATTTTTATGCCAAATGAAGAGGATTCCTCAATTACCAGATATACTAATAGTAATGTTACTCGATGTAGAAAATAAATAACACACCTTGATTTCCACAGGGTCACCAAGAATGTCAGCAACTTGTATGCATCATGAGACGGTAAAGACATGATATTTGCTTTTATCTGGTGAGGAATATATATAAAAATTTAACAAAGCCTTCATTAGCACACACAAAAATAAAAGTGGTGATTACAAAAACTTTGATTAAGAAACTAACCTTCTTTGGAGGGATCTTAGCTTCAAAATTGCCATCAATGAACATGGTAGAACTCATTAAGTCTTTAAGAGCTGACTGGCAACTTTCATTACTAAGAATTTTTAATGATCTAAGCTTATTCTCCATGCTTGATGCGACAATCTCCTCATTTTTTTCTTGTTCATCTGTAAAAACTCCCAAATCAGAGAGCGGACAAATTTACACTAACTGCAAGATAAATCATTTGCTAAGGTCATAAACTACAAACGACAAAACACCTTAAGAATTCTTGACCTTACCATCTATTTCCAAAGGTTTAGTTTGGCTGGTTTTGCTGATGATACCATCAGTCATCTCTTCGTCGGTATCAATACTAGAAGGCCGACGCCTTTTTTTCATTTCCTTGAAATTATGAAGCTTCGGATGAAGTGTGGCATCTTCAGCATTTGCACGGTCTAACGCAGTTACTGTAAATAAAGGAAAAAGCACAATCAGCAATTTATGGAAATATGTTAGCATTTTTTGTTCGATGAGATAAGAGACTTCTCTATAAGTTTTAGCTTTAATGCAGTAACGTGAAGTTTTTACAGGTTTGAACAACAGTCCCTACAGGCTACAGGTAACCATCAAAAACTCTAGGAAAGGGAATGTGTATAAGAAGAAAATATATCCAATTAACAAGGACCATACCTTTAGTGTGTAAAACTTGCCCTTTCTTGTGCGATTGTTCCAATGGCAGAAGAACTCCCTCCTGGGTACTATTTAACATAATGTCTGTACCATATGTAACTAGCATTTTCTCAAACGATGGTTTTACTATAGAACCATACACTAGATATACTTGTGTTGAACCAGGTTTCACGATCCCTTGTAACTCTGCAGCAAATATCACAGGTAATGCGCTATTCTTTGAGAAGTGACCCTCAGCAGATAATGAGATTCTTGTTGGCTTGGCATTTCGTAATTCCTCAACATGTCTGCCATACCAGAAGTAACAGTGACCCATTTCGGAGATGGCTAAGACGTAGATTCCTGCATCATCTGTTTGCCCGCTCACTTTGCACTTACAATCTAAGAAGACGGCAGGATGATCCATGGAAAGAACACAGCTGGCAGGCTTCTTTTTGCTACCATCTATCTCCCATAGGGCAACATATCTTTCCCCAGCAGCAGAAGAAAGAACGTATTTCCCATCTTCACTGAATATCATACAACGAACAGTACCCTATTGAAACAGTATACGCTTTTAATATGATTTACGAAGGAAAAGGAAATAGATGAAAAACCAAACATAAAAAATTTGTTTGCACTCACAGGGTGGCCTGAAAATTTCTGTATCTTTTTGTTATTAGAACAATTAAAGATCTTCAGCTGAGCAGCTGCAGTTGCTAATTTCCTTCCATCTGATATAAAAGAAGAGAAGACAATTAGTGCCATAAAATTCAAGAAACAGCCAGAGATTCCACATGCAGGAAGTCAGGAAATAAACCACAAAAACAAGAAGATATCACAGAAATGCAAAGCGTAGATAAAGACTGATGCAAACTTAAGACACGATTCCAAGAACATACCAGGTGAGATGACCATAGAGGATATCGCTTTCGCAGAAGCTTCAAATTTCGCCAATAAGTTACCACTGGCAGGATCAGTTTTGCAAACCATACCATCAGCACCTGCAGAATATACGCAGGAACTCTCTGAAGAAAAGGAAACAGCATTGACACCCCTGAAAATAAAAAAAAAAAAAACATTCAATTTGTGTTAACAAAAACCTTTTTCTACTCAAAACCTACCTAACGAAACTACAACATAGCTCACCCAGGATGGCAATCATTTGATCTCCATTTCAATTGCCCGGAAGATACATCAAGAGCTATAACGTCACCGCTACCCGTTCCCGCAACTAACAACGACTGCCCAACCTTCTTTTTCTTCTTCTGAAACACAAATAACCAAACGAATTTCATTCTCAAAAAGTCTGCAAACTTTAAAACACCAGGACCTGATAGTTTCACAACTAATTAAGCTTGAAATCGAACAAGAGTGACGAACCTTTCTCTCCAAATCTAACCATTTCATACATGTATAATCAAGTGAAAGATGCCCACTTCCTGATTCTTTGTATAACGATGTACCATCATTAGTCTCCATAGCAGTCGACGCAATGTCTGCGAATTGTGTCTGGACTTGACCTTTAATAGTATCCCAAACCTGAAACAAAAAAAATCCCATTTATACACAACATCCAGAATCGAAATCCCAGTAAGTGGCTGAGCGATTTAATCAATCAGCGCCTTTGTGAGATTTTTATTTACCTTAATCCGACCATCTCCAGAACTAATTGCAAAGAAATCCGAAGAAGGACTAAATGATGTCAAAATATCTTTAGTATTTTGTGAAGAAGAACCCATATTCCTGCGAACAATCATTTTGTTGAAGATTATTATTTGCCCAAATATCTCGAATATAAAACCCCAGCGAATCAAAAAAAGATCAAAACTCTGAAAGAAAGGAAAAAAAAAAAAGGAGAAGAAGAAGAAGAAGATAGTGGTCGGACTGTACCTGGGGTTTTCCTTCCTGATGCCCATTATCTTGAATCACTATTGAATCTTCTTTGTTCAGAGAAAATCTGGAAACAGGGAGAAGAAAACGGAGGGAACTAAAACCCTAGCTAAATCTTTTGCTCCCCTTTTGCTCCTTTTTGTTTTCGCTAGTGCAGTAGTGTTGGTAGTGTTATTTTTGACCCGGTTCGGGTTTTAGGGTTTTATACGGATTGATCCAAACACCAAGTTCCATTTGCTATACTAGGTGCCCTACACACTGGCATAAATTTCCATTTGCTCTACGCGGTGGATTGCAAACTAGTCGAGCCACCAGGGGAAATGGTTCGGCCGTCAAGATGTTATCGAGCGATCTTGATTATAACGCCAACGATAAAGACTCTATCATTCGTAATTTTCTGTTTCGCTCGATGGAAACTATTTATCTCTGAGTGTTCTTTCTCCAAAGATGATTTTTAAACTTAATCTTTACCCAAAAATTTTCTCCTTTTCTCAAACTCATAACAAATTTCAAAATTTATCAAATGGCTGAATTTTAAATCCAATTTGATTTGGCAGCCCTACTTGATTTCTGGAGTCGTACTTCAAGTTGCTCTTAACAAGATTGATCTTTCTGGATTAGTACTTCAAGTTGTTTTTAACAAGATATGTGATAGTTATAAAGAAATAGATAAAAAGCAAAGAAGTCTTCAAGTTTTGGATATTAACCAAGTCAATCCTGCAACTAAAATACAACAAAAATTTCAAGGCAAAAACAAAGTATATTTAAAAGTTAACCATAGGACTAGTCAAAAGAACGAAGAAAAATCTCCTCAAGAGCGCATTGAATGAAAGTTTATTAAAATAAAGAAAACCAGGAGGTCAGAGATTGTCATAAATTTTTACTCGAGTCTTTTATTAAGTTTTTATCGTACAAGTTTATATCTTGTAAAATGGTGCAGTATTATGAATTAATTTGAAGTTCATCTAATATGTAAAAAGGCGCAGTTGTTAATGAATTCGAAAATCTGACTTATTAAAATAAGAAGTATCGTTGAAAATTAGCCTTGATTTTTAATTCATTGATACTTAATTAACACTTACATATAATTAGACTTACATGTAACTAAATACACCAATTAAGAAAAGCTGAAACTTACATTTATACTAAAGTTTAAAATTCATAAATTAAAACAACAAGACTAGATTATATTTGGGCAACACTTTTAAGATTCCATTACAATTTATATTGGAAGTCTTTTCTGTTCATATGGAGCCACTCCATCTGACACCTTTCATTGTCCATTAGCCCTTAACAATTCCTTAGGATTAGACCCGCTCGCATTACCCGAGTTACTCAAGCACTCAACCCACTCGCATCACCCGACCAATATACAAACTTACTCGGGCACTCAACCCGCCCGCATCACATAGAGGTTCATTGTTTCTTATTGAATTCTGAAATATGTTGTCCCATAATGACATGGCTTGTTGGTGTGCACCATTGATACAATCTTGACCAAAATAAACACAATTCCGACAAATGCATTCATCTTCGGCAACAATAAATTTTGCACCTCAGTTTTTTCTTGGATCTTGCACATTGGCTCGGTTAACACATCTTTGATTATCCGCGGAATGCTGGTTTTCAATGAACTCAGCCATGTTAGAACTCATATTACGAACATTAAAAGAGTTTTGAGAGGTATGGAAGAATGTGAAATTATGAGAAGTATGGAAGAGGTGTGAGTTGAAATAAGTTTGAAATAGAGCATTTATAACTATCACATATACCTTATGTATAGGAACCGGCCAAAAGGTCGGTTTGGCATGCTAGTATTAGCAATGCGAGACATTGGAAATTACATGTTGTTGGAAACTTGTAATGTCATGCATAAGAACTATATGTAGTTCAATGTTTAGTGTTTGGTATGAAAATAGTCGGTAATACAAAGATGTGATTTTAACTTTAAATCTAATTACAAGAAAAATAAAAACTATAAATAAATAACATAGAATAATTTATAAGAAAAAGTTATAAAAAACTAAGTAATCGTTAGTAAAATTAATTGATAATAATAATAATAATAATTAAGAAGGTAAAAAGGTTAAAAGCAAAAATAAATTAAAATAATAATAATTCTAAAGAAAAAAAAATACGGGTAGCTAGCTCAGCTGGTCATCCCCGTTCCTCAAAGGTTTGATGCGCTTTAAGAGGTTCCAGGTTCGAGTCCCCGATGACGCAATATTGCAGAAGTTAACGTGGAAGGTAGAGTCAACTTGCCCCCTTGCGACATAATCAGCCCCATATCCGTTTCAGCTCCATTGGCTGGTTTCTCATGAGGCTCACTGGTAGGCTAGTAAGGGAACCTGTTTAACTAATGTAGTAGTACGCTGTTGGAGCTTAGCTTGTTATGCTTCCAACTAGTTTCTTGTAATACTCTTTATCTTAATGATAAAATAATTAAAAAAAATAACTAATAAAATATTAAAAGAAATTAAAACTAAACATTTAATAGTAAAAAATATGACGTTTAAAAAAAATAAAAGGCAAATATATTTATGGAATAATAAAAACTAGAAAGAACAAAAATTATATAATCATAATTATGTTACTCGCAAATGTAATAAATACCTAGACAAATGCCCGACACACAGATATGAGTTTGGTGTTTTGGCTTTTTCAACATTTGGTGAATTGGGAGAAGATACTTGTATATTTTTGAGTAGGTTAAAGAATCGTCTTGCTAGTCAAGATGTTAATTCAAATTAGGAGGTTCTCTTTTTCATCGTATTGGTATTACTATTCAGAAAGGTGTTGGTGCTAAGCTTGTTGCTAGACTACCAACAAACTCTCTGTAAAAAAATAATAATTGTAATTATAATAAAAAAGGATTACTATTATGATAATATTAATAGAACATATGATTGTTTTTCTTCTTCTACCCGGATTTCTTGATAGGATTTCCCTCTTCATTACTTCTAAAAGTTCTCTCCTAAAATTCTCTTTTGAATGATGCCCTTTTCACCTACTTTCCTGATTCTTACTAGCAATTAAGGCAGTTACATAAATTAGGGTTTCACTCTAATCATCATGCCTAGGATCAACTTCAACATCTTAGGATCGTTCTACATCATTTTCATATATTGATACACCTTTTGATTGTCCTTTCAAAAGTTTGGATAGATGCTTTAATGGTGTTAGTGGTCGAGGCTTGGCTAGAAGTCTTTTGTTTAGACACGTAAATGATCGTCATCTTGCTTTAAAATAAGGTAAAGCATTGTGCAGGGACAAGATCAAAAACAATATAGAGGTTTATGGTACTTTGGAGGATGTCTTAACCCAGTTACAAATGTGGATTTTCACTGAATATATGCATCTACATGCGTGAAAAATACCATATGTAGACTACATGAAGATGACATCATACCATATCCCTTAAATGGCATGGGTTCTGACTTTCTAATTCACGTGATTTACAAACCTAATTCTGTTAACCTTATATGCAATGGGGTTGGAGACGATATGGATGAAACATATAGGCCTATGTGTCTTTCCTTAGATTATCTTAATCTTATTTTCCCGAAACAGGAAAAAAAATGTCTCAAATATCCAGTATCCTGCAG
The DNA here is from genome assembly GCF_003573695.1 of Papaver somniferum. Taxonomy (NCBI): domain Eukaryota; kingdom Viridiplantae; phylum Streptophyta; class Magnoliopsida; order Ranunculales; family Papaveraceae; genus Papaver; species Papaver somniferum. The sequence continues at coordinate 8,839,834 of NC_039360.1, read as the reverse complement.
ACTCAACTTCTCTAGAACAATGAAGTCGGCTCTTGATAAGGATTGCTTAACCTCTTTGATTTGACTTCTTGAATTCATTTACTGTTAGAGCATAGATCGGTTGAACCCACCAAGCGTTGGTATGTCAAGTTCAGTTATCATATTTTAGTATCGAAACTCATCTAGAGTCGCTTGACTAATTACTAGAGTCAACTTCGTTTAGGTTAGGCTAGAAAGTCTAGGATTGTTGAGACTTACAAGTATTACTCTGAAGACCTGAAGAATGTAAGAAGTAACGACTACAACGAAGACATCATCCTTCCACTGGAGGTTATTAATACTGACTTGACTTGTTTACACTCCTAACATATCTTTCTATAGAAAACATAACATGTGAAGCTACATTTATAACATTCTAGTGATTAGACTTGGTCATGGCATTACGATCAAAGTGTCAAGGAATTATATTGAATTATGAAGTATAACGCTTATCTTTTGAACTTCATAAATACGACATCAACATGATCTACGTATGTAGTTATTTGATTATGTGTGGGATATAGGTGTGGTTTCATCCTAGAAAAATATGTATTATTACATTGGTCTAAGGAAGTAGATGTATGAACTTGTTTCATAAACGAAAGGTAAATCATAAGTGTGTTGGTCTGGTTTTTCATTGAATAATATTTGGATAACCAATGCCAATTGACAAGGTATAACCTATCTTAACTTATATTGAGAATCAAGGTAGAACTGATCATAGCCTATATTGTGTGACAAGGTATAATCGATCCTCACTAGTTTTGGGAAGCAAGGTATAACCGGTCATAACCTATATCCAGTGATATGGTATAACCGGTCCTAACTAGTTTGGGAAGCATGACATAACATCATAACCTATACTGGAAATCATGATATAACATGTCCTAACTTAGTTTGGGAGTCATGGTATAACCGATCCTAAGAGCAAAACTGAGTTTCCTATATTCACATAATTTTTTATGTTGTGTGTGAATTTGGAATTAGGGTTTCCTAAGATAGGAAACTTCTAGATGTCGACATTATTTGAACATGTGCATAACTCTTATCATTAATTGTTCAAAGATATTCCTTGATGCTCAAATTGATCTCAAAACGAAATATTGAAAAGCATTTAATTATGATTTTCAATTTTATATGTTTTAATTACCAGCAACTAAAGCATATACTATAGAAAAGGATTTATTAGTTAATGTGCTAAACTAATAATAGAAATTTTCTAAGAGAGATTTCCGAAATATTGTTTGACATTTATTGAAAATAGCAAACCGAAATTAGGTACTTTAATGCATATATTGAGAATATTTTCGGTTTTGGAACTTCCTTCTTGCCCAAACAACCTTGGTCTATAAATACTTGAGTTTGCATTTCTTGCAAACTATCCTAGGAGTCAGGCAAAGTTCATTCGTGTTGTTTCAGGTGGAGCCGTCTATCCGAGAGAAAAGTAGCCTAATTAGGCGAAATATCTTACGACCGCTCGTTTAAAGACTTTTGTGGGATCAAGAAGCTCTACGAGTACCGTTGATGGGAAACTAGATAATTATATTGTTATTTTAGTTTTTAATTATTGATTTGATTGACCAAAGGTTGTTGAAACTTTGATTGCACATAATTTGATTATTCTTGAGAGCCTTCTCTTCTGACATAATGGTCACTCAAACTAGATCAAAGTATCGACGGGATCTTTAGAACTGTTGTTAGGTCTAAAGACATCTTGTGATAATCTATTGTTAACAGACTCCGTTCTGTGTGTGGTTTATCACAAGAGGATTTAAGTTTTTGTGTGCATATATTTTAAAAATAGTCGAAGATTTGAAGACGAAGAAGGTTTATCTAATTAGTTTTCATATCTTGTGAATTTTGTGCACACATCTTGATCGGCGGGATCCGACTTACATTTGATTTTTCTGATCATAAAGTCGTTTAGATCGGCAACTATCATTTGGTGGTATTTTTTTTATATCCAAATCTGATAGTTGTGAATCTGAATCTAAGTTACTGATTCAGATTGATCTTACCCGACAAATGAGTTTATTAAATTAAACATAAGAGCCTTTGTCAACAACTCAACAAATCATAATTTATACTAAAAATTATTGAAGTGGTTACCAAACATATTTATTCATTTATTGTTTGGAATACGATCAAAAGGAGTTGAGTAAATAAAGACTTTACTTGGTAAAACACCATGAGATAGTGATCTTTGTCTTGAGATTCATGTGCGTGACCAAAAGGTCGAAGATGCAGGGATACTGAGGAAACTAAGTAGATGGGGGTAATTTACTTGGTCTCAACTATACGAATTTGGATTTTCTTTGTATAGCGGCTTAATTATGAGAGTATCCAAAACTAGACTAGGTCCCTAGGTTTTTCTGCATTTCCGGTTTCCTCGTTAACAAAATCTAGTGTGTTATTTACTTTACTTCCAATTATAATTTTTTAGTTATAATAAAGTAAATATAATTTTATATGTTAATCTGAATTACTTGACATTGATCCTATAGTCAATCGGTTTTATTACCATAACTATTGTCAAGTAAATATCTTGTTGTCGTATTGTCTCGACTTTGTCCATAGACAATCACACAATGGACTTATTGGTTGAAATTAAAAGATTGTGGTGTATTTTGGTACCCTCATATTTTCATTTACTCCCGCTCCCTACATGTACACTCCATATGTATACTCATAAATGCTTCATGGATGAGAGGTCTGGGAATATGAAGAAGTTGCAAATTGCTAACGCCAATCAGGCGTTGATGCTTTGGAGAGAACTTGAAAGTGAGTATCCAATATAGTTGTTTGGAGGTAGTAGGAATTAGCTCCATGTCAAACACCCAACTTCGAATGCAACCCTTGAATACTCTCTTTGGATGCATTATTTAACCGTGTCAAAGGGAACCTAAGAACAAGGTCATTCAAATGGGTGAAGTGAAAAGTTTCTCTAGTATCCGGAAGGAATCCGTGTTTCAATATATATTTATTATTATTCAAAGAAATCAATATTTATATTGTATGTTTGTTCGAACGTCTCTTTAGGTACCGTTTTTGTTATATTTCCTTCATGCGGTACTCCAGTGAAAGACTTTGTCTTCTATACAAAGTAAGAGAATACTTTACTGTTTGAAGGAATTTTTACTAAATTTCTTACATAGTTATTTTGTAAAATGAAGTATATACATATATATTTTTAAGATGTAAAGAAAATTATATACGCAAGATGAAATTGAAAAAGCAGGGGTATAACAACCACACCCAAATTTTTCGATTAGCAATATGTATGGACTAACTCCAATATACTTTCTAGAGAATCAACTAGACAGTCAGACTCAATCTAGAGAAAAGTATATCGAGGAGTTAATATCTCTCTGTTTATTTGATTTTACTCAAGCAAATAGAAATCTGCGAGTCTTTATCAAATACAAGGATAATAAACTTGGATGGTACCAAAGACCAATATCCAAGTGTCAATCAATTTAAATCAACAACCAAAGGTTGGCTATTCTAATTGATTGATCTTAACGAACAACCTGTGATATTTCAATTATATAACAAAATATAATGCGGAATAGAAATAACACATACACCAGAAATTTTGTTAACGAGAAAACTGCAAATGCAGAAAAACCCCGGGACCTAGTCCAGATTGAACACCACACTGTATTAAGCCGCTACAACTAGCCTACTACAAACTAACTTCGGTCTGGGCTCACACTGATTCAAGGTACAATTGCGCTCCTTACGTCTTTGATCCCAGCAGGATACTACGCACTTGATTCCCTTAGCTGATCTCACCCACAACCAAGAGTTGTTACGACCCAAATTCGAAGACTTTAGCAAACAAATCTGTATCACATAGAAAAGTCTACAAGGATAGATAAATCTGTCTCCCACAGATAAACCTAAAAGTTTTGTTCTGTCTTTTGATAAAAATCAAGGTGAACAAGAACCAATTGATAAACTAGACTTATATTCCCGAAGAACAGCCTAGTATTATCAATCACCTCACAATAATCTAAATCGTATGGTAGTGAAACTAGATATTGCGGAATCACAAACAATGACGAAGATGTTTGTGATTTCTTTTTATCTTGCCCTATCGGAGATATAATCTCAAGTGAATTATTCAATTGAACTTGTACGATAGAAAATGGCAAGATCAGATCGCTCAACTACAAGAGAAGTAGTTTCTTCTGGCTTCGCAATCCCAATGAAGTCTTTCAGTCGTTAATCGACAGGGTCTCGAGAAGAAACCTACGATTAAAAGAGAATCGACTATAGCAAACCAACTAGTATCACACATGAGGTGTGGGGATTAGTTTTTCACAGTTGCGAGACGTCTCCTTATATAGTTTTCAAATCAGGGTTTGCAATCTAGGTTACCTTGGTAACAAAGCATTCAATAATCACCGTTAGATGAAAAACCTGATTTATCCAAGCTAATATCTTTCAACCGTTAGATCGAAACTTAGCTTGTCACACACAAATGAAATGTATTCATTTAGGTTTGAGTAACCGTACCTAAACGTGTACATTGGTTGGTTCACCAATGGTTGACCAACGGTTAGCCATATGAGTGCTTTCATATTAACCGTATTCATCTTTCTCATAACTAGTTCAAATGACTCATAAGAATTAGTTCAAGAGTTGTTCAATTGCTTAGGTCTTTATACATAGACACAATTGAAACAAAATTGGTTTGATTCATTTGAATCAATTCATGAACAATATACCCACGGTTTGCAAAGATTGCATTCCTTATAATTTATTGTTTAAGTCCATGAACTACCGATTTGAGAAATAACTAGCTTGGGTACGCGTACGGGTATGCGTACCTTAGCTATCGGATTTTGAGTTGGTTTTAGTTTCCAAACTCAGCAGACTTTTTCGGGTGAAAAAGTTCTGTCAGTACGCGTACCTAAGGTGACTGGTTTTTGAGTTCGTAAACTTCAAACTCAGCAGAATTTCACGGACGTGAATTTTCGCCATTACGCGTACGGATACGCGTGCCCAACCTGTCTCTTTCACCAATACCGCATGCATACATATGCACGCACTTGGTTTCTGGCACATGGATTTATACACTAATGTGCGAACACACTATATGCTTACATCCATAGGTGGTTACATATTCTGAACTCTACATTTCAATCATTGAAACATTCTTCTATAATGTTATAACAGTCGTTAGACATAAAGAATCGACTATCGTCATCAAAGCTATTTTCAAGATTGAAACGTCATCATGACTTTCATCACGGGTAAAGATGAAGATGGTTAAAGCAAAAGCTTACGAACACGTATTTCGAGAAAAACATAGGCGAGTAAACTCGGCTCGAAATAACAAATGTGTATGTATGAAAACTATCATACTTATACGACTTTTGTCTCAAGAGTAGGAGATAGAGTAGATAGACTTTTGAGTGACAAGATGAGTTCAAGTCTTCACATACCTTTTGGTCGGATGAAGTTACACTGGTTTCTTGGGTAATTCTTAGTCTTTGCAAGATAATCGCCATGGAGTCTGGAGCTCAACTATTCCTAACTATCCTAGACCGAGACTTAGTCATAAGTATACTAGAAATCAAGACATATAGTTTTGATCACTAATATTGAAAAACATGCTTGAGATAGCAACGCATGCGAGTTCGACCGAGCAATGCTCTAACAATCTCCCTCTTTGTTAATTTTAGTGACAAAACTATCAATACATATGGATTACAAAATAAATACAACTTTGTAGCTTCTCGTCCACATGCTTGATCTCCTTGGTGCTTCAATGTTACTTGAAAACTTCATCTTTTCCAAGTACTCCCATGATTCCATAGATGTTCAATTCAGCATCATAGTTGTTGAAGTTCCGTAGCCATAACAATGAGAAAACAACAGCTCTCGATCATTGTTATACAGTGTCATAGTATTATTACACAACATCAAAGTTCTCATATCACAACTTTGACAACAATACTATGGTGATATGTCCCCCTTAGTCAATACTTTCATCTCAACATGAAAACCACTCCCCCTTACATAATGACCCGTAAAGCACGTAAATCATATGTATTTGTAGTGTGAACTACACATTAATTCTCCCCTTTTTTTGTCAATAAAATTGGCAAAGGTACGAAAACGGGATCCTAATGAAATTTCCACGAAGACGCTTCAAGACCAAAGAAAAGTACATATTAACTTGTTTAGATGCAATCATAAATCCGAGGCTAAATGCATTCATCAAGGAGTTTATAAAGATACAAGATAACCCCTAAATAATTCCACAGACGCACTCCCCACAAAGATATGGAAATTAAGCGCAAGTTCAAAAGAATTCTCCCCCATTTGATGTCATTCCCAAGAGAACAACAAGAGCGACCTTACTTTTACAAGAAAAGAAGGATTTTATTGGACACCAAAAACCATAAGGAATGATTTTCTATATCCAAAAATCTCAACTAAACTAACCACAAGAGAACCCATGATTAATTTAATCGGAATACACAACCAAAATAACCATAAACGAATCTATGATTAATCTAGTTGGAAATGCTCGACATAAGAGAGCTTACGGAGCTACGACTAAGTTCACCATAAAGAAATGATTAACTCAATCGTCTTATGCTCAACACAAGAAGAAATTATGGAGCATTGCAGTATACACATAAGATATGGATCAGGGAATGATCAATACTGCGGCATATATAAGGATTCATTCTATTTTCCATAACTATTTGCACAATGACATACAATAGACATAATCCTTGTAAACAAAAGATTTTAACCTATCTTCCATCAATAATTGACATAATAGGCTTAACTTTTGTTTGTCAAAAGTTCATCGATCTTGTATCAATACTTGCATATCGACATATAAAAGAGATAACTTTTGACATCATATGGGACAATAATATTTCAGGGACGCAAACACATCCCATAACATATTGCAATATATAAAACCATAAAGATTAATACTGCAAAAATAATCTTTGCCCATGGAAGGTAGAATCAATCTTTTTCGCACGGATTTACACCAAGAGTGGTTACCAAAGGCGTATAAAAATATTTTCTTAACAAAGAAGAACATACAAAGTCATTAAAGACCATGCATCATATTTCACATAAGATGATTGTGAACATTCAAGAATCCCATAGCAATGCGTACTACTGCCCATTCTTGAACTTCCTTCTTTATGATTCACCAACTTCATTCTTGTAAAGCTACAAAAGATCTTAGAAGAGAGGTACTCCAAGAATCCAAGTGCCGAAGTCCAAGAGAAATGGAACAAGTGCAACGAAATGGAGCAAAACACTCAAAAACAAGAGACAGGACAAGGATCATTCTTAACTCATCCAAATTCAGGAATATTCTCATCTCTCTTTTGAAGAGAATTCAAAGAGGAAGAGACTTCAAAAAGAATGAGGTCATTCCGAGTTCGGACGAAGAAGTTACAACCAAAACAAGTTTACCGGATATCGACATTAAGTATGCATACGGGTTTGCAAACGAATTTTCATGACCTGGGAGAGTATGCAAACGGGTATGCGTACTTAAACCCCTGGATTTTGATTTTAAATGAGGTTATGCATTCCAGGTAGTGTACCATGAAGTCCAAACATCCCAAACTACTATTTTCAAACCTAAACTTTTAAGAACCTTAAACACAGATCAAGTTACGCAGAAATGAACAATAAGCAAGGTACATGGATCATTATAAGTATTCAAAGAAAATAAAAACATAAATCTTGCTCAGGTTTATAGAAGTACCTTTTTAGAAGAATCCAGTGGAATTCTACACCCTTACCGAACATAATTTGTGTGCCCTATTTCTCGTGCTTCCCTCACCGTATACATAGCAGGCATTCCTTGGTGAGGATGCACTTACAACACAATCAAGTTGCGTTGGGGTGAACAATATCTTGCTCACCACAAGTGACCGCTAGATTATCATGAAAGAGATCGCTTTTAGAACCTTTCATATCCAATTCCATTTTCCAAAAAAACTTGTTAAGTTCCAACATCATGGATACTTCCTTCTCCATAGTCATGGAATTTTCTGGAAGATCATTCCTTTTCACACTCAAAGCATCATTGGCTTTCTTTGGTACCCACTTCTGAGTGCGTTTAGGAACAACCGGAACCTTCTTCCCATTACTCTCTTCAAGATTTCTTGGAAGAGAATTGGATTAACTATTCTTTTGCAAGTTAGTATTTCTCCAATTGGGAACATCAGATCTTGTCTTAGTCTTGACGAAGTTATCCTTTTGATAACCATTACGATTGTGAAAAGACTTTATATGACGTTTATAGGCAAATCTAGGATATCAGAGCACTGATTCCTTTGCCTAAAGGTTGGACATTTACAACCCGTAATGTCGAGAGTGTTAGCCTTAACATATGATCCCGGTTTAATCACTTCTTTTGACACCAAAACAAGAATATCATGAAGTTTTTCATTCCTTATACGAAAACGACATCTCCTTTCCAGGTGACCTTTGTTTCCACAATAATGACAAATATAAGGAACGTTCGTACCTGGATTCATGTGTGCTAGTTTTGGAGGTTGATATACTTTGGTCTTTTGAACCTTAACTACCGGTAAAGGTATTTCACTTTTTCCATCAGTGGAAACCTTTTGTTGAGAAAAATCACTAGTTTTGACAAATTTTACCTCTTATAGACCAATCCTCGTGTATCACGATGAGTTTTACTTGTTCCTAGCATAGTGGTTAATTTGCTTGAATTAGTATTGAACTTTTTCAAGTCATCTTCCAACATCTTGATTTTATCAAGAGCAGCAGTTAAATCAGCCTCAAGGCGTTTTTCTCGAACGAGACAAGCACTTTCTCTGTCATCAAAACTAATTTGTTGAGAGCTAAACCTTGCTTCAAATTCTGCAAGTTTCTCTTCCAACAAAAAATACTTTTGATAAAGATTATCACATTCAAGTGACTTCATACGTAGGTTTTCCTCAGAATCCTTGAGGATCGATTCGTTAGAACGATTCGAAAAATAAAATCTGCGTAACATCTTCTCAATTTCTTGTTTTCTCGACAGAGAGGAGTCAGAAGAGGTGAGACATGAGAAGTTGTAATCTTCTTCATAATCCACGAATCCAAAAACTTAACATACTCTGAGACTTCCTCACAACATCTCTATCAATATCTGAATCACCTTCATCAGAAAGTTCATCCAACTGTTCTTCTAGGAGAGTTTCCCAATCAACAGTTTTTACATCAAGAGAATGTTTAGATATTGACTTAGATGTGACAGTTCTCTCAGGTGAATCCAAGCTTTTAGAATCATCTGGTAATTTCTGAACTGGTACGTTATTAGAGATAGACTCGTCCATAATCAGATTGCTGCAAACACAGACTTTTGAGGTCTTAAACGTGTTTGCCTTCTCTGATACCAATTGAAAAAGCAGGGGTATAACAACCACACCCAATATTTCGATTAGCAATCTGTATGGACTAACTCCAATATACTTTCTAGAGAATCAACTAGACAGTCAGATTCAATCTAGAGAAAAGTATATCGAGGAGTTAATATCTCTCTCTTGATTTGATTTTACTCAGACAAATAAAAATATGCGAGTCTTTATCAAATACAAGGATAATAAACTTTGATGGTACCAAAGACCAATATCCAAGTGTCAATAAATTTAAATCAACAACCAAAGGTTGGATATTCTAATTAATTGATCTTAATGCACAACCTGTGATATTTCAATTATATAACAAAATATAATGTGGAATAAAAATAACACATACACCAGAAATTTTGTTAACGAGGAAACCGCAAATGCATAAAAACCCCGGGACCAAGTCCAGATTGAACACCACACTGTATTAAGCCGCTACAGACACTAGCCTACTACAAACTAACTTCGGTCTGGACTGTAGTTGAACCCTAATCAATCTCACAGTGATTCAAGGTACAGTTGCACTCTTTACGTCTCAGATCCTAACAAGATACTACGCACTTGATTCCTTTAGCTGATCTCACACACAACCAAGAGTTGTTACGACCCAAAGTCGAATACTTTAGTAAACAAATCTGTATCACACAGAAAGTCTACAAGGATAGATAAATCTGTCTCCCAAAGATAAACCTAAAAGTTTTGTTCTGTCTTTTGATAAAAATCAAGGTGAACAAGAACCAATTGATAAACCGGACTTATATTCCCAAAGAACAGCCTGGTATTATCAATCACCTCACAATAATCTAAATCGTATGGTAGCGAAACTAGATATTGCGGAATCACAAATGATGACGAAGATGCTTGTGATTTCTTTTTATCTTTCCCTATCGGAGATATAATCTCAAGTCAATTATTCAATTGAACTTGTACGATAGAAAATAGAAAGATCAGATCGCTCAACTACAAGAGAAGTAGTTTCGTCTGGATTCACAATCCCAATGAAGTATTTCAATCGTTAATCGACAGGGTTTCGACAAGAAACCTACGATTAAAGGAGAATCGACTCTAGCAAACCAACTGATATCACACAGGAGGTGTGGGGATTAGTTTTGCACAGTTGCTAGACGTCTCCTTATATAGTTTTCAAATCAGGGTTTGCAATCTAGGTTACCTTGGTAACAAAGCATTCAATAATCACCGTTAGATGAAAAACCTGATTTATCCAAGCTAATATCTTTCAACCATTAGATCGAAACTTAGTTTGTCACACACAAATGAAATGTATTCATTTAGGTTTGAGTAACCGTACCTAAACGTGTACATTGGTTAGTTCACAAATGGTTGACCAATGGTTAGCCATATGAGTGCTTTCATATTAACCGTATTCATCTTTCTCATAACTAGTTCAAATGACTCATAACAACTAATTCAAGAGTTGTTCAATTGCTTAGGTCTTTATACATAGACACAATTGAAACAAAATCGGTTTGATTTATTTAAAGCAATTCATGAACAACATACCCACGGTTTACAAATATTGCATTCCTTATAATTTATTGTTTTAAGTCCATGAACTACCGATTTGAGAAATAACTAGCTTGGGTACACGTACGGGTATGCTTACCTTAGCTACCGGATTTTGAGTTGGTTTTAATTTCCAAACTCAACAGACTTTTTGGGGTGAAAAAGTTCTGCCAGTACGCGTACGGGTACGCGTACCTAAGGTGACTGGTTTTTGAGTTCGTAAACTTCAAAGTCAGTAGAATTTCACGGACGTGTATTTCCGCCAGTACGCTTACGGGTACGCGTACCCAACCTGTCTCCTTCACCAATACCGCATGCACACATATGCACGCACTTGGTTTCCGACACATGGATTTATACACTAATATGCGAACACACTATATGCTTACATCCATAGGTGGTTACATATTCTCAACTCTACATTTAAATCATTGAAACATTCTTCTATAATGTTATAACAGTCGTTAGACATAAAGAATCGACTGTCGTCATCAAGCTATTTTCAAGATTGAAACGTCATCATGACTTTCATCACGGTTAAAGATGAAGATGGTTAAAGAAAAAGCTTACCAACACGTATTTCGAGAAAAACATAGGCGAGTAAACTCGGCTCGAAATAACAAATGTGTATGTATGAAAACTATCATACTTATACGACTTTTGTCTCAAGAGTAGGAGATAGAGTAGATAGACTTTTGAGTGACAAGATGAGTTCAAGTCTCCACATACCTTTTGGTCGGATGAAGTTCCACTGGTTCCTTGAGTAGTTCTTCGTCTTTGCAAGATAATTGCCATGGAGTCTGGAGCTCAACTATTCCTAACTATCCTAGACCGAGACTTAGTCATAAGTATACTATAAATCAAGACATATAGTTTTGATCACTAATATTGACAAACATGCTTGAGATATCAACGTATACGAGTTCGATCGAGCAATGCTCTAACAGAAATTGCTAGGTATTTTTGTTTTTACAAATCACAGAGATTTCTAAAAACAATTCACAAAGTCCCAAAAAATAAATAAACTTTGGAAGAATCTCCCAAAATTTCTTGCATAAAAAGTCATCTGACTTCTCTACAAATCTCAATTGACCAACCATATGTTAACCTATAAATGGCAAACATGAAAGATAGGGGGATTCAATTTTATTTCCTTTTTGTGATGACGATGAGAACGGGAGAAGCCAGCAGCACTCTCGTGAAGGATGAAGAGAGGTTCAGTACTGATAATAGTGAAATATTTATTCTTTTTCTTGTTAATCTTTTATATGGTTAAGTGATTTATTAATATGTGTTGCTAGAACTTTGTAGCTAGGGTTTCTAGTGGAAACTAATTTTGATTGTTAAAATCGTGATTAATTCTTCATAATAATATTTCTAACAATGATTTAAATGTTTAATAATTTCTCTTATTATTTGTTTGATTAATTATTTGAGTTGATCATATATGATTTCCATTTGATATGTCGTGCTTGGATTTGGGTTCTTTGACGGTTTATGCTAAATTGATATATGATTATTTAAAATTATATATTAGTTAGGTAGCTCCACCGGTTGTTTGTGTTTTTATATTGATATACCATGCTTAACAGCGTTTGATGAGAAATGCTTTTTCATTGATAAATAACTCTTTATAACTAATGCACAATGTTTTCCTTATAAAGTAAGAGAAGCGCATACTTAGTATTCCAAAGTAATTAAAAGTCACCCTCTATCCCATTCTTCTTTGTTGTCCTTCTGGAAGGCATGCTACTCGTTTTTCAAAGCTTGTTCTTTAGTAAAAATAAGATCGAGACCATCTTATACTAAAGAGATCAAATAAAAATTTAATCCCACTTTTACAAAGTATACAAGGCGATATTTTTGGACATATACATCCATAACGCGAACCATTCAGGTATTTTATGGTTCTGGTTGATGCTTCGACCCGTTGGTTAATGTTGAAGTCTGTTAGACTTGGTAATGCTGGAGAATTTACGTCTAAAGGATTTGATGAATCTGGATATCTAATGGAATTAACGTAGATCATCTCGTACCCATATACACAATCAAAATGGTATCACAGAAGATATCATCAAAAGGTTACAGATGATAGCGGGTTATGCATTCAAACCTGCATATTTACGGTCTGTGCATACGCCGTATTTCATGCAACATTACTTATTTGATTCAGACCCACTGCTAGCCAATCCTTATCTTTTTTACCAGTTAGTAACTAGATATGAGCCTAATATTTCACATGTATGCATGTTTGCTTGTATCTGTCTACATACCTATTACGACCCCACAACATACGAATATGGGTGCACAAAGACGAGTAGGTATTTGTGTTGGATGTGTAACACCCCGTGTTTTTAGCAAGGCGCATGCACAAAGATGCGCCATGGTCTGGGATGAAGCTTCACCCAAAGTTTTCCTTACGTGAAAAGAGGCATATTGTCCCAAGGCTAATATCGCGCAAAAGTGGTGCATTATGTTTGGAATATCGTCTAAGGGACAATATCATGTTGCTAACTATATTGTACAAAGACCAATCTCGCATCAAATGATGCATTAATCCAGTTGGGTAGATGTCCTTGAGCGTTGTAGTGCTACCTTAGCGCATTATGCAGTTTGTTGGCCTAGAGCCAATATTACACAACAGTTGTGCAATATGCCAGAGCGATATAGTCGAAAGAATATTGCGCAATATTGCAGTTGGCCTATCGGCCAAGTCGAAAACTCAGCAATCATTGCCGGTTTTTCAGAAGTACATGGCAACGACCATGAATAGTGAAACAAGTGTTTAATCACTGCTCGCTCGAACTCGCATGCGTTGCTATCTCAAGCATGTTTGTCAATGTTAGTGATCAAAACTATAAGTCTTGATTTCTAGTCTACTATAGATAAGTCTCGGACTAGGATAGAAAGTGTAGTTGACCTCAAGAACTCCATGGCAATCATCATACAAGACGAAAAAAATACTCAAGGAACTGGTGGAACTTCATCGTCTAAAAGGTATATGGAGACTTGAACCTATCAATCACTCAAAAGGAACTGGTGCAAATAGTGATGGAAAATAGAATGAATCCTTGTGTATTCCGCAGAATTGATCTTCCCTGATCCATAATTTTATGTATGTACTGTGAGGCTCCGTAAGTTTTCTTATGTCGAGCATGACCAATTAAATTCATCACTTTTTGGGGTTAATTTGATTGTATATTTCCGATTAGATTAATTATGGGTTCTCATGTGATTAATCTAATTGAGTATTTTGGATTCAAATTCATATTCATATGTGATTTGTTATGTCCAAAAAAATCCTTCTTTTCTTTTGAAATTAAGGTCGTTCTTATTGTTCTTTCGGGAATGACATATTATGGGGGAGAATTATTAATTGAACTTGTGCTTAATGGCAAAATCTTTGTGGGGAGTGCGGCTGTGGAATATTATAGGAGTTATTGAAAAAGTGGGGGTCTAAGAACCACACCCAATAATTCATTTGGAAATATGTATGGACTAACTCCAATTTACTTTCAAGGGAATCAACTAGACAGACAGACTCAATCTTAAGAAAAGTACATCAAAGAGTTATATCTCAATTTCTTAATTCAATCCGCAATCAAACAAATAGGAATTTGCGAGCCCGATTGAATATAATAAATAACTTGGACGATATCAAAAACCAATATCCAAGTGTCATCAATTTAATCAACAACCAAGGGTTGGATTCCCAATTGATTGAACTTACGCACAACCTGTGATATTTCAATTATAAAGATAAACAATATAATGCGGAAAAAAAATAACACAGACACCAGAAATTTTGTTAACGAGGAAACCGCAAATGCAGAAAAACCCCGGGACCTAGTACAGAATAAACACACACTGATTATAAGCTGTTACACCAGATTCCTACTACCTATTCGGACTAGATGTAATACCTTCTTCAGCACAAGTAGAACTCCTAGCACAATACCGTTTGTCTTTAGGAATTCTTCTCGTAAATCTTCTAGCATAACTCAAGTCTCTCTTTAGAAGATACAACAACACGATTGATACGATTCGATATTTTGTTTGCAAAAAATACCGGTTTGATTTCCCTTTAGATGTGAATCAAGGTTTTGGAAATCTTGTGTTTATTTTGATAAAAACAATTATTAGGTAAAAGTAATATCAAAACAAACTTGTAGATTAGAGATTATTACACTCTTCAAAAATAGGAAGAGAACCCTAATAACTTTACAAAAAGAACAACTAGAATAAATCTAGATATATCTTGTTTAAAACTTCTCAAGGATTTTTACGAGATGCCTCAATAGAAGTTTTTCTTTCCAGTCTCCGATTTCGACTAACAAGTGTTGGTATACGATGGGAAACTGAAATCTATCACAACCTAGGGTTTATGATCAACAACTCCTGAATGGTTTTATATCAGAAGAGAAAACCTTAGAATAGACAAGAGGTGAAAACCTAGATTACAAGTTGTATAATCAATCACGAAGAACAGAAGACATGGAAACAACCTGCAAAGCTTACGCCAATTTTCCAAAGGGGATAAAAACGTGTAAACTCACGAACCCTTTATTTATAGTGAAAAGTTAGCTTGAAAACTAAGCTAGGGTTTAGGCTATTTTCCTTTTTTCAAGACTCTCCTAATTATGTGAGTCTTTCCTAAGTTACAAATATTATGCATAAATAATTAAATAATTAATTAATCAGCAAATATTTATTTATGTGAATAAATCACATTTTAACTTAGGCAGGAATTAAAAGTTATCACAAACACTTTAATATGGTAATCAAATATGTTTGGATTAATAGCCATCTTGCCTAGACAAGGAAACATCACCAACTTGACCAAAAATATATTTTAGTCACGTAATTGGGCCCAAGTCCGTGTACTGTTATAAACAGTCCATGGATTGTTTCCTACTAACGAACTGTAACAATTACAACAACACTTATAATTGTTGCTTTAATAAATCACTCATAACTTCATCGTCATAACTCGGAATTGAGTGATTCTTGGCTCGTTGGAATCGTAAGCTCATTCACTATAACATGAGATTATTTATAAGGATAAATGTTATTGTATCCAAGGTCATGAATCAAATAACCTCAAGTATATATACATAAATGTACATTTACCGTCATTGGAATTGTCGCATAGAGTGAGCATTTATCTTGATAGATTAGAAATGTAGAATTGAACAAGAATCCAAATGAAATAAATCACATACCTTTGTTGATGAAGTACTTGTTGATGTCTTCTTGTAGTCTTCAATCTTCAATCTCCATCCTTTAAGGATAGCTTTGATTCAACTTCTTAGACCTAATCTAGTCCGAAACTATCTTTAGTATGCTAAATCAAGAATGCATTTTGGAAACTAAAATTGACAACTAACTTGACATACCAACGCTAGTGGGTTCAACCAATCAATGCTCTAACAATCTCCCCCTTTGTCAATTTTAGTGACAAAACCATTTTACATATGGATTTAAACAAATAAAAGCATTAAGCTACAAAACCCAACATGCTTGATTTCCTTGGTTCTTCAAATATGAGTGTGTTCATCCTGTACTTGTTGAAGATCCATCATAGTATTATTACACATCATCAAAGTTCAATTGTATCACAACTTTGACAATAATACTACGGTGATATGTATCACTCCCTCTTAGTCAATACTTCATCTCGACATGAAAACCACTCCCCCTTACATAATGATCCGTAAACCATATGTTTATGTAGTGTGAACTACAATAATTCTCCCCCCTTTTGTCAATATAAATTGGCAAAGGTACGAAAAACTGGTGGGATCATAATGAAATTTTCATAGAGGAACTTCTTGACCAAAGGAAAACATATCAACTTATTTAGATGATATCACAGAGTCGAAACTTAGTGACTTCATCAAGGAGTTTATTAAGATACAAGTTAACCCCTACATGTTCCACAACCGCTTCTCCCCTCAAAGATATAGCAATTAAGAACAAGTTCATTTAAGTTGTCATTCTCGAAAGAACAACAAGAGTGACCTTACACAGAGATAAGGATTTATATATTGGATTTTAGAAAACCCTACAAGGAGATACGAGTTAATAACCAATCTTTGAAAGTCTCTCATGAGATCGTGTTACTCGAAACAATAGAACTATCTCATGGTAACAATACACAATATATAATCATGAAGATCATGTATTGTGATCATCTTTTCTAAGATACACACTTGTATAAACAAGAATTGATATGCTTAGAAGGAAGAATGACATTTTCCATAAGGATTTACACCAAGAATGGTTACCATAAAAGTATGAAAAAGATTCTTTGACAATAAAAACCAACATCCAATGGCATTGATTATTGCTTCTAACCTGTTATACATAAGAATTTCAACCACACATCAAGTTAGGTAATTAAGAATCATACGCGTGGTATTCAACCATATTCTTCTTCACCATAACTAGTTCAAATGACTCAAATGAACTTCAACTGCAAGGAAATCTTATGTAACTACACAAGACACAATCGAAGCAAAAAACGATTTGATTCACTCGAATCGGTTCATGAACTTTATAGACACGGTTTGCATTTTGAATTCCTTAGTTAATATAAATATGAGTTCACAAATAATCGTCTTTAGATATAACCAACTCAAGTTCGCGGACTGGGTTCGCGGACTTAAGCTCACGGAAGGAGTTCACAAACTCCAACAGAAATTCTCGGGTCGAGAAATTCCGCCAGTTCGTGAACTGAGTTCGCGGACTTGGCTCACACCACATTCTGTTTCTCTTGATCAACAAAGTTCGCAAACTTTGGTTCAAGGAATAAGGACTTATACATATATGTGTTTCCACAACAATGCTTATATCCTACCAATGGCTATGTAATCTAAACTCTCATTTCAATCATTTAAACATTCTCAGAGGACGTTATATAGCCATTATTCACAGACCATTTTTTGTCAGAGCAATTTTCAAAGTGATTGAAATATAACATAACATTCGTCACTAGGTAAAGATGAATTTGGCTAAAGCGAAAGCTTACCAACACATATTTTGAGAGATATGTAAGCGAGTTATACTCAGCTCGAAACGATAAATTGTTCCACATATTCAAAAATTACCAAACACAATATGTGCGCCCCGATACTTTTGCAATCCTCACCGCATTTACTATGGCTTCTTGGTGAGGATGCACTTTCAACACAATTAGGTTGTGTTGAGGTGAACAAAATCTTGCTCACCACAGGTATTTGAAACAAAATCATGCACGGAATCTAGGAATTTAAAAACTTCCTTGAAACCTTTAATAACTGTTCTATACCTTTTTAAGATGTTATTCCTTGTCGAACTCTTGTTTGGGAGATCCTTCTTAACAGTACTTGTACCCATTTCTGAGTAGCTTTTGGAGCAACAAATTTCTTTTTCTCCACACTAAAATTATGAAGATTCTTGGAGGGAATACTAGAAGAACTGATATTATGAGACTCAGTTTTTCTCCAGTTCGGAACATCTGATCTTGTCATCTTGACAGAATCAAATCTGGTTTTATCTCGTTTAAGATATCTGCAATTCCTTTGCAAGTGACCTGGTTTTCCACAATAAAAACAATGTTTAGTAGAATGGAAAAAGTTATGTTTAGTGTTACCTGAATGTGTATGTGCTTGCTTTGGAGCTTGACGAAATTTCCTCTTTTCGTCATCGGCAGCTGGTAGAGATACTTCACTTTTGTCAACCATGGAAGGTTTTGGTTTAGAAGAATCTTTAGCTTTGACAAATTTTGCCTCTTTGAAAATACTATGAGCGTCTATTCCTTCATACCCCAATCCTCGTGTATCACGATGAATTCTACATGCTTCCAATATCGAGGTTAATTTATTTGAGCTGCTATTTCTAGACAAACTCTCTTTTAAGCTCGAGTTTTCTTCATCCAACCTTTTGACCTTTTCAAGTGCAATAACTAGATCATTCTTGGATAATTCACATTGAACTTTGAGATCTTCTCGTTCCGAATCAAATAACAAGTTCATCTCAATATTCTCCAAGTTATCTAGCTTCGATTGAAGAGTAATTTTCCGATCTCGACCTTCGACAATTTCTTCTTTAAGCTTTCGTATTTCGTTGAGATAATCTCTTGCACCACTAGAATCAAGTTGGTCTTTCAAGTCTTTATTCCAACTACGAAGTCTGTCATATTTTACTCTCTCACTTAAAATGGTGTCTTCAGCTTTCGAGAGTTTTTTATGACATTCCTTAAGAACATTATTAGCGACTGGATCCACATGGAACACTTCTTCGTCAGAATCAGAATCAGTATCCGAAAGAATTTTCTATAAGCTAATGCAACCTCGCCTGTGAGCTCTTGGGGATTATAATATTCATGACCATCATCAAGAGTAGGCAAAGCTGCTGCATATGCCGATTGTCTACGGCTCCAGCTAGGACATACTGAAGACAAGTGCCCGAAACCACGACAGTTATAACATTGTAAATCATCATTAGGAGATATTGTAACTTTAGAAAAACTCTTTTCCTATCTCTCAAGAATTTTCTAAATTGTCGTGGAGTAACATCCTTAGTATCTGGCGAACCAGATTTATCCTTAGAGGATTCATAATTGTTGCAGCTTTAAGAGAAATCACCTCTTTTCCAGATGCGCGTTCATTATCAAAGATCTTTAACTTTCCAACAAGAGTACTTATGGAGAGTGTAGAAAGATCGTTTGCTTCTTCAATGACATGTTTCTTAGACTCGTATCTTGATGGTAGATACCTGAGAATTTTGCACACAATATCTTTCTCCGAAATAGTTCTTCCTAACGCAAATGAGGAGTTAACTATTTGAGAAAATCTTTGGTTAAACTCATTAAAGGTTTCATCATCAGACATGCGAAGTTTTTCCCAGTCAGAAGCTAGATTTTGAAGCCTTGCTTCTTTCTCTGCGGCATTCCCTTCAAATACGATTTCTAAGATATCCCAAGCATCTTTAGACTTATTACACGTAGTCACGTGGTGCTGAAGATCTGGGGTAATGGCATGTATGATGGCATTCAAACCGTCAGAATTTTTATTTGCAGCAAGTATCTCGGCAGGACTGCATTCACCAATGTTCTTGGGAACGTTTACATCTCCAACTGCCACAACGGGAGCATCATAGACATTAACTACATATACCCATGATTGAAAATCGCGTGCCTGAAGAAAAGCTCGCATAACAATTTTCCACCAAAAGTAGTTCGTGCAATCGAAGGTTGGTGGTACGTTTATAGAGATAACACCTCTGTCCATAGAATCAGATTGCTACAAACATAGACTTTCGAGGTCTTAGCGTGTTTGCCTGTGCTGATACCAATTGAAAAAGTGGGGGTCTAACAACCACACCCAATAATTCGTTTGGCAATTTGTATGGACAAACTCCAATATACTTTCAAGAGAATCAACTAGACAGACAGACTCAATCTTAAGAAAAGTACATCAAAGAGTTATATCTCAATTTCTTAATTCAATCCGTAATCAAACAAATAGGAATTTGCGAGCCCGATTTAATATAAGAAATAACTTGGACGGTTTCAAAAACCAATATCCAAGTGTCAATCAATTTAATCAACAACCAAGGGTTGGATTCCCAATTGATTGAACTTACGCACAACCTGTAATATTTCAATTATAAAGATAAACAATATAATGCGGAAAAGAAATAACACAGACACCAGAATTTTGTTAACGAGGAAACCGCAAATGCAGAAAAACCCCGGGACCTAGTCCAGAATAAACACACACTGATTATAAGCTGTTACACCAAATTCCTACTACCTATTCGGACTAGATGTAATACCTTATTCAGCACAAATAGAACTCTTAGCACAATACCGTTTGTCTTTAGGAATTCTTCTCGTAAATCTTCTAGCAGAACCCAAGGATCTCTTTAGAAGATACAACAACACGATTGATACGATTCGATATTTTGTTTGCACAAAATACCGGTTTGATTTCCCTTTATATATGAATCAATGTTTTGGAAATCTTGTGTTTATTTTGATAAAAACAATTACTAGGTAAAAGTAACATCAAAACAAACTTGTAGATTAGGAATTATTATACTCTTCAAAAATAGGAAGAGAAACCTAATAACTCTACAACAAGAACAACTAGAATAAATCTAGAGATATCTTGTTTAAAACTTCTCAAGGAATTTTACGAGATGCCTCAATAGAAGTTTTTCTTTGTAGTCTCCGATTTCGACTAACAAGTATTGGTATACGATCGGAAACTGAAATCTATCAAAACCTAGGGTTTATGATCAACGATTCTTGAATAGTTTTATATCAGAAGAGAAAACCTTAGAATAGACAAGAGGTGAAAAACCTAGATTACAAATTGTATAATCAATCACGAAGATTTAATCCAACTGGGCTTTGTGATCCCCAATACAAATACTTTTATCTCACTCTTGTTCACGAAGGACAGAAGACATGTAAACAACCTGCAAAGCTTACACCAATTTTCCAAAGGGGATAAAAAACGTGTAAACTTACGAACCCTTTATTTATAGTGAAAAGTTAGCTTGAAAACTAAGCTAGGGTTTTGGCTATTTTCCCTTTTCAAGACTCTCCTAATTATCGGAGTCTTTCCTCAGTTACAAATATTATGCATAAATAATTAATTAATTAGCAAATATTTATTTATGTGAATAAATAACATTTAAACTTAGGCAGGAATTAAAAGTTATCACAAACACTTCAATATGGTAATCAAATATGTTTGGATCAATAGCCATCTTGCCTAGACAAGGAAACATCACCAATTTGACCAAAAATAGCTTTTAGTCACGTAATTGGGCCCACGTCCGTATACCGTTACAAACAGTCCATGGATTGTTTCCTACTAACGAACTGTAACAATTACAACAACACTTATAATTGTTACTTTAATAAATCACTCATAACTTCATCGTTATAACTCGGAATTGAGTGATTCTTGGCTCGTTGGATTCGTTAGCTTATTCAATATAACATGAGATTCTTTATAAGGATAAAGGTTATTGTATCCAAGATCATGAATCAAATAACCTCAAGTATATATACATAAATGTACATTTACCGTCATTGGAATTGTTCCATAGAGTGAGCATTTATCTTGATAGATTAGAAAGGTAGAATTGAACAAGAAGCCAAATGAAATCAATCACATACATTTGTTTATGAAGTACTTGTTGATGTCTTCTTGTAGTCTTCAATCTTCAATCTTCATCCTTTAAGGATAGCTTCGATTCAACTTCTTAGACCTAATCTAGTCCGAAACTATCTTTAGTATGCTAAATCAAGAATGCATTTTGGCAAATAAAGTTGACAACTAACTTGACATACCAACGCTAGTGGGTTCAACCGAGCAATGCTCTAATAGTTATCTTGTATATTTATAAACTCCTTGATGAAAGCATTTAGCTTCGGCTATATGATTGCATCTAAATAAGTTGATATGTGCTTTCTTTTGGTCATGAAATGTCTCTTTTGGAAATTTCATTAGGATCCCGTTTTCGTACCTTTCCCAATTTTATTGACAAAAAGGGGGAGAATTAATATGTAGTTCACACTACAAATACATATGGTTTTCGGATCATTATGTAAGGGGGAGTGGTTTCGATGTGAGATGGAGTATTGACTAAGGGGGAGTAATACTTATCACCATAGTATTGTTGTCGAAGTTGTGATACAATTCAACTTTGATGCTTATAATAATACTATCACACTGTATAACAATGATTGAGAATTCTTGTATTCTCATTGTTATAGCTACGGATTTTCAACAACGATGATGCTGAACTTACAACCTTTGGGATCATTGGAGTACTTGGAAGTGACGAATATTTCGAGTAATGTTGAAGATTAGGCATGTGGAATAGGAGCTACAGAAGTTTATTCATTTATTTTTGTATTCTATATGTATTGATAGTTTTGTCACCAAAATTGACAAAGGGGGAGATTGTTAGAGCACTGCTCGGTCGAACTCGCATGTGTTGCTATCTCAAGCATGTTTGTCAATGTTAGTGATTAAAACTATAAGTCTTGATTTCTAGTCTACTATAGATAAGTCTCAGACTAGGATAGAAAGTGCAGTTGAGCTCAAGAACTCCATGGCAATCATCATACAAGACGAAGAATTACTCAAGGAACTGGTGGAACTTCATTGACTAAAAGGTATGTGGAGACTTGAACTTATATATCACCCAAAAGTATATCTACTCTATCTCCTATTTCTGAGACAAAACTCGTTTTGCTATATAGACTTTGATTATACACATTTTCTATTTCGAGCCAAGTTTATCTCGCTTATCTATTTCTCGAAATATGTATTGGTAAGCTTTCGCTTTGGCCAATTTCATCTTTACCTTGTGACGGAAGTCATGTTATGTTTCAATCACTTTGAAAATGGATTTGACTAAAAATAGTTTGTGAATAACCACTATATAACATCCTCTAAGAATGTTTCAATGATTGAAATGAGAGTTTAGATTATACAACCAATGTTGGATATAAGCATTGTGTGTTAACACATATATGTATAAGTCCTTATTCCTTGAACCAAAGTATGCGTACTTTGTTGATCAGGAAAACCGGAACTAGAGTTGTGAACTCAGTCCGCGAACTCAGTCTGGGTACTGGCGGAAGTTCTCATCCCGAGAAAATATGCTGGAGTTTGTGAACTCCTTCCGGGAACTTAAGTCCGCGAACTAAGTCCGCGTACTTGAGTTGGTTATATCTAAAGACGATTATTTGTGAACTTATATTTATATTAACTAAGGAATGCAATTTGCAAACCGTGCCTATAAAGTTCATGAATCGATTCGAGTGAATCAAATCGTTTTTGCTTCAATTGTGTCTTGTATACTTCTATAAGATTTATACAATTGAACAACTCTCTAACTAGTTCATTTGAGTCATTTGAACTAGTTATGGTGAAGAAGAAGAATACGGTTGATATGAAAGTGCTCATATGGCTAACCATTTGGTTAACCATTGTTGAACCAACAAATGTACATGTTTGGGTACGGTTACACAAACCTAAAATCGTGCATTTCATTTGTGTGTAACAAGCTAAGTTTTCGATCCAACGGTTGGAATATATTAGCTTGAATCTAATCAGGTTTTCATCTAACGATGAATATTGAATGCTTTGTTACTAAGCTAACATTGATTGCAAACCCTAATTTTAAAGACTATATAAGGGAGAACTCTAGCAACTGGGAAACCTAATACCCACACCTCCTGTGTGATACTAGTTGTATTAGCTAGAGCCGATTCTCTTTAACCTTAGGTTTCTTCTCGACACCCTGTAGATTAACGACTTGAAGACTTCATTGGGATTGTGAAGCCAGACCGATACTACTTTCTTGTAGTTGTGTGATCTGATCTTGTTGATTCTATCGTATTGAGTACAATCGTAACGATTGGCTTGAGATTAATATCTCCGATAGGCAAGATATAAAATTAGTCACAAACATCTCCGTCTCATCGTTTGTGATTCCACAATATGTTCTTTCGCCGCGTCGATTAAGATTATTGTGAGGTGATTGATAATTCTAGGCTGTTCTTCGGGAATATAAGTCCGGGTTATCAATTGGTTCCTGTTCACCTTGATTTATCAAAAGATGGAACAAAAACTTGTAGGTATTTCTGTGGGAGACAGATTTATCTATTATCATAGACTTTTCTGTGTGATACAAATTTGTTTATTAAAATCTTCGACTTTGGGTCGTAGCAACTCTTAGTTGTGGGTGAGATCATCTAAGGGAATCAAGTGTGTAGTATCCTGCTGGGATCAGAGACGTATGGAGCACAAATGTACCTTGGATCAGTGTGAGATTGATTGGGGTTCAGCTACAGTCCAGACCGAAGTTAGTTTGTAGTAGGCTAGTGTCTGTAGCGGCTTAATACAATGTGTGTTCAATCTGGACTAGGTCCCGGGGTTTTTCTGCATTTGCGGTTTCCTCGTTAACAAAATTCTGGTGTCTGTGTTATTTCTTTTCCGCATTATATATTGTTATATAATTGAAATATCACAGGTTGTGCGTTAAGATCAATCAATAAGAATATCCAACCTTTGGTTGTTGATTTACATTGATTGACACTTGAACATTGGTCTTTGGTACCGTTCAAGTTATTTCACATAATAATCAGGCTCACGGGTTTCTATCCGTTTGATTTGTTGATTACATTGTGAAATAGAGATATTAGAACTCTTTGATATACTTTATTAAGATTGAGTCTAGTTGATTCTCTTGAAAGTATATTGGAGTTAGTCCATACAGATTGCTAATCGAAATATTGGGTGAGGTTGTTGTATCCCCGCTTTTTTTAATTGGTATCAGAGCAGGCAAACACGTTTAAAGACCTTACAAGTCTGTGTTTATAGCAATCTGACTCTATGGACAATGAGAATATCTCCGATAACGCAACAGAAGCTCAGAGTCACCCTTTTGGATGATCTTTCGGATGACAATGATTCAGAATAAGGACAAAGTCTTGATGAGGAAATCTCTCAGTATATCAAGTTGTTTGACCGTGACTTGAAAGAAAAGAAGTCAACAACTTGATTGATCAAATACATGGCTCCTCTTTGTCAAGAAAACAGAAAATTGAGAAAACTCTTTAAGGGATATGATTGTGGATATAAACTCGTACAATTTATTGTTAAAGATCGTGAAGAAGATGTACGCTCGAAAAGATCCGAATGTGATAATATTCTACGAAATCTCTTTGTGTTGAAAGAAAAACTTGCAGAATCTGAAGCAAGATATGACTCTCAACAAAAATGTTTTAATGACAAAGAACTCAGTCTTCTCGCCAAAGAAAAATCCTTGGAAACTGACCTTGTTGCTGCTCTTGATAAAGTAAAGTCACTAGAAGAGAGTCTGAGTAGATTCAATTCTAGATCTACAAAATTATCTTCTATGATTGGAGCATGCAAAAAACATCGTGATACACGTGGTCTGGGCTATAAAGGAATAAACCCTCCAAAAACTAGTAAGATCAATTTTGTTAAAGATAATGATAACTCTTCATGCGAGAAACCTTTTGCAGCTTGTAATGATTCTGGAAACAAGGATTTCGCTCCTTCTAAATCTACTCACACGAGAACGGTAAAGAACAATTCTTTTAGCTGCTATTATTGCGGAAATAAAGGACATTCTGAGCGAAGATGTCGTATTCGTTTAAGGAATGAAAAACTTCACAACATTCTTACATGGATGTCTAAAGAAGTTATTAAACCTGTCTCTCATATTGTTGGAGTAAAAGGCATTATCGACAATCAAGAAAATTTTTGTGATAAGACTTTTCTTAATTATGTTTTTGAAACACAAAATACCGACAATGGCAGAAGGGCAACTTATTTCTTAAATAACTATGAAAAGAGAAAAAGGCATAGGAGAAAGAAAGAAAAGTTGGGTTCCTTTTCTTTCTCTAAAGAAGACTATGGATCCAAGTCTCCTGCTCCAGATTTCATTCATATCAATAACCGAGTCTCAGAGCTTAAGATCAGCATAAACAGACTCAAACGGAGCATTAAAAAGACAAGGAAAGCGGCTGGCTCAGGTACTTCTTGTTCCTCTCTTGATAAAACTTCTTCAAGTAAGGCTTAGTTTGGTATTGCTGCGGCTTTTGTAAAAGCACTTTCTGCTGTGGGTTGCTGTGTTGTGCTGTAAGAAAAAAGCAGTTAGACGTTTGGTAAAAAATTAATTAAAGTTAAAGATGATTAAAAAAGCTATCAAATTGTGTTCGGTAAAATATCAAATTCAACCATTGTTGTTGTAGCAAATGACAAAAACAGGCTTATCTCTGAAAATTGTTTTTCTTAATATTATTAGCTTAAAAATAATTCATTTTCTACTATTAAATTATAAATATAAATAATATTAAATTTACTAATGGTCACTATTATTATGATTGTTAAAAAAAAAGTTTACTTAACCACTTTTTAATGTATATATAATTCTCAAACAAAAAATCAAAGTTAAATTAATTAATTAATTAATTTTTATTTTTAATAGTGACAAATTAAAGATTGGTATATAAAATAATTTGAAAATAAAATAATAATTTTTAAAGAATAATACACAAGAAATAAAAAATTGATTGTATATAAATTTAAGGGCAAGTTTTGTCATTTATAAAATAAACTAGGGATAAGAATGACAAATCAAGTATTAAATTTGGGTGGGACCGCAACTTATGCTTTTGTAGCTTTTAAAAGCTCCTTCTCCCCGGCTTTTAAAAGTTGAGGAATTTGGCAAATTTTGATAAAAAACACTTTAGTTTTTTTTACCAAACACTAATTTCAGAAATTACTGACATATATAAATTTTGAAAGTGTTTTTGGAAAAATAAAAGCATTACCAAACCCATCCTAAGTCAAGTGATTTTTCTGTAAATCTCCTTGAAGAAGAGAAAAAAGAAGTCAATATTGATGAGCAAATTTCTCATCCAAACACAACTTGACTTCTCAATGTAGCATTCTTCTTGTACTCTAAGAAGGATGCTCATAGTCTCAAGAAATGTGTCTTGAGAATGCTGTCAAGGTTGTATGTTTTCGTTTTATTCTTCTTTTGTTGTAGTTGATGATCTTAAAATCCGTTGAGCCTCGCTCCAATTCTTCTCTCGAAGATATTTGTGATCATCCTCTTCTGAGAAAGATTCCCTGTTTATTTGTCTTTCCTTCAAGTAGTTGTTTCTCAACTATTATTCTTGATACAAGAATTTCATTATTTGTTTAAATTTGGCCTCTATCCTCTTGGTCGCACATTAGGGTGGTGACCGCAAGTGCACGAACACCTGACCCACACGGACGTATACAAGTTTTCCTAGGGTTTTCCATGGAACTTATTTATATACATTTATGAGTCATCTCTTGATACATAGTTCCGCAAAGTCAAAAGGTTCTACCAATTTTTGGTGTGCGCAATGAATGGAGGCAACAAAGATGATGAAGTCAAGAAGGGGAAGACTATCGAGTTTCACAAGAATCCTGTTTTCATAACATGCTATCATGCCATTGACCATGAAAACAAACTACCAGTTCAGATGTCTTCACAACTGGTAGGATATCTTCTTTAAGATTTTGAATTCGTACGTGAACAACTCAGAATTGCAACAAGGAGTCTTGATTTTCTGAAAAAGAACTTAAGAAAGCAACCGGTGAGCTCGCGCGTCCATGTTCAATCTCTAGTTGCTGACCGGGTTTAGCGTTTTTCAGATCATGTTCTCTAAAGAGTTATTCGTCTAGTAAATATTCTATTTTCTTGTTTTGTTTAGAAGAATAACTAGAGTTTGGAATAGCCATTATTGTGATTACACATAGCTATGTCCAACGTTTTCATCTTCATGTTTTTAGGTTTATTTGTTTAAATTCTAAAATTGTTTGAAAGATGAGTTTTGCAGTATTAATCTTTATGGTTTTATATATTGCAATTTGTTATGGGATATGTGTGTTTACGTCCGTGAACTATGATTGTACCATACCTTGTTCAAAAGTTAAGTCTTTCATATGTGAATATGCATGTATTGATAAAAGAATGAATGAACTTTTGACATTACAAAAGTTAAGCCTATTATGTCATTTATTGATGGAAGATAGGTTAAAATCTTTTGTTTACAAGGATTATGTCTATTGTATGTCATTGTGCAAATAGTGATGGAAAATAGAATGAATCCTTGTGTATTCCGCAGTATTAATCTTCCCTGATCCATAATTTTATGTATGTACTGTGAGGCTCCGTAAGTTTTCTTATGTCGAGCATGACCAATTAATATTCATCACTTTTTGTGGTTAATTTGATTGTATATTTCCGATAGATTAATTATGGGTTCTTTTGTGATTAATCTAATTGAGTATTTTGGATTCAAACTCATATTCGTATGTGATTTGTTATGTCCAAAGAAATCCTTCTTTCTTTTGAAATTAAGGTCGCTCTTGTTGTTCTTTCGGGAATGACATATTATGGGGCAGAGTTCTTAATTGAACTTGTGCTTAATTGCCAAATCTTTGTGGGGAGTGCGGCGGTGGAATATTATAGGGGTTATCTTGTATCTTTATAAACTCCTTGATGAAAGCATTTATCTTCGGCTATATGATTGCATCTAAATAAGTTGATATGTGCTTTCTTTTGGTCATGAAATGTCTCTTTTTAAAATTTCATTAGGATCCCGTTTTCGTACCTTTGCCAATTTTATTGACAAAAAGGGGGAGAATTAATATGTAGTTCACACTACAAATACACATGGTTTTCGGATCATTATGTAAGGGGGAGTGGTTTCCATGTGAGATGGAGTATTGACTAAGGGGGAGTAATAATTATCACCATAGTATTGTTATCGAAGTTGTGACAATTGAACTTTGATGTTGTATAATAATACTATGACATTGTATAACAATGATTGAGAATTCTTGTATTCTCATTGTTATAGCTACGGATTTTCAACAACGATAATGCTGAACTTACTACCTTTGGGATCATTGGAGTACTTGGAAGTGACGAAGATTTCGAGTAATGTTGAAGATTAGGCATGTGGAATAGGAGCTACAAAAGTTTATTCATTTATTTTTGTATTCGATATGTATTGATAGTTTTGTCAATAAAATTGACAAAGGTGGGGTTGTTAGAGCACTGCTCGGTCGAACTCGCATGCGTTGCTACCTCAAGCATGTTTGTCAATGTTAGTGATCAAAACTATAAGTCTTGATTTCTAGTCTACTATAGATAAGTCTCGGACTAGGATAGAAAGTGTAGTTGAGCTCAAGAACTCCATGGAAATCTTCATATAAGACGAAGAACTACTCAAGGAACTGGTGGAACTTCATCGACTAAAAGGTATGTGGAGACTTGAACTTATCTATCACTCAGAACTCTATCTACTTGTTTATGGGTGAAAACTATTTCTGCTGGTTTTGGTAATTTTGGGTGTGTGTGGATGAGAAATGAATCTAAACCCTAAACAAATGCACTGCACGGGAGTGCTTTTGATTCGAGAGATCAATCTATACAATTCTGGCCTAAACCAAGAAATGGCCGTTCCAAACTTGCTTCGGTCACAAAGTGAAGGAGATGGGGTTGATCTTAGGGAGGGAAGCGAAGAAGGTGTTGAGATTATGAAGGTGTTGGATGTTTATGACCTGTATCAGAAGATTGAAATGGCTTGCATAATGTAAGCTATCAGTTCTGGGTGTTTCTGAATACCGAATACAACACTTGGTTTCTCTGTGTTTTTCCGTGTATTCGTGTTGTTTGAAAAATAAGTGAAGGACCTATTTATACAAGTCATTGAGCGCAACCATCATCTCGTAGGAAGCGGAGGAAGTGGAGTGATGGAGTAGTGGGGTCGTGTAGAAGTGGTGATTGTTACACGATCACGTCTTTGCCTATTTCTTCCATCACCGCTAACCGTCCATGCATCCTGACACGTTCTTGTAATGGCACGTTTGGAGGCTGCATGGGAGAGCCATGCTTTGGTCGATTACTCCCTGTGGAAGAGTGGCGGACAGTGATCATCGGGATGCTTCATTGCTCTTCTAGCTTTTAACCTAGGCTGTCCGACCAATCTAGAAAAGTTGGACGGACGAGATGGTTCATGACGCTTATTTGCGACCGTTGATGGAACTTTAGGGTTTTTAAGAGGTGCACAAGCATCACTCTTTTGCTTGACCGAATTCAAGCATGGACACCATTTTTGGTGGGACCGTCCGGGCATGCGTGTAGATGGCCTGCCGGTGTACATGTCCATACCACTTTGTCCCACGAAGGTGCGATCTAGGACACTCAATTTGACCGGCAAAGGTGAGTGACTGTGATCGATTTGCGACAGAAATCTGTTGCCGCAAAGGATTTTAGGGGCCACGGCATGCCACCTTTGGGCGAGCGCTTCGAGGCGCCTGGCCATGGTCATCCTTGGCCGGCCGGTCACACTCACAGGTGGGCCCGCGGTAATCATGTTGACGCTCTCTGGACCTCTTTAGTCTATATCCACACCCTCCATCCAAATTTGCGAAGATGGATAGTCGTGATCAAACTACGGCAGTTATGCAACGCCACAAACCCTAATTAGGGTTTTGAAACAATCATGTATACATGACTTTGGCCAAACGGTTTGGCAAGTAACGCTTCCCTTTCGGAGAAACTGACCGTGTGGGGCCCATGTTGGGCCGATGGTGAACTTGTGTGTTCCTGCCCGATGATCCTAGGCGTGATCTAAGCCATCCAAACATGTTGACGAACTTGGATCGATTTAAAACGCTAGTGGGATTTCCGCGACCCTTTAAGCATCACGACAGCCATACTTCGTGCAAGCGTTCATTGCTCTAGGGCTAGGTTGTGAGAAAACCGATCAGGTGGGCGAGGAGTGGGCCCGCCAATGTGTGCATTGGCGCTTCACTGACCATTTGCGGGATGATCTGAGCCGTCCAACCAGGATGGTGAAGTTGGACGATCATGATGATTTTAAGACTTCCTTGAACAGTTTAAGCTCGTCGAGCTTCTTCCAAAGCAGCGTGGCCACCCTACTTTAGGCTGGCGTTTTGGCACGCTGGGAAGTAAAGTGTGATGTTCGACCAGATAGGGCATAAATAGGCCCGCTGGTGGTCATCACGGTGATAGCCTGCTCCTGCTAGGGTTCGTCAAGGCTGGTTAAATTATGCGACCAACTTGCGTGGCCGTGATCGTTTCCGAGACTGACATGGACAGTCCAGATTTCCTTTAGGGAATTAAACATGCTCGATCGGGCTAATATAAGCGCACCAACACAGGGTTCTCTTGGTTAGAGAATGATATGGCATGCGGGTATTTCGTGCATACCTCACTATTGACACTTGGAAATTCGTGTTACTCTGCTGAGAGTAAACACTCAGTCATCATGTCGCACCAATAATGAGAGTCTTGCTGAGAACAACAAAGAAAATACAGGGCAACTCATGCATTAATTAACAATACTATAAATACACAGAATATTTGGGATTGTTGCTACATGCACTATTCTGAGTGAATTTTGTATATCTATTAAATGCCTTCAAATAAATAAAACGAGAGGATTTATGCGCTCATTGTTTGTCAAATGTCCTTACCCTTTGCAGGATGCCGGCACACTAAATCTGGTTTTATAATTTAGCCCTGAATTAAAATCTACCATCAACATTAATTCCCCTGCCTAGCACATAATAGTTACACTATTGTGGGGTAGGCATTATATGGTGACAAATAAAAATGAAACTTATGAGACAAAGTTAGATGTTACCAGGAGATATGGGTCGTCCTGTCCTTGGAGTATGTCACGTTCAATAGGCGTCCAGGTGAGCGTTCCCTTAGCATGATGTCGGTTGGCCCAGGTAGATTAGGCATATGATTGGTTGGATTCTCAAAATATTCATGCCGATGTCGTAATCCCCGACTCTGATAAGGAAGATCCCTATCATGAGTAATATCCTTAAAAGGATGCTGAAGCAATTTCTGAAAAAAGATGTTGAAGCAGCTCCCAAAGAGAACGTTGATGTAGCTTCCTGTTGAAGTGGCTTCTGAAGCGAACGTCGAGGCGGTTTCTTCTTCTGGAGAGAGCGTCGAAGCGGATTCTGGAAAGAGCGTTGAAGCAACTTCTTCTGGAGAGAGCGTTGAAGCGGCTTCTTCTTCTGAAGAGAGCGTCGAAGCATCTTCTGAAGCGAACGTCGAAGCGGCTTCTGGAAAGAGCGTTGAAGCGGCTTCTTCAAGAGCTTCTTCTAGAGAGAGCGTTGAAGCGGCTTGTTTTTCAGTTTAATTTTCCCTTGCGAATTACATGCTCCTTGATTGACCATCTCTCTTGTGTTGAAGAAGTCCTTGACTTTGTCCGTAGTGGTTGTTGCTATGGTGAAGCTCAGGCACTGGTATCAACAGACGAACAACGGTTCTTAGCAGCAGCTGTGATCAGAAGAGACTGGAAGGGAGAGGCGTGATAGCTACGGGCACGAACTTGGCAGAGCACTTGGCAGTCTTCATATAGTGGTAGAGCTTGTCTCGTTTATTAGAGGGAAAAGCTAGTGATGAAACCGATAGCTTCCTTGATGTTGCTTCATGGAATGAAAAATAGGGAGACAGTCCCCTACCCATGAGTATCTACTGAGCCTTCAACTTGATAGATGTTGTCACTCTGGGTTCATGAGGCCATCTTTACGCCCGTGTTGCGTTTCATAGACATCCAGGAATATCGTTGGTCTTTGACAATACATCTTCTCTCTTGATTATATCCTCGTCTTTGGACATCTTGGAATCATAATGACAGCGTTCTTGCATCTCTCTAAATTCACCATCTTTGATATGGGCGGTGCTAAGCAGTCCCCAGTCACACTCCTTTGGTAACACAACTACTTCTTCTACGGGAGACGAAATTCTGAAAGCATCTCTCATTGATGTTTCCGTCGTCAATACAGATATGGAATATCTTGGACATTGTTTCATCATTGTGGAAGTTGTGAATGTGGTATTGGAGTTGGAGTTGGCAATTTTGGATGCGCAGGATGTTGTATTTCGGTGGTTTTCCTCTTGCTGCTTTAGCGAAACTGCTTACAGAAGGCTAGAGGTTGTATTGCCTGTTGGTGAGATGTATGCTTCCACGAACATCATGAGGCTCTTAATTACTGGCAGGCTTTTTCTTTATAGCAGGGGAGGTATTGTCGCAACTGAGCATTTAGAAGCTTCACGGAGTTCAGAGGATGTCTGAAAGCGCAGGTTCTTCGACAAAGCACGATAGACAGGCACCATCCTATTGATGCACAATTACACCGCTTGTTGTTCAGTCACATTTGGATCGTGACCCTCCAGTGCCTGAATTCGGAACCTCTTGACATAATCATTTGGATGTTCGCTGTTTTACTAAAGCATTCCTCTTTAGTCTGATGGAGTGATTCGCCCAAGATGCGGATTCTTTCTCAACATGATGATGCGTACATCACTATCTTCTTGAGGCTTCTCCCTTGAGGTTTCGGCTCTAGTAGATCTGAAGATGTCCCGTGTCCGCTCTCGTCCGGGCTGACATAATAGGCGAACCCTTTATGATGATTTGGAGATGACAATATTTGTTGAATCTTCCGAAACGCTTCCTGTTGTAGTGCGGTCCAGACGAAGCTTGCTCCTTTCTTCAGCAAGGGGGTGAATGAAGAAACACTGTAGTTCACCTTGATCATGAAGCTTTGGAGTTCCTTCACAGTTCGTGGAGGCAGCATCGTGAGAATAGCTTGGGTCTTGGATGGGTCCACTTTGATTCCCTCAGCGGTCACCTTTCGAACACTTGTCATAAGACTTCTGTGTGGGACGCCCGAGCTTTTGATTTGATTATTATATCATCCTTGTAGTCTTAAACTTGCTTATGCATCATGTCATGGAAGACTGTCGTCATAGCGCGTTGATACGTTGCACCGACATTAACCAAATGACATTACAGTATAATAAAAATTTCCGAGAGGAGTTCGAAAAGCTGTCTTACTCGCGTCATACTCATACATATTTATATGATTGTAACCGTTATATCCATCCATGAAGGAGAACACGACGTGTCCGCTGGTGGCATCCACTAACATGTCGATGTTAGGCAGAGGAAAATCATCTTTGGGGAAGCATCTGTTCAAGTCTCTGAAATCCTCGCAACACATGATATGTCCATTTTTCTTTTCTACCGGAACCATGTTAGCCAACCAGGTTGGATGATGAATGGGTTTGATGAATCCAGCAGCTAGCAACTTCTGAATCTCAGTATTGATTTGCTCTTCTACCTCGTGTCTGAACTGCCTCGGAGACTGTTTAACCGGCTTGGATCCAGGTATGACACGCAGATGATGGGTGACCAATTTTTCATCTAAACCGGGCATTTCTTCATACATCCAAGCAAATATGTTCTGGTACTCTCTGAGAAGTTCCACGAGCTTCGTGCGTTCATCCGTACACAAGGTTGAGCTGATAGAGATAGGCCTAGGAGAATCCTCATTCCCGATGTTAAAGATTTCAAGCTCATCAGTTGTGGAGTTGGTGTCATCTTGCAGCTGTCATGGAGCATCTAGTACTTCTTATTGTGGCTCGTCGTTGTTGTAGCATTCCGTTGGGAGGAGAGACCGGATAACAGTCTCCCCTGCTAATTGCTGACAGTGGCGTCGGTACACGGTTTTCCCTTTCTGATCACGGCTCGCCACAAAAGTTCGCTCCCTCTTTGTGTGAGCGTGGGTCATGGATTCACCGGATGAAGAAGAACGTCTTATCAGCAAAGATGCATCGTGGGGCTTAGCCCTCAATGATGCAAGTCCATCCTCTTCTTGTATTGACGCCCACATGGGGAGTGGGATGCAATGAACTTTGTTTGATTCTTCTTGCGGAGCTTCCCCTGGTTCAAACAATTTCACTCCACATATCTGTGCGTAAGGAGACAATGATGCAGGAATACGAACAACTTCTTTATTCAGCATAATCTTCAGGCACTGATGATACGTCGAAGGGACAATCCTATTGTCATGAATCCACGACCTCCCCAGTATCATATGGTAGTCCGGCTCCTTTTCTATGACTTCGAATTTCACCTTTGACTGGACGGGACCTACAGATAAACTCAGATTGACATACCTATATGTGTTGGTTTGGTTCCCTTCAAAGTCTGTCATCGTAGTAGGCCGCCACACGATCTTGTTTGGGCGAACCTTGGATGTCCTGAGTGTCTTGAGAGTAATCACATTCGAAGACGCTCCCGTGTCGATGAGGGCCCTCTTGAACTCTGAATCCTTGATGCGTGCAGTAATATGTAGGGCCCGGTTGTGACCTTCTTCCGCCATCATGTCTTCTTCTGTAAATGTGACATTATTCACAGACATCTCTGGTGTTTTCGAGGCTTCTGGACGCAAAGGAGTCAAATGCACGTCCCGGGCTACCTGGTTGATTGAAGCAAACGTTTCTGTCCGCTGATTCTTCGAGAGGTGTAAAAGTTCTCATAAACTTTCCATTAGAGAAGCCGCTTCCTGATCCACCGACCTCTGGTTCGTAGTGAAACTATTGACTTGAGGAGGATCGTTGCGAGGATCAATCCCCAGTGTAGAAATCTCCGTGACAGGAGAACCGCTGATGTCATCTTGATGAGGAGATCGAGTGTGCTGTTTATTGTTTCTTTGATCAGATCCATGTTCTTCGTGTGAATATCCTGCACCCGTGATAACTCGATCAATATTAGGATTCTTCCGGTTATGCTATCAGATACAACGTTGGGAAGAGGGGTATCTCTATTGGAGGAGCTTCGACCGAGATTTGAACTTGGTGGAGGAGTCCTAAGACCAACCATTTTGAAATCAACCAAATGAGATTGGGTATTGAAGAAATTGACTTCACAACCGAGAGATTAATCTCCCACTGTGGTCGCCAATTGTTTATGGGTGAAAACTATTTCTGCTGGTTTTGGTAATTTTGGGTGTGTGTGGATGAGAAATGAATCTAAACCCTAAACAAATGCACTGCAGGGAGTGATTTTGATTCGAGAGATCAATCTATACAATTCTGGCCTAAACCAAGAAATGGCCGTTCAAGACTTGCTTCGGTCACAAAGTGAAGGAGATGGGGTTGATCTTAGGGAGGGAAGCAAAGAAGGTGTTGAGATTGTGAAGGTGTTGGATGTTTATGACCTGTATCAGAAGATTGAACTGGCTTGCATAATGTAAGCTATCAGTTCTGGGTGTTTCTGAATACTGAATACAACACTTGGTTTCTCTGTGTTTTTCCGTGTATTCGTGTTGTTTGGAAAATAGGTGAAGGACCTATTTATACAAGTCATTGAGCGCAACCCTCATCTCATAGGAAGTGGAGGAAGTGGAGTGATGGAGTAGTGGGGTCGTGTAGAAGTGGTGATTGTTACACGAGCACGTCTTTGCCCATTTCTTCCATCACCGCTAACCGTCCATGCCTCCTGACACGTTCTTGTAATGGCGTGTTGCATATTGCACGCTGTAAACCGCCAGAACAATACCCCAGTAAGTATCCCCCAGGTTGTGACATGCTTGATGTCTCGAATGAGTGGATCATGGGACCCACTGCAGGAAATAGCATACGATACTAAGTTACTTAAATAATTGATATTCATGTAATATCGTGTATGTTTGATGCATGTTATGCATCGCAAACAATCAACATGTATGAAACATCGATGTTTTAAAGCTTAACCGAATAAGTCGCGGATCAAGCGTCTTAAAATAACATCACGTCCAACCATATTCGAGTGATCGTTTGGAGGCTGCATGGGCGAGCCATGCTTTGGTCGATTACTCCCTGTGAAAGAGTGGCGGACGGTGATCATCGGGATGCTTCATTGGTCTTCTAGCTTTTAACCTAGGCTGTCCGACCAAGCTAGCAAAGTTGGACGGACGAGATGGTTCATGACGCTTATTTGTGATCGTTGATGGAACTTTAGGGTTTTTAAAAGGTGCGCAAGCATCACTCTTTTGCTTGATCGAATTCAAGCATGGACACCATTTTTGGTGGGATCGACCGGGCATGCGTGTAGTCGGCATGCCGATGTACATGTCCATACCACTTTGTCCCACGAAGGTGAGATCTAGGCCACTCAATTTGACCGGAAAAGGTGAGTAGATGTGATCGATTTGCGACAGAAATCCGTTGCCGCAAAGGATTTTAGGGGCCACGGCATGCCACCTTTGGGCGCGCGCTTCGTGGCGCCTGTCCATGGTCATCCTTGGCCGGCCGATCACACGCACAAGTGGGCCCGCAGTGATTATGTTGACGCTCTCTGGACCTCTTTAGTTTATATCCAAACCCTCCATCCAAGCTTGCGAAGATGGATAGTCGTGATCAAACAACGACAGTTATGCAACGCTGCAAACCCTAATTAGGGTTTTGAACAGTCACGTATACATGACTTTGGCCAAACGGTTTGGCAAGTCACGCTTCCCTTTTGGAGAAACCGACCATGTGGGGCCCATGTTGGGACGATGGTGAACTTATGTGTTTCTACCCGATGATCCTATGCGTGATCTTAGCCATCCAAACATGCTGGAGAAATTGGATGGTTGTGATCAATTTAAGACGCTAGTGGGATTTCCACGAGCCTTTAAGCATCACATCAGCCACACTTCGAGCAAGCGTTCATTGCTCTAGGGCTAGGTCGTGAGAAAACCGATCAGGTGGGCGAGGAGTGGGCCCGCCAATGTGTGCATTGGCGCTTCACTGACCATTTGCGGGATGATCTGAGCCGTCCAACCAGGATGGTGAAGTTGGACGATCATGATGATTTTAAGACTTCCTTGAACAGTCTAAGCTCGTCGAGCTTCTTCCAAAGCAGCGTGGCCACCCTACTTTAGGGCTGGCGTTTTGGCACGCTGGGAAGTAAAGTGTGATGTTCGACCAGATAGGGCATAAATAGGCCCGCTGGTGGTCATCACGGTGATGGACTGATCCTGCTAGGGTTCGTCTAGGCTGGTTAAATTATGCGGCCAACTTGCGTGGCCGTGATCGTTTCTGAGACTGACATGGACAGTCCAGATTTCCTTTAAGGAATTAAACATGCTCGATCGGGCTAATATAAGCGCACCGACACAGGGTTCTCTTGGTTAGAGAATGGTATGGCCTGCGGGTATTTCGTGCATACCTCACTATTGACACTTGGAGATTCGTGTTACTCTGCTGAGAGTAAACACTCAGTCGTCATGCCGCACCAATAATGCGAGTCCTGCTGAGAACATCACAGGAAATACAGGGCAACTCATGCATTAATTAATAAGGCTATAAATACACAGAATATTTGGGATTGTTGCTACATGCACTATTCTGAGTGAATTTTGTATATCTATTGAATTGCTTCAAATAAATAAAACGAGAGGATTTATGCGCTCATCGTTTGTCAAATGGCCTTACCCTTTGCAGGATGTCGGCACACTAAATCTGGTTTTATAATTTTAGCCCTGAACTAAAATCCACCATCAACATTAAGTCCCCTGCCTAGCACGTAATAGTTACACTATTGTGGGGTAGGCATTAGATGGTGACAAATAAAAATGAAACTTATGAGACAAAGTTAGATGTTACCAGGAGAGATGGGTCGTCCTGTCCTTGGAGTATGTCACGTTCAAGAGGCGTCCAGGTGAGCGTTCCCCTAGCATGATGTCGGTTGGCCCAGGTAGATTAGGCATATGATTGGTTGGATTCTCAAACTATTCGTGCCGATGTCGTAATCCCCGACTCTGATGAGGAAGAGCCCTATCATGAGTAACATCCTTAAAAGGATGCTGAAGCAATTTCTGAAAAAAGATATTGAAGCAGCTCCCAAAGAGAACGTTGATGTAGCTTCCTGTTGAAGTGGCTTCTCAAGCGAACGCCGAGGCGGTTTCTTATTCTGGAGAGAGCGCCGAAGCATCTTCTGAAGCGAACGTCGAAGCGGATTCTGGAAAGAGCGTTGAAGAGGCTTCTTCCGGATCTTCTTCTGGAGAGAGCGTTGAAGCGGTTTCTTCTTCTGGAGAGAGCGTCGAAGCATCTTCTGAAGCGAACGTCGAAGCGGCTTCTGGAAAGAGCGTTGAAGCGGCTTCTTCTGGAGCTTCTCCTGGAGACAGCGTTGAAGCGGCTTCTTCTTCAGTTTAATTTTCCCTTGCGAATTACATGCTCCTTGATTGACCATCTCTCTTGTGTTGAAGAAGTCCTTGACTCTGTCCGTAGTGGTTGTTGCTATGGTGAAGCTCAGACACTGGTAGCAACAGACGAACAACGGTTCTTAGTAGCAGCTGTGATCAGAAGAGACTGGCAGGGAGAGGCGTGATAGCTACGGGCACGAACTTCGCAGTCTTCATATAGTGGTAGAGCTTGTCTCGTTTATTAGAGGGAAAAGCTAATGATGGAACCGATAGCTTCCTTGATGTTGCTTCATGGAATGAAAAATAGGGAGACAGACCCCTACCCACGAGTAGAATTCTCATTTCCATTTCGAACAGAATTCAAATAGAAACAGAATGCAAAAATAATAAGGTCATTCCGAGTTCGGACGAAGAAGATACGGACAAAACAAGTTTACCGATATTGACGTGTACATGCCAGTATGCATACGGGTATGCAAATGGATTTTCAGTGTGCAAACTGGTATGCAAACGAATTTCCCAGGATTTTATTACAAAAACTCATTTGTAAATTGGTATGCAAACATGTATGCATACCTGAATTGTACCATGAAGGCCAAAACATCCGAACAACTATTTTCAAACCGGAACATTTAAGAACCTTAAACACAAATCAAGTTAGGTAGACATGAATGATATACAAGGTACATAGATCATCATAAAACTTTCTCAAGTTTAGAGACATACATTTTTAGAAGAATCCGATCGAATTCTACAGCTTTAACAAACATTCAAAATCATACCCAACATAATATGTGTGCCCCAATTCTTGTGCTCCCCTCATGTATACATAACAGGGCATTTCTTGGTGAGGATGCACTTTCAACACAATCAAGTTGTGGTGAGGTGAAATAATGTCTTGCTCACAATGGCACCAAGAAAAAGTTTCTTTCCAACTACTTTTGCATTTAACAAAGTTGAGAAACATCCAAGAATCTGTTTTTACAAGTTTTGCAAAAGACATTAGAGAGATACACAAAAATTTGAGCCCCTGATGCCTCATTTTAAAACTTAATAAAAACAGTGTCTGCAGATAATGTTTAGTACTGCGCAGGGAAATTCTTTTGGTGTAAGAAGACATCCTGACATGTTTACAATTGTAAACAAAACAATTATCATGACATAGTGTATCAGGAATTGCCCAATGAACTGATTCATGCTTTGAGGTGATACTGTCAGATGACTGAGATTTAAATTCCTCTTGTAATACGTTTAGTTTACTACAACCAAGTGGATTACACAGAGGAGGAGCATTGACCTCACTAATTAGTAAATCAATATCAACCTCGACATGAATATTATTCATCATAACTTGATTTAGCTTGTCAAGAGATTCTTGTTCTTTCTGGAGGTATAACTTAACATCAAGAGATAAGCTTTCAAGTTTCTTTTCAATCCCTGAAAATACTTCAAGGGATTTTAAACCTGGAGGAGGTTTAGATAGAATTTCTTCTACAGATTTTATTAAATCAGTCATGGAAGAGAATTCTGAAATCCCTAGATCTGGTGGTGCATTTATATGAGATAACACTTCTGTCCATAGAGTCAGATCGCTACAAACAAGGACTTATAAGGTCTTTAATGTGTTTCCCTGCTCTGATACCAATTGAAAATGCGGGGGTCTAACAACCACACCAAACAATTCGTTTGGAAATCTGAGAGAACTTCCTCCAATACACTTTCTAGAGAATCAACTATACAGTCAGACTCAATCTAGAATAAAGTATATCACAGAGTTTAATATCTCTAACTCTTAATTCAATCCGCAATCAGCAAATAGAAATCTGCGAGCCCGATTGAATATAAGAGGAAGTACTCGAACGGTACCAAAGACCAATGTTCAAGTGTCAATCAATGTAAATCAACAACCCAAGGTTGGATATTCTAATTGATTGATCTTAACTCACAACCTGTGATATTTCAATTATATAACAAAATATAATGCGGAAAAGAAATAACACAGACACCAGAATTTTGTTAACGAGGAAACCGCAAA
This sequence comes from Papaver somniferum, assembly GCF_003573695.1. Classification (NCBI taxonomy): domain Eukaryota; kingdom Viridiplantae; phylum Streptophyta; class Magnoliopsida; order Ranunculales; family Papaveraceae; genus Papaver; species Papaver somniferum. The sequence continues at coordinate 8,798,246 of NC_039360.1, read as the reverse complement.
TGCAGAAAAACCCCGGGACCTAGTCCAGATTGAACACCACACTATATTAAGACGCTACAGACACTAGCCTACTACCAATTAACTTCGGACTGGACTATAGTTGAACCCTAATTAATCTCACACTGATTAAAGGTACAGTTGCGCTCCTTACGTCTCTGATTCCAACAGGATGCTACACCCTTGATTCCCTTAGATGATCTCACCCACAACTAAGAGTTTCTACGACCCAAAGTCGAAGACTTGATAAACAAATCTGTCTCACACAGAAAATTCTATAGGAATAGATAAATCTGTCTCCCACAGAAATACCTACGAGTTTTGTTCCGTCTTTTGATAAATCAAGGTGAACATGAACCAATTGATAAACCATACTTATATTCCCGAATAACAACCTAGTATTATCAATCACCTCACAATAAACTTAATCGAATAGCGAAACAAGTTATTGTGGAATCACAAACGATGAGACGAAGGTGTTTGTGATTACTTTTCCAATCTTGCCTATCAGATATATAAATCTCAAGCCAATTTTACAATTGCACTCAATCACGATAGAAACAACAAGATCAGATCACGCAACTACAAAGAAAATAGTTGGGTCTGGCTTCACAATCCCAATGAAGTCTTCAAGTCGTTAACCTACAGGGTCTCGAGAAGAAACCTAAGGTTAAAGGAGAATTGACTCTAGTTATGCAACTAGTAGCACACATGAAGTGTGGGGATTAGGTTTCCCAGTTGCTAGAGTTTTCCCTTATATAGTTTTCAAATCATGGTTTGCAATCCAAGTTACCTTGGTAACAAAGCATTCAATAATCACTGTTAGATGAAAAACCTGATTCAACCAAGATAATATCTTTCAGCCGTTAGATCGAACTTAGCTTGTTACACACAAATGAAATGTACCCTCATTTAGGTTTATGTAACTGTACCTAAACGTGTACACCATGTTGGTTCACAAATAGTTAACCGAGGTTAGTCATATGATTACTCTCATATTAACCTTATTCATCTTAACCATAAATAGTTCAAATGACTCAAATGAAACTAGATAAAGAGTTGTTCAATTGCTATATTCTCATGGATTTATATAAGAACACAATTGAAGCAAAATCAGTTTGATTCACTTGAATCAATCATGAAAATTATAGCCACGGTTTGCAAAGATTGCATTCCTTAAGATTTAAATGTTTAAGTCCATGAACAAACCGATTTGATAAAATTACCAGCTTAAGTATGCGTATGGGTATGCGTACTTAAGCAACCGAATTTTTGAGTTTGTTAAGTTTCCAAACTCAGCAGAAATTCTCGGTTCGAAAACTTCCGCCAGTATGCGTACGGGTACGCATACTTAAGGTGATTAGTTTAGGAGTTTGTAATTCCCAAACCCAACAGATATTTTCAGCTCGAAAAGTTCTGCCAGTATGCGTACGGGTACGCATACTTATCTTGTCTCCTTCACCAATTTCGTATACACACATATGCATACACTTGGCTCCCGGTTTACGGATTTATACACTAATGTGCGAACACACTATATATGCTTATAACCGAAGATGGTTACTTTATCAACTCTACATTTCAATCATTGAAACATTCTTCTATAATGACAATAGCCTTTTTCACACACTATTAGCATCAAATCAATTTTAAAGATATTGAAATGTCAACATGACTTTCGTCACGAGTAAAGATGAACATGGATAAAGCGAAATCTTTCCAACACATATTTTGAGAAATATATGAGCGAGATATACTCAGCTCGAAATCTCAAATGTGTATAGTAGAAAACTATATCGTAATACGACTTATGTCTCAATATATGAGATAGAGTAGAAATATACTTTCCAAGTGATAGATGAGTTTAAGTCTCCACATACCTTTTGTCGATGAAGTTCCACAAGCTCCCCTTAGTAGTTCTTCGTCTTCAAATGATGAACGCCGATAAATCTAAGCTCAACTACACTATTTATGTCCTAGTACGAGACATCTATAAATAGGCTAGAAATCAAGACTTATAGTTTTGATCACTAATATTGACAAAGATGCTTGAGATAGCAACGCATGCGAGTTAAACCGAGCAATGCTCTAACACATGCAAATGAGGAAAACTTTGAGTTTAACTTCTTCTTCAATTCCTTCGACTACGTCAAGGACAAAATGATCGAATTAATGACAGCCGGTAACATTCACAATCATTCCCCTTGGTAGTTCAACCAATTCTAAGGATCATGACAAAATTCAATTTTGCATCTTTACCTCTTTCAACGTACAAACCATTCAATTTGTACTTCAAACACAATACTCTTGTTTTCTTGCAACTTCGCTTGCAAAGCAAGCACATTCAAACGGAAAACCAACAAGGTATTCCCAAATAGTCCACAAAAGTCTCAAACAAGGTATTCCCAAATAGTCCACAAAAAAATCAAACAAACAAGGTAAAGACCAAAAAAAACCAAACACCTTTCTCAAACTAGTTAATAAGGTTATGGAATTACTTACTCGAAGCTATGCAAAATAAATAGGGTTTATGCTTCAAGAAGTATACCAACGTCAAATCCTCCTTCAAGTAGAGCTTCAACTTCAAAAATGTATCAATCAACAATCGACGAATGTAAAACACTTCAAATGCATTCGTTTATGAGTAATTGATACTTTAAACGGTGCTTGTCAAATCATAAAATCCACCTCTTCAACTTGAAGCAATTTTAACAACCTTGTCTCCAAAAAATTTCACATGAGGTTTCACAAAGACAGTCTGAATTCCAAAATAACTCTGATCTTCAAATCGACATAACTTGATTTTACCACATGCCTATTGCTGCATCTTCTTCTAGACTTTTACTTCGATCTCTAAGTATGTCTTATTTGAATATCCTCTGTTGATTCAATACACCACGTTTTTCAGATGAAACGAATGCAACCTTGCACCACAATTTCAAAACGGTACCAATCTTCATCACAGTTTAAGAACTGTTACGATTCCTCTACCACAAATTTCAGTCAAAAACGTGAACTCGTCTTTGTGTTCATCTTCAAATTTGACATCTTCTTTGATATCTTCACATACCGTTTCTGACCCAATTCAAACGAGCAAACCCTAGATTTCAAGAACCTAGACCTATGCTCTGATACCAGTTTGTTGTGCCGAGAGGTTCATATTGTTCCTCAAGGCATTCCAGGATCTGACATTAGAAATATAAAACTACACTTTCAACGGAAGCTAATTCACATAAAACACATAATACACAAATATTTAACGTGGTTCGGCAATGTGCCTACATTCACGGGCAACAAAAATTCACTTCATTCATATGTCAGAGAATACGCAACACAATTGACACTCAACACCCTTTTTTATTCTTCACATTCTCAACTCACCTTCAACTGTCTCCAAACTCTACCATCCCTAAAGCTGTGAGAGGATCTACATCTTGCTAACGGAGAGATTACTTCTCTTCTTTGTGAGGAGATGTCTACAACCTAAGGGTTTAGACAAGATTGATATAGTTGATGTAGATACCTATAACCTAAAGGTTATGCCTTTATTTATAGATTTACAATAGGGTGATTACTTGGAAACCAAGTTCTCATTCAATTAGGAAACTAAGTCCCACTTCAAATTAGGAAACCCAAACTATCTAAGAATAGGAAAACTCATGTTTAGATGGAATTCTAAACATACTTCTAAAATCAGTACAAAACTGATTTAGGAAACCAATTAGTTGTTTCCTAGAATCGAGCCAATATCTAACAAATTTCCTGGTCCTTCACAATATGAATCCCCAATAATTATCCACCACTTTGAACTTTTAACAGGCGATCTCTTTACCGCTAGATTTTACAATTTTCACTTTGATGAGACGGCCTTCGCTTCGTTAGAGGGAGGTATGTAAAAGGATTTCCTAAGCGAACCACATGAGTTACCGTTGTGCGTTCCCACGTTCTATCATCTTGATCCCCACACTTCATAATGTGAAAGTGAAGTGAAAATAATTATCAATCTTTAGTATGGCAGATTCAATGCCTTATGCATTTATTGATATGTCTAAAGCGACGAGATCACATATACCAGCTGCAAACATGCTTGCAAGGTTGGAAATCCCTGATAAGGGATAAGGCACCTTAAATATAGGTAAAAAAAGCTATCCTTTGTGGAAATGTAGCTGAGGTTATGGTCCCTAAAAGGAATAATGGGATGTCACTCGGTTCGATTGATACTCATCCAAGGAAGAAAAAGCGAGTTACGCACAAACCGATCCATATTTCATCAATGCAGATTTTCCATCTCATAACATTATCTTTGGTTACAGTTGTGTCCATGAATCATTACGGAGGGGTGCCTAGATGTTTGGATTGATTCCCGAGATTCAAGAAATATCTATGGATTATGAAAGTACGTAAGTGTTGACAAAAATATCCTCCACGCCTATTGATGAGATATTTTCATATAGTGTTGCTCGAGAGATTATAGAACACGAACCACACACTCTTGCAGAATGTCGAAAGAGAGCATATTGGCCTCAATGGAGAGATGCAATCCAGGGAGAACTAGGTTCACTGACAAGAAGACGGGTATTTGGTGCAGTAGTGCTAAGCCTACCAAGTATAAAGCATGTAGGACATAAATGGGCATTTGTCAATAGACATAATGAGAAAAACGAAGCCTTGAAGTATAAGGATTTCCTGTGGCGCAAGGTTTATCACAACACTCTGGGATTCATTACAAAGAAATATAATCTCTTGTAATGAACATCATAACTGAAAACACTGGGAGTACTAAAATACACCACCAACTTTTTCGTAGGCAACCTGTATGGACAAAACCTAAAATACAATTCCGAGAGTTCAACTTAATGAATCTCAATCGAGGAATAATATTCAGATTTATATATATCTCTCTCTATCAATCAGAAAGTTAACAGAACCAAATCTGTGAACCTAATATAAGTGTGAGAGTTCTTGGACGATCTCAAAAATTAATATCCAAGAATCAATCAAGTCGTACCCAACAAACAACAATGGATGTATCTACTTTGATTGATTAACATACAACCTGTGATATTTCAATTATAAAGATAAACAATATAACGCGGAAAAAAAAACACAAACACCAAAAAATTTATTAACGAAGAAACCACAAATGCAGAAAAACCCCGGGACCAAGTCCAGATTGAACACCAAATTGTATTAAGCCGTTACAAACACTATCCTACTACCAATTAACTTCGGACTGGAATGTAGTTGAGATCGAATTAAACCTTCACAACAATTCAGTTACAGTCGCGTTCCTTACGCATCTTGAATCCCATCAGGACTCCGCGCAAATGATTCCCTTAGCTGACGTCCTTTATAGCCTAAGAGTTGCTTCAACTCAATTGAAGACTTCAAATCAATTTGTTTCCCACAGATAAGCCTATATATGTGATTTACTTTTTGATCATAGATCAAGGTGAGAATGGAAATCAACAACAATAGACAAAGTCTAGCTAACCTCAAAATCCGGGATTATGCTACCCCAAGTGCAACCTAGATTATTATTCACCTTACAAGTATTAAACCCGTGGAATCAACAAAGTCTGGGACGAAGAGAACTTTGCTGATTTGTATCTATCTTGTTCAAGTGAGAATCTCAACAATCGAACAAGATCAGAATACTCGAGATATCAAGATAAACAATAGCTGCACTTGGCTTCACGAATCCCTATAAAGTCTTTTTGGTCGCTAAACCCTAAAAAGGGTTTTACTGAGAGGACGACTCTAGTTTACAAATAAGACACACAAGAAGTAGTGTCGGGATTCAAAGATCCCAGCTGTTTGAGGTTCCCCTTTTATAGACTTTCAAAGCAGAGGTTGCTTTAGGTTTAAGCTAAGATAGCTTTGGAACCAAGCAAATAATATCCACCTTTAGATGAATCTTTGAACCTAATTTACATAACAAGATATACACTCTGGTTAGGATGAACCGTACGTGTACATAGACAACGTTCATGAATGGTTAACCGAAACTAGCCAACTGAACTATAAGCTTAACCATTTTCATAAACACTTGAGATTTTTAAGTTTGAATTACAATCATAAGTTATTATGTGATCAATCATGTCTATATAGTGTTTTTAGAGATTCAATCAAATGTTAATTGTCTCACAGAAATAATTTTATGTGCATCTGAAATTATTCGATAGCGCAAGTACATATACTTAAACCTAGTTCGTGAACATATTTGTCATGGTACGTGTACCGAGTATGTGTACCTTTAACACAAATTAAAGTTCCGGAACATACAAAACTTTTCCGGTATGTGTATCGGGTATGGATACTACACTGGTTCCAAAATTGACAGATCTTTTTCAGTACGTGTACTGGTTTGCGTACCGTTCCGGGTTCACGAGTTCACAAACTTTTTGTGGTATGAATACCGGGTATGCGTACCACTAAGTCGCTGCCAAACTATAGATACACTGGTACTAGGTACATGTACTACAACTCCAGACCTATAATAGTTTTTCCAGTTTGTGAAACTGATATGCATATTGTCATGTATCCAGATTTTTGGTAGTTCTATATTTCTCTCTAGATCGATTCAAAATGTTCCCAAATAACATCAATGACATATCATTGTTCCAGGCTATTTTCGAATGATAATCTTGAATCATAATTTTAGTTGCGAACAATAAATTGTTCTTAACTGAAATTCATCAAGTATGGACAAATGTTCATTAACCTTAGTCATATATATTTCGAGAAGTTCCTTAACTTGGTAATTAGTTCTCAAAATTCTTGATACACTTATGATATTCTAATTAGTTACGCGACAACATATCACAGATAGAAAGGTGAATATAACTTGAGAAAAAGGTGATTCAGTCTTCACTTAACTTTTGTTGAAGAAGTTCTCCAAAAGCTTCGTTTGATCTTCGCCTTCAAACGGTAGAACGCTATGATGAATGTCCTGATATCCGTTTCTCAACTACACTTCTATCCTAATCCGAGACTTAACTAATTGTAGACTATAAATCAAGATATAGTTTTGAGAACTAAATTTGACAACAAGATTGAGATAACAACACTTGTGAGTTCGAGCGAGCAATGCTCTAAGAATAACATTCTGCTACTTAGTTAGCTTAGTAGTTTCAAAAGGACTTGAAATGCATATTATGGATGTGGTTACCACATATCTCTATGAGAATCTTGATATAGTGATATTCATGAAAATGTGAGATGCTCCTCCATTGCTAAAATCAAATAACTCTAAACAACAAAGTGTACTTGCAATTCTTTTTTTTGAAATACTCGCTTTATGGATTAAAACAATCAGGGTGGATGTGGTATACTCATTTAAGTGATTATTTGATTGGGAAGGGATATAAAAATAATGAATTGTGCCCCTGGGTGTTTATAAAGAAAACAAGTTCCGGATTTGCAATTATAGTTTTCTATGTCGACGATATGATCATAATGGGTAATCTCGATGAAATAAGAGATACCGTAAGTTATTGAAATCCGAATTTGCGATGAAATATCTTGGGGAAACTCGGATATGTCTAGGGTTGGAACTACAACATCGAACTTGTGGAATATTTATCCACCAGTTTGCATATGTCCAAAAAAATATTCAATATAGGAGAAGTGCATCCTGCTAGCACTCCCATGATTGGTCGAACTTTAGATCTACATAAATATCTGTTTCGTCCAAATATTGATAATGCAGATGTATTGGGTGCTGAATATCCCTATCTATGTGCAATACACACATTATTGTACCTAACACAATGTATTCGACCAAATATCTCGTTTTCAACGGACTTGTTAGCTTGATATATCTCAGCGCCGACGCAACATCGTTGGAAAAAAAAGAATATCTTTACATACCCAAAGGGAACCATTGACATGGGTTATGTGTATCCATATGAAGACGAAATGAGAACTCTTAGTGTAATTGCATCTCTTTACACTAAAATTCCAAATAATATTTTGGTTGGTTTTGCTTATGTTGGATACCTCTGAGACATGTAGAAAGATCGATCACAAACTAGGTACATGTTCACCGATAAGGAATACAACGATATCTTGGAGATCAACCAAGCAAACCCTTGTGGCTGCCTCCATGAACTACTCTGAGGCGGTTCATAAGTATATATGGTCAAGGTCTATCATTACATGTACATATTCGAGGAGCATGTGGTTTGAGTTCTACCACTGAAGAGCCAACTTACATTTACGAATATAATGCATCTTGCATCAAATAGATGAAGCAAGGGCATATCAAGGGAAATATTATGAAGCATATATCATCAAATTTATTTTACAATCAGCAACAACAAAGTACTCTTCTAACCATTTAATTCAGTAAAGTAAAGTAAAGTCCGATGAAAACGTATAAAACATGTTTACTAAGTCATTACCTAGGTCCACATTTGAAAATCATGTGGGAAGTATAAAACTAAAGAGATTGTTTGAACCTCGGTAATTACATGTGAAAGGGATATGACTAAAGGAATTGTCTGAAACTTGTGATTGCATGCCTAAGACTAAAGGAATTGTCTAAACTCCCATGACTGCGTTGGACTAAAGAAATTGTCCTACACCAGGGGAGCATCTAATGGTATATTGAACTCTTTTTCCCTTCACCGAGGTTACTTTTTCCCACATGGATTTGTTACTCAAGAAAGTTTTTAATGAGACAACATTAATACCATAAGTGAAAATCATATCAGGTGGAGCATCCAATGGTGCTATGTTGAAATAAAGGTATCCATAGGGTTTTGTTATTGGGCAAGGTTTTAATGAGACAAACAGTAGCCAGATATATCAGATTTTTGTACCAAGTGGTTTTCTTGACATATTTCTGTAGTGGATAAAAGTTTTGACAACTGACCTCATTTCAGAAACTCAAATATCATCGTCATTTATCTTTAGACCAGTTGTTGTCTCTTCAGAATTTCTAGAAAGATTTTGACGAAGTAGTTAGTTTATAATGGTGATCATCCAACGGAGAGCGTTATAGGAATGTTATATGTGGTATGGTTGACCACCTCATGTTTCAAAACACATGGACATCTTTATCTTACACATGTAGTATTTCCTTAAGTGTCATTCAACACGTGTACTACTACAATCTCTTCTTCGATTTACTTAAAAAGCAATAAAAATACAACTGATTTTTCCTTATATTCTTTTAATGTTTGTCTCATCCTTGCACAAAACAATTTTTCTTCCATTTTCTCTTAAATTAAATAAGAAGTCATTTGTTTATCATTCATGATCACTTTATAATCTCTTTTGATAAATATTAAATTTTTGGGATAATTGGAGATTGATACTCAGGTTTAGACCAAAACTAGGCTTTGGTCTAATATTTGTCCAACGTTAGGCTTTGGTACCTGGACCATATGTTGACCCGTATTGACTAGGTTAAGTTCTAAATTCTGTTTAGTAATTATTAGAAAATTAATATAAAATTTAATTACTAAAGAGTTCACTATAATACCCTTCAATTTTCTTAGTATTTAAAAAAAAATCTCAACCTCTTAACTTCTCAATACAGACAATCCATGGTGCAAAACTAATCTTCTATCATTTCATATAACAAACTGTATACAAACTCATAAACATCACCCTGTTTATAAACTCGAAAGACCCTGCAATGAATCATCACATCTTTAAGACAACACCATCAGCATACCCATCTCTTCATTGTCTTCAGTTTTAGATACAACCCAACTCTCCAACTCTGATTATAGCTTATACCCACTGTCTATATCCCTTCAAAACTCAGAATACTCATCATTCTTCATCTATGTTCTCAATTAACAGATCTCATCCTTCAAATCGAACCCATATTTCACTAATTGAGCCACTTCTGAACTTTTGCTCTTCTCGTTCTGATTCATCTTCATCAACAACTCTATCTTCTTTTTTTCCTCATCTCGGCATCCGAGTTTGTCTTAATCGGAAATCTCTCTTAACCCATTGTCGGAAGCTACTCTTGGTGAGATGGGTTCGATGTTGTTCCGAGATTAAATAGGTTTTTGCTTTGAATCTGAGATAGGGAAAAACCAGTATTGCTGTTATTAAATATCAACGACAACCGAGTACTTACAACTTATCCATTCACTGGATCATCCATCAGAACATCTCCTTCACACTTGAGTGTTGTCCATGACGTCGCCGACACTACTACCGATCGCTTTCTCTGTTACTTTGTCACTGCCATTACAACCACCGTCACAACTCCATTTCACCTTCAAACCCTAATTATGAATTTTATCTTCAATCACTATACCCAGACTATAATTCCTTCTTGTCAATCACTGATTGAACTTCAATCGAATTCCTAAACCCTAACTCCTCAATTATATTCTTCTACTTCAGACTTAAAGAAACCCTAATTTCTTCGATTCTTAAACAATCAACACCATAACATCAATCAATCGATAACCCTTTCGTTCTTAAGCTATCAATAACTCGACTATCCTATCAATTCTGTTCAATCTCAAAAATTGATTTAAGAACCCTAATAATATTCTCATTTGCATCTCCACGATCTTAATATCGATCTATTCTACAATTTACAACAACCTCATCACCTTCAACGTATATACACTTACATCAATTTGTATCCCCCATATCAAATCTCAATCAAAACTCACAATCGTCGCTCAACTCAGCAGCAGAAAAGAATAACGAAGAAACGAGAAGAGGAAAGAAGAAAAATAGAAGAGAGAACTCCTCGATCTGGTTTTGGTTTAATCCAAGACGATAAAATTGAAGGGTACAAACAGTTATATTTTTAAACTAATAATTTTAAACTAATAATTTAGGGGTATATTTGTAAACTAATAATTTTAAAATATTTTTATTTTATAAAATTAAGTGAAGCTTGGTCATAAACAGTCAATGCATGTCAACGTCTGGTCCAGGTACCAAGCCCTAACGTTGGACAAATGTTAGATCAAAGCCTAGTGTTGGTCTAAACCTGAGTACCAAACTCCAATTATCCCTAAATTTTTTCTTTCCGAAAAAATATAAGAAAACAAATACAAATGAATTTTAATTAATTCAGAATGAGTCAAAAACATATATCGGTATAATTACATAAAATTGTATCAAATCTTGTACTCCCTCCGTTACATTTTAGATGATGTTTTAGTGTTATTTTCTTGTTCCACAATACTTGAAAGTTTTCATATATTCCCACAAAACTACCAATAATACCTTAACACCTTGTCTTGGAACTATAAGTTTATTTTAAAATGCACTAATAATTAATGTTTGAAGACTTTTCTTATGGGTATAGTCGGAAAATCTTCATATCTCTCCATTTCTTAATGTACGTGAAAACTCCTAGAATGTCATCTAAAATGGAACGGAGGGAATAATATGAAAAACGGTATAGTTTGGTATATTTAATCTTAATTAAAATACTTTATAACTAGATCGACACTTCAATAATAATACTTATAAAGCAATCAAAGTGCTTAAAGAAAAAAAGGCAGCCAACAGCCTATACGCATGTATGCACGAACTTTTATTACATAAATTTACCACCCTTGAAACAAATTATGGGTATTGCAGAGAACAAGAGATGTAGTAGTTTTCATACGGTGGGTGTTGAGACTCCAGACTCGAAGTCCCAGACATCAAAATACCCCTTGACGAAATCATAATGACCTCCCTTTAAATCCAACACTTTGTCAATGCATGCATTTCTCACGAATGGGTACGTCAAAAGGTTACCAAGGGATACATTCACCGCCTCCTACACAAGTCGCATTGTGATGTTAAATCTCGTATCATATATCAGCTGTTACATCATATGATCAAAGATATTGAGATAAAATTACGCTTACCTTCTCACACTCTTCGTGAAGGTCTGAAATCGATACATCACCGCCTGCAGCCTTGGCCTTAACCTTGGACTTGGCTGGTAAACCGATTTTGACCCACTCTTCGATGAAATCACTGCATTTTATTAAACACAATTTTTTAAAATTTTTGCAACATAACAACTGATTAGCAACTGAATAGTAAATCTTGGAAAGGAAAAGCTAGGCAAGTGTTGGTAACTTGGTATCTTTAGAAAGACTAGCGTAATAACATGGTGTTTGGTGGTAGGCTAAGGAATCAACCCAGGATCCAGTAGAAAAATAGTTGTACTTTGTTAATGTCAGATAAATGAATATGTTAATCACAAGTAATCAAGATTCTCATCCACTAATTAAGGGTATTAATAATCCAACGGGATAAGTGGGCAATCCTATCTTAGTCACAGTGTCGAGATACAGCAAACTGCCACCATAATATAAGATCTAGATCAGGTCTTATCAAACGACCAAGAAGTTATCGCACATGGATTAGGTGGATACCGGAGAGCACCGACACACCTATTTTCATTAGACAGTAATATCGAGTCTTTAAGCTGCCACCAATTCACTAGAAAAATGATTTAATTTATTATTTTTCTTCTTTAGGATAATCTTAGATCTAATTTTTTGGATAACCACTAGCATTATGAAAGTTTAGGGAGTTCATTTCCGCTAATCCTTTTGATTAATTCTCAATTGTTGGTAAGGTACTTAAACATATGCAAATCAAGTGTGAGACTTACGTAGAGGTGGAGCCATCCTCAGGAAGAGCCATAAGTCCTTTGATCCCGCCACAAAGGCTGTGTCCGATCACCACAATATGCTCAACCTATTTCAAATTAAGGAGCCAAAAGAAAAAGGTTTTCAAATTCATCCAACATTCAAATTTCACATCAAAAAAAAAGAAAGAAAGAAAGAATCATATCAAAATATTTTTCTCAAATGAGAAATGTAGACCTTGAGATTCAAGACAGCATATTCTATGGCAGCTCCCACTTCGGTATGCCTATTCTGCAAATTTTAAAACAAATTTATCTATCAGCATGTATAATTAGTTTGAAGCACATAAGTTTGAAAGACTTGGACTAAAACTAGGAACAATGTTAAGATGACAATGAAGTACCAGCAGTACTTACTTGGCAATAGGGTGGAACCATATTAGCAATGTTTCTCACAATAAAAGCCTCTCCTGGTTGGAATCCCAAGATGTGTGAAGGGCACACCCGAGAGTCACAGCATGCAAACACCAGGAACTGCACATATAAATATAATTACAAATTGATCAAAAAGATAATTAAGTACCCAAAACTAGATTGCAAGATAATCTTTTTCTCATGATCTTTGTGGTGTCATAACTATAAGGAAAGGAAATGCATCTTTCTGATTTATTAAAATTTACCTTGGGGCTCTGGCCCCTTGAGAGTTCCCCATACCGTTCTGTATCAGCCCTGATGAACCACAAAAATATAAAATTATAACACAAAAATATAAAAAAAAATAACGGAAACAGACATTGCATATGATCTCTATGGAACTGGCTATATAGTTCAGCATATCAATTCATTTTAAGGCCAGGCACTATGGTTGAGTATTTCGGTTCGCTATAGCTTAATTGTAGCTAAGCGAAATGAAAATGAAGGTACACCTTGTTATCGGGAGAGGCATCGCTTACACGAAGTTTGAGTTTCCGTGCAAATACTGAAAATGGAAACTGAGTTTTCGTGTCCTATTTTTTTAATCCTTGAATATATAGGGAATTCTAGGACGTCCTTGAAATTTAATGTGTACACTAAAATCCAACATTTTGATTTTTTATTCTACCTATTGAGATATTTCCAAGCCTGGTGGGATATCAAATGGGTTTAGTTCTACCGGCTTGTCATTCGCTAAAAAAAAATCCAAAAAGAAAAGAAAGGTTCATCTAATACTAGTAAACTGAATAATTAACTAAACCAGTTACTTACTCGTATTTTTCCTTTTTGAATTGGGTGAATCCAGTTTTCATCCTGTTAATCGGACAGAAACCGTTTTCGGCTTCACCATCAGTAGTAGTTTTAGCAGTCTGTAGTTGCAGTAGTTCAGCTGTTATCTGTTCGATCTTGGCCGCGGCAACTGCATTTAGACTTTTATTCTCACTACCAAACCAAAATCAACACAAACAAAAGCTGATTAAACCAGGTGGGACCCAGGTAACAGAAATAACTGATTTTGAATCTACGGACGTTATTCTGGGGATCATGTTACCGCTGCTGCTGCATATACGTACCTAAGAAGCTTCTCAAGTCCAGCAATGGCTTCTTCGCATTTATCCTTTACCGCCGCCATATTGTCTTCTTCTTCAACGACGATTTATACTTCTTCTCCCTGCAATTAGTTAATCAGAAAAATCTGTTATAATTAAGTCAACGATGAATTTTGATCCAATAAAAGAAGAACTATTAACTGATCATTAGAGATCTAAACATGACTCAGAAGACAAACTGATCATGATACTCATGATCACTTTTATTTAGATTAAGAAGAATTGGTTTCAGAACCTGTAAATTCCCAAGTACAAACACCAAAATGAAAATGAATCTTCTTCTTACTCACTTTGTTATTGCACAAACAAAATAAGAAGAGCTGTTATTTATAATACCTTTTTTCATTTGTTTCTGTTCCCTCCCCAAAGGGACACATCTATGGAACTAACAAATACCAGTTAAATATGTCTGAAAGGACGTTTATCATCGGGTCATAAATCATAATACAAAAGTCAGATACTAACTTCACTAGTCAACTAGGTGACGGTGGAAGATAATTTTGAGATGGCACGCGTTATTTTGCCACCCTTTTTGTACCGGTCAAACTTGTTTTCTCCATTTGCAACTGATGATGGGACTTTTTTGGGTAGGAAAATGAATTTTGTTAAATTTAGAACAAATTGTTTTCGTCATTTTGGATTAATATATCTTAACATTCTGATCTGCTTTATCGAGCGGTATTTTTGCGTATTTTACTAAAGAGTCTGCAATATTATTTGCATCACATTGGACATAAATGCATGTCCAGGTTTCAAAGTCCGAAAGAATAAATAAAATATCTCTTATTATACTACTTGTAGTCCATTTCACATTTTTTGAGTGGCCTTGGATAGCTTTCACTACATTCACGCAATCACCTTCTTTGGCTCATAAAACTGCTTCCAAAACTCTCAACGCTTCTGCTTGTTCCGGATCTATTGTATTTTTTGGGATGCATCGCACTCCATTGCATTGACCTGCATGGTTTCTAGAAATTAGTCCAATTCCAATTGAAACATTTTCATCGATAAAGGAAGCATCAAAATTGATGTTATCCACGTTTAGAGCTGGTGCCCGCCAAAAAATAGTAACTTGTAATTCGTTATTGGAATTAGATTGGTTTTCAGCTAAATAAGATCTACATTCCTCAAGATGTTTAGTAATATTCATTGCAATTATTCTATCATCAGCATGCACATTATCAAATACTTTTGAACACCTTACTTTCCACAAATACCAGGTTATGAAACCAGTGTATTCAACTGCTTTCTGATCCAACTGCACTCATGTATTATTTATACTGAAAATGGAACAAAGCGAGTCATGAAAATCAAGATTACTGATAGTCTTATGAAGATTCTGATTCACATTGTTCCAAACTCTAACATCTACAGGACAATCAGTGAGTAATGATGAATAGACTCATTATTACCGTCACAAAAAGGACAAGATGTGCTTAGTAAACCTGGCTATCATATCCTTAGTGGAAAGACAAGAATGCAAGCAAAGCCATAGAAAATATTGAATTCTAGGAGGAAGTTTTATCCTCTAAAAAGATTTCCAATTAATATTCAGATAGTTTCTAGTAGGCTTTTGCATAAGAGTTTCATCTAAAATAACCCTGTAAGCAGATTTCACTGTAAAGTGACCATTATGAGAAGGTTTCCATCTTAATCTATTACTGCCAGTAAATGGGATTCCTATGCTAGTGATTTCCTTTACCAATGCCTGATCAAAAATAACATATAAGGTATCTAATTTCCAAGATTTAGTCTCCTTATTAATGAACTGACTAACAATAATTAGTCGGTGGTGGAGACCCAATACTCTTAGGTAGCCAATTGTCCTCCCAGATGGCTATAGGATTGCCGTCTCCAATCTCCCAAACATAATGTTTCCTAACTATTTCCAAGCCAAAGCAAATACCTGTCCAAACCCATGAACCCTGGTGAGACACCACATCAGTTAAAGGATTAGATAGACCAAAATATTTACAAGATAAAATTTGAACCCAAAGATCATCTTGTTGATTAACCATTCTCCAAGCCATCTTAGTAAGAAGAGCAAGGTTTACAATATTTGTTCTTCTAATGTTAAGGCCACCTAAAGCTCTAGGAACAACAACATCTTGCCATCTTTTAGGGTATATACCCCCACAAGTCCCTTTTTTCCCCAAAAAAAGTTCATTTGGACATAGTCCATCTTGTCAGTTATTTTTTTTGGCATTGGGAAGACAACTAAGTGACGATTAGCCATATTACCTAGAAATGATCGAGTAAGAACAATTCTACCTAGAGGGGCAAGAAAATTACTTTTCCACACAAGTAAATATTTTTGATAACGTGCATCAGATGAGAAAATTGAGACTTATCTCTCTATAATAGGAGAGGAACACCTAGGTACTTTTCCTGCAAAGCCATTTTTTTGATCTACAAAACATTAGAGATAGTAATCTTGATATTCCCATTAACTCTAGGACTAAAAGAAACATCAGACTTCTGAAAGTTAATAACTTGACCATAAAACTTACTAGACTGATCAATGATGGATGCTAAGTGATTGGCTTCTCTAATCATGACTTTAATTAAAATAAGACAGTCATCAACAAAGAATGGCAGGACTATCTTTGGTTACTTTAAACCCATGAATAAGATGCGAATTTTCAGCAGATTTTAATGACCTTGATAGAACTTCCATACACAAGATAAAAAGATAGGGAGATAAAGGATATCCCTGTCTAAGGCCTCTTTGAGGATAATAAATCTTACCGGGAGCGTCATTAAGTAGGATTGATGTAGAAACAGTTGAGATACATTGTTCAATCAGTCTACTAAACACAGCAGAAAATCCAAGAGATTTTAAATTAGCTATCAAAAAAGATCATTCCACCCTATCAAATGCCTTACTCATATCTAATTTAGTGGTAATACCCATCTTTAGTTTTTTTTCAAGGAATCAACCATCTCATGAGCAATTATAATGTTATCTTGTATAAGTCTACCAGCAATAAAAGCAGTTTGAGTTGAAGTAATAATTTTATGCAACAGTATTTTGAGCCTAGATGCAAGTAACTTAGAAATGATTTTATAAGCCATATTACATAAACTGATAGGTCTAAAATCAAAAACACTTTTAGGACAAGCAGTTTTAGGTATAAGAGTAATGAAATTATGATTAAGTTGTTTAAAATTATGTTGAGATTCAAAGAAGGATTTAACCATATTCACAACATCATTACCTACCGTAACCCACATAAGATGATAGAAACCTGTAGGAAAATCATCTGGACCAGGAGTGGTCCATGATTTCATCTAAAAAACAATCATCTTTACTTCCTCATGAGAAGGAGAAGCAATGAGCATATCATCATCAACATTAGTAATACAAGGAGCAACATTATTCAAGTATGAATCTGGCTTATCTGGATTATTTGTTTTACTCATATTATCAAATTGACTTAATAGTTCAGCTGTTATGTCCTCTCTTTTGAATAAAGTCAATTTTAGTTCTCCTCCTTCTAAAATTTGCTTGTTGATGAAAGCTGTGTTCCTATGATCTAGTTTCATATGAGCATCTGTATTTCTCTGTTTCCAATAATTCTCTTCAGAATTATACCAAAACTTAAGTCTAGCAGTCAGATCTTTCACCTGCCTAGAGTTTTGTACACCTCTGTTTCTAGTTAACATTGCAAGTTAGGACTGTAGTTTAATTATTTGGGTGTTAATATTACCAAATTGATCGTAATTCCAGTCTTTTAGCACATGTTTAGCATCAAACAAATATCTAGTGAGTTTAAAAGCATTAGACCCAGAAATATGTTTACCCCAATTAGTCTTAATAAGTTCCGAGCAAGAGCTATCACTAAACCAAGCTTTGTTAACTCTAAAGGATTTTTTGGTACTATTGTCCAGTTTAGAGGGCACATGCATAATAGAACAGTGGTCACTAGAAAAAGAATTTAAATGATATATACCAACATTTTGGTAATTTTCATGAAAATCAAGACTCACACAAGCTCTATCAAGTCTTTCAAGGATTAATTCATCATCATTTCTCCTATTAATCCAGGTAAAAGGACTACCAATATACTGCATACTGTGAATGTCCCTATCATGTAAAAGAGCATTGGCATAATCTGGATCAGATTGAAGAGGAGAGTTACCACCTTATTTTTCATCAGAAGCAAGAATCAGATTTAAATCCCCTAGCAGAATCCAAGTATTAGGATGATTAACTCTAATGTCATCTAAATACCTCCATTGAGTATCTCTAGCAATATCACTTAAAGCACCATATATAAAAGAAACCAAAGAAGCATGAGTTTTCAGAATCAAGTTTTCCATAGGTGCAGGGTCTTGAGGATGGTTCTCAGATCATAGAAGGGTGGATGGCGGGAGTAGTTTAGCCATTTGGTTGTTGTGATGTCCTTGAGTTTCTCTAACTAGTGAGTGGGTAGGTTTTTTGCTGATTATTTTGGGTGCACTTATTTATGTATGATGGGAGTAGTTTAGCCATTTGGTTGCTGTGATGCATCTGGAGTTTCTCTATGCTTGGCTCCAAGTCTCTACTCATAGTAACAGGGGAGGTTGGGCTAGGTGGTATGATAGATGCAGGGTTTTGAGGATGGTTCTCAGATGATAGAAGGGTGGATGGTGGGAGTAGTTCAGCCATTTGGTTGATGTGATGTCCTTGAGCTTCTCTAACTGGTGAATGTGTAGGATTTCATTCTCTCTACTCTGCTGTGACTAGGATTGACATGTGTCAGTACCCATGCCTTCGGTAAGGGAGTACGCAGTCTCACAACAAGAGTCCACTACCCCAGTAGTCAAAATTGGAGTAAATTTTCTCTACTAGCTCTTTTGGATCTGGATTTTTGCGCTAGTAACAATGCTAGCAGTTTCATGGTGTAAAAAACTCAAAACTCTCATCTCAAAACTATCCTCTGAGTTTCTAAAACTCCCTACAACATTCTTCTCAATGAATCAATCAGACATTACTGAGGAAATGCTCAAAAAGTAAGATATCAACAAGGTTTTTCATTAACTGAAGAGAAGATAGCTGAAGGTACGTAGATCACAATACAATCTCCAAATAACTACTAAGATTAACTGCGAGTTTAAGCCAAAAAAGGAGAAAGCAACTGAAATAGTCCAACAGATCTGGCAGTTAGATTATGAACCAGAATGTACATTGATCTTCAGAGGCAAAGAAAAAAACATTTTTGTGTTCCTGCTGAATTCAAAAAGTGATGTGCAATATGCTCTGTCCAAAAATATCAGGAGCCTTGGTTCCTTCCTGCTGGTGGTCCAAGAATATCTATATGGAGTCGCACCTGCATCAATTAATATGTATATCCTCACTATGTGGGCTCGACTGATTGATTTACTACCTGAACTGGCAGTTGGACAGATCCCATATAATATTGCAAGCTCAATGGCTACATCTCTGATGGTGGAGAAACCATCAAGAAGTCAGCTAACACTATCCTGTCCAAGAGTTCTTGTTGAGATAAATGTAAATGAGATACTTTGGGACCACATCCCAGTCAATATGGGAAAACAAGAACCAATCAAAGTGAAACTATTTTCGAGAAACTGCATAAAGGCTTCTGCAAGCACTGTATAATCCTCAACCACCCATAGAAAAAATGTGTCACTCGTCAACAGATTCACAGAACCACACATGATATCCAAATGGAAGAGCTAGAAGAAAATGAGGAGAATAAAGCTTTTGTAGAAGACTAACTACAAGCTATAACAAATGCTGCTTTCAAAGCTACATCAACCTACTTGCTCACGGAACCAAAACACTTTCAGAGAGGAGAAACTAGTAAGTCTCATCCTGATAAAGAGACTACCATATCAACTGATGCAGTAGCAGAGCTAGCAAATGAGAGCCCAGCCCCAAGTTTCAAGTTAGGAATCTTAACTCATGAGACCTTAATTGAAACTAAAAATGTTCATTCGAAGAGGCAGTTATCTAAAGGGGAAGAGATGTCACCAGCACTGAAGATACAACGAACATGAGATGAAAATGGGAGGGAGTTCAAAAAGAAAGGAAGACAATCAAGTAGCTTCCATTTTATCCATGGACCTCCTGAGGTGGTAAACTTTGTGACAAATCCTAACTCTGCTTTCAAACTGGTATACCCAGTATCATTTTTTGAACCACCTCCAGGTTTTGAAAACTTCAAGAAGTATACTAGACCAATAAGAAGAATCCATCTGACAAAGGTTCAAGGGAGGCTCTCAGCTGAAATACTCAGAAGAACAAAGGACAAGAGGAGACAAATGAGGAAAATAGGGAAGTGGCTTTCTGTAATGGAAAAAAAAGGAAAAACCACACTCATCATCGAAAAAACTAGTGGAAGGAAGAGCTACAAATTTGAAGCATATAAGAGTACTCACAAAATAACCTTGGAACCTCAAACTATCAGGCGCAGGACAAGGGGAAGAAACAAGGCAAGCAAGAGCAAATGATATCAATGCAAAAGTTGCAACCCTAGCTGAAGGTGAAAAAGGCATACACGACTTAACTAAGAAGCCACTGAAAAAGACTGGCAGTGGAAAGAAGAGAATCAATTTAAGGAGGAAAAAAGGAAATGTAAAACTCTCTACTATAAATATGAAATCAAACTATGAGAAAACCCTGATGAAAGCTATGTTTCAAATCACAACTCAAAAGCAAAGAAAAATGAAAGAAAAAGTTATCTCAATGGACTTTGAACTGAGTCCTGCTCTAAAACTACCTCATGAATCATATCAGAAGAACTTGGTAGACCTTATTTGTTACGATAAGATCTCTTCTTCAAATGATTTGGTTGTCCATCAAGAGAACTTAACCTTCGAAGCTCAAATTTCCTCAAAAGATTACATTTTTCTTACGGGGCATCTGCTATAAAAGCTTTCTTTAAGAGATAATTTGATGCACCGTGGTTTAGCTATTACGAGTTCTTGTCTTTTTTGCCAAGAAGATAGAAAATATCACACATTTGTTTCTTCACTATCCCGTTGTGAAAAAAATATGGTCCCATATCATTTCTGAACTTAAAATATTTTATATTATGCCTCTTGCTGTTGAGGCTACTATAGTACTATCTAGTCGTGGTAGCAGCTTTCAGGTCCAAGACAGTATACAAATCTATGGAATTTAATTCCTCCATCTATTAGGGACGGATCCAAAATTTTATGTTGGGTAGGGCTGGAGTGCCATTAGACGGTCTTAGGACGCAATTTTTTAAAGCGAACCGCGTAGCTAATAGCTAGTTATTCACAAATAAAACACTAGATAGATATAAACTAAAAATTGAAACGAACAAAATCGTTAACGAGAACATGACCACAAAAAGATATTTATAGTTTACATAAGGAAAATAGATAACCGTGTTGAAAACAAGAAATCTTTTCGCTTTTAAATAAGATTCTACATTAAGTAGCCTAAAAATTGTCCCACGAGTGGACTGGTTATAACTTGACTTTGAAATCAGAATAATATAAGCGGGCTAAAACTATAATAAGTGGGCTGAAATGCTTCATATAAATGGGTTAAAGAAAAATAAAAATCAAAAAAATTGTACGGTAAAAATATGTTGGGCTGAAAACAGGGTTGGGCTATAACCTGGGTTAGCCCCTTATTAGACCCGTCCCTACCATGTATCATGTAGTGTATGTGGAAAGAGCGTAACGCTCTTGTCTTTCTTGGAAAAAAGTCAAACGATTCAACATCTTATCAACATGGTTAGATACCGTATCTTTACGTGGACGTTGGTGATTCCCGATCCTGTTGAAGAACATAAAAGTTGGACAATTCGTTGCTGATTTACGTGTTTTCAACTGTTCAGTTTCGTGCTTAATCTGCATTCAGTCCGAGGATTGAATATACACCCTAGAATGACTTAGTCTAAATCCAAAACAAAATCATCGTAGAATCCAAAAAGGCAAAAATAAGGAAAATTCATTACAGAATCCAAAGTAGTGCTCGGAGAATTGCTCACAAAAAAATAATAATTTCTTTTGTTTCTTGCAAATGACAGTCCATAGATTCCTTTTCTGGTCGGCTACTAGAGAAATAGAGAGTGATTTGCAGATTTTTGTGACCTCTCAAGATATAGAGATATTTCAGTGTCATTTTTGTAAAGAACAAATATAGGCATTTTTGTGAGAAAATTTCCTGGTACACTGTGAAAAAAATGAGTTTATCTCAATGATGAGATAATAACGTCTGTGTGCTAAATCTGAGTGGCATTACCAAATGAGTGTGTGAAAATCTGAAGGCTAGTTTTTGTTGAATTGTCTATTTGTTCACTGTTTTAGTGTAGGTGATTTGACCCACAATCTACTGGCTGTTGGGACTTAAACGTGGATACACTCACTCCATTGAATTTATACTGCTCTTAATTAGTAGTTATACATAAATACCAGTGGGTAAGTAAGTAGGGTCACCTGGTTCACGCTTGGTTCCGCCCTGACTAAGATAAATCATTCACAAAATAAAAATCAGTTCATATCAGAGTGTGATGATTATTTGGAAGGAGTTTTACTTTAAACTTCCTTGATTCCTTACTTTTAACTTGATTTTGGTACAGTTTTCTTCTGATCTAACGTATTCTTCTGGTAAAAAGAATAAAAATAATTATGGACTTTTAGTATAAACTAACCGCCATTTGAGAAAAATTATGGCTACGTCACTTGACAAAAAGTATTGTACAGTGGAAGTAAAGGAGAGTCCAAACTCGGAGTCCCAGAGCTCAAAACATCCCTTGACAAAATCATAGTGACCTCCCTTCAACGTTAATACTTTGTTAATGCATGCATTTCTCACGAATGGGTATGTCAGAAGGTTCCCAAGTGATACATTCACCGCCTCCTGCACATATTACACAAAGAGACAATGTGCCACAGCTAGTTAAAATCTTCATTGCACCAGCTATTACATCATGTGTTAGAGCAATTGAGATAAGAATCGCGTTTCCAGGATAGGCTTACCTTCTCACACTGCTCGTGAAGGTCTGAAACTGGTGCATTACTGCCTGCAGCCTTAACCTTGGACTTGGCTGGTAAACCGATCTTGACCCACTCTTCGATGAAATCACTGACAAAAATTTCAAATTTAACATATTACAACTGGTTACCAATTTGTTAATGTTAATCAGTTAGTTTCATATATTGATAAAGTGGTTTGACTTAGAAAATCCAAGATCTAGTAGAAGAATAGCACTTGGTTAATGTCGAATATGAAAATCAAGCGTAAGGACTTACGTATAAGTGGAGCCATCCTCAGAAAGAGCCATAAGTCCTTGAATTCCGCCACAGCAGCTGTGTCCAATCACTACAATGTGTTCAACCTGTTTCAAATGAATATGTATTAGCATATATATTCTCATTTAATATGATTTTCGTTTCAAAATGATAGGCAGGTTTGTGTGTAAATTATTAGCAGAAAATTATTGAAACGCATGGGTATATAGGGTTTTTTTTTCTTGAGCGGTTAAGAATTTGGTGTTAGCGAGTTTCGAACTCAGGTCACTGATATCATCATCGTCCAATAACTTTCTCTTGGAAAAGGTCTTGGATTTCAGGACAATGTACCAAATGTGGTATTGTATAAGAACCATTCTCATATGTTGGGACATATAAGAAATGTTACTCCATCAGAAAGGAGAACATTTTTCTCAAGTTCGTCAGAGAACTTAAGAAAAGTAAAAAGGAAACAGAAAATGAAATGTAGACCTTGAGAATCAAGACAGCATATTCTATGGCAGCTCCAACTCCAGAGTACTTTGACTGTTAAAACAAAACCAAATTTGTGTGTCAGCTGTATTAATTAGTTTGAAGCACTTTAATTAAAAGACTCTTATATTTTCATAAACTGACGATGAGGCGGTAGCACAGTATTTACTTGACAATAGGGTGGAACCATGTTGGCAATGTTTCTAACAATAAAAGCCTCTCCTGGTTGGAATCCCAAGATGTGTGAAGGGCACACCCGAGAGTCTGAGCATGCAAACACCATGAACTGCAAATACATATATATCATCACAAATATTTGATCAATACGTCCAGACAGTTTTTGAAGTTCCCGTTTGAACCCCTTACTTATTTTCCAGCAGTAAAAGAAAGCCGAGAACAACTCTCATTTTTTTCAACTAGTTTGGAGTGAAGTTGGTCTACAAGACATGCAACTAGTCTGAGTTTGTTGGCTTGTTGCAACCAGCATTGCAAAATCGACCTTGACAACCGATATGTAAGTGACAAAATGTACCTTGGGACTTTGACCCTTGGAAAGTTCCCCATACAGTTCTGGATCAGTCCTAATAAACAAAAACAAAAATGAAAACAAAAATAAATACTATTTAAATACAACCCCATTAAATTGGAGTCAAAGTTGAGAAACAGACAATTTCTACTTGAAGTCTTGATTCTTGAACCGTATCGGCATGTCATTTGGCTTGGGTTAAGTTTTCGTCCTGTTAAAGAAAGCTGCATTTTAATAGAAGTAAAAAATGAAATAGATATACTTACTCGTATTTTTCCTTTTTGAACTGGAAGAATCCAGTTTTCATCCGGTTAATTGGGCAGAAATCTTTAACGTTGGTACTAGTCTGTAGTAGATCAACTGTTATCTGTTCGTTCTTCACCGCGGCAACTGCCTTTAGACTCGTATTATCACTACGACAAAAAAACAAAACAGAAAATCAATGCAGATTCTGATTCTAGGGAAGTTAGGTGGTGGGACCCAAGTAACGAAAATAACTGATTCGATGAGAGAAAATGAAATACGTTATTTTGGGAATTGGATTGGATAAGAAAAGAAAGTCGTCCCGGAAACAATTGACACGGAGGTCGATTTGTTACCGGAAGAGAAAGGAATCTTGTTTGTAGATTCTGTTTTCCCTAGAAACGGGGGATCTTATTACGGCACCTACCTAGTACGTACCTTCGAAGCTTGGTGAGTCCAGCAATGGCTTCTTCGTAGTTATCCTTGGATGCCATCTTTTCTTCTTCAACGGTTTATACTTGTTTCTCCCTGCAATGCAACTGATCAGAAACTCTGTTATAATTGATCCAGTAAAAGAACTATTAGCTGATCACTCAGAATCTATCAGAGAACCTGGAAATATTTTAACGCATAGTATAAGAATCCTGTTGATTTTAAAATTAGAAGCAAAAAAAAAAAAAAAAAAAGAACTGGTTAATAACCTGGAAATTCGTGAGTACAAACACCAAAAGAAAAAAAAGAAAAGATCAAAATAATGATTTCTTCTTATCACTCGTATTTGTAATGACTTTTTCTTCTGTGTTTTGTTTTTGTTCCCTTCACAAAGAGATACATCTATGGAACTAACTGACGAACATTAGGTCATAATATTATTCATTGGGGAAAAATAACAAAGACAACTTAACTCAGGGGAGGAAGAGGAACCAGGTTTTAAGATTAGGGGTTAATATTTTCTTTTATATAATGAGTGGACTAAATTTAAAAATTAAAGAAAAAGGAGGACTAAATATTAAAAGTTTGAATATCAAACATGAAATATTAAGAAACTAAGAGTGCTAGATAGGGATTACAGGATTTCTTCTTCTTTTTTTGGCTCTAAGGCTAACCTCTATGGGCTAGATTGAACTGCTAGACTGGCCAAAACGTGTTACAAATCAAGAAAAAAGTGTGGGAAAAAAGTTAACACTACTTCTGGATACTTCTCTCTCCTAACAACTGCTCTCAGTTCAACTAGCAGCGAGATTGAAACGCTGTATCATTAAGCGTTAAAAAGGTGACATAAACGTTGAACCATTCATCGCTAGATAAATGTTTTTGGTAGAGATAGAAAGTGAGACGTATTTGAGAGAGAAAAAGTGGAGAGAGAGAGGAAAATGAGGGAGAGAGGGAGGAAAAAGGTGGAGAGAGAGGAAAAAGAGGGAGAGAGGGAGGAAAAAGGTGGAGAGAGAAATTGTAATGATTAGTATAAAATCATGTGATGTTGTTTGGTTCAGCGTTCAACGTTGTTTTATTCAGCGTTTCGCTGCTAGATTAGAAATACCATAGGACTTAGGAGGTTGCCCTAACTGACATGGATAACCAATCTAGTTGCTAGATATCTAGCC
Source organism: Papaver somniferum (assembly GCF_003573695.1). Classification (NCBI taxonomy): domain Eukaryota; kingdom Viridiplantae; phylum Streptophyta; class Magnoliopsida; order Ranunculales; family Papaveraceae; genus Papaver; species Papaver somniferum. Next base: position 8,771,999 of record NC_039360.1, on the reverse strand, counting down.
CATATGGATTAGCCTAACCAGGTCTGACCTACTCCTGCTTCAGCCACTTTTTTTTTATTTTTTTTTTATTTAGAGTAATTATTCTTATGACCCTATATATTACAGGTCTTACTCTCATGACCCCAGGGTCATATAAATAAATATGTAAATTGTCACGAAGGCCCTAGCATAATATTACAAGGTTAGATTACCAAAATAACCCTGCATAAAATAAGAAATTCACTCGTTACCAATTATTATATCTCAATTTCTCCGCCACCAACTCCCAGAGAAATAGTAAATCTGAGATTTATTCATCGTCATCTTATTCATCGTCCCATTCCTTCGTTGTAATCTTATTTATCGTCAAATTCAATCATAATCAATAATTATACCTCTGTAGATCTGAAGTTTTAAATGGGAAAGATAAAACCTAAGAAAAATGTGAAAGTAATTGAATCATCTGATTAAGAAGTACAAGAAGCATTTAATCAATTCATAAATGAAAAAAAAAGTATAATTTCTGTTTGATTTATACCTTTTGGTTGTGCATAGTGATTTTAGTTAATACTTTCTGCACAGACTAAAAATGAATTTGATTTTGTAGCAGAAAAGTCAAAACTATCAATAGCAAACGTGCAAAATTTAGCGAAGAAATTGAAGTAGAAACTGAATCAGATAAAGAACAGACTAATTTTTCTGAATCGGATGAAGAACAAACTGATTTGTATGAATCGGACGAAGAACAAATTGAATCGTCTAAAAATCAACTAAAAAGAGCAAGAAAAGGTATCAGTTTTTGCTGATTTGTATTTCTGCAAAATTGATTTTTTAGATACCTTTACAAGTTTTCATGTTGATATGTGTATGTTCCTGCAGAAAAAGAAAGTGTGAATAATATCTCCATAAAAATAGTGTGTATAAAATCTTCACAGAATCAATTTTTGTTAATTGTACTTGTTTTTCAATCGGTACTTGTTGTGCAGATAGATATCTTTTTAAAAGCTCATATGTTTGTTAAGATTCCATGTTGATATTTGTATATTTCATGTTTAAGTAACACTAATAAACAATATTTAACTTTATTCTACGTGTAGATAGATAGTTTACATAGAATAAAGTTGTGCTTTAATGTTGTTTCAATAATTACTGTTACTTATAATCTGTATTTGTCTTTGTAGGAGCCGTTAGTATGAAGAAATATGTTAAACATAAGAAACAAATTGAATCTGATGATGAAAAAGGTACGAAAGTCTTTTATCAATCGTTTCTTCAACATATATGTTTTTATTTTCCATACTCCACATTTTCATTAGATATTAGAGTGACATGCTAAAGTCGTATTTGTTTCGGCAGAAGCTAGCCCTAAAAGTAAGAAGTCTAAGAAGGGTACTGGCAAAAAAAAAAAAGTTGATTTGGTTGCTAGACAATTTAAGAAAGGTATTAAAATTAATCTATTTTTGAACTGTATGGTGGATCTGAATTTTTGATGAGTGGTTTGGTTAGTGTTTCTGGATTTCATATGTTGCTCCATAACATGATTTTATGTTTATTTTTAAGATATGATCTTCTTGTGAATACATCCTGCAAAAGGAAGGAACTGGTGATATATCCTGCACAAATTTATAGTTTTGATTACTTCACATTTGTTCAGGAACTGGTGAAAGTAACAAAATTTCACATTCTAAAATCTTTGCAATGTGTCATGTTGATATGTGTATGTTCTTGTAGGAAAAAAAACGTGAATAATGTTTCCATAAAAATAATGTGTATAATATCTTCACATAATCAAATTTTTATTAATTGTATTTTTTTTTTAAATTGATACTTTCACTACCGGTTACTTTATGCTTTCATTTTATTTTTTCAAATTAGTGGTGGTCCTTGGAAACTACTTCATTGTTCATACTACTCAAAAAAATTATTAATCATCATGTAGTTAATATCCTGTAGTTTATTTTAAATTTTTGCGTACTGTTCCTTTATGCAATTGGTGAGTAGACTTCTGCAAACTGGTCCAAAATTTTTATTGCTCGAGGACAATACTTGCACATATATGTATTAGTTACAAAGAAGCAACTAGACAAATTGGCATAGAAAAGAAATGGAAGCCGATGAAGAAATTGGTGTTTGTGAATATATCCTACACAAAAATGGAAGTCGGTGAAGAATAAGTTAATAAATGCTTTTGTTATCTCTTCTTGTGGATTTTTCCTTCAACTTTAGGTATTTTTATGCAAAAATCAAAAGTGTGGATATATCCTGCACAGTAAATATTTGTGGACATATCCTAGACAGAATTAATATGTGTTTCTCTTTTAAAAATTGTTTTTCGAGTCGTCGCTTCAGCATAACTACTTAGGATTAAAAGGTGGACTAGAAAACTTGAGGGTGGTCCCAATAGAGAGTTGAATTAATGATTTTTTTTTTATCAAAGTGACTAGATACAATTAGGCATTTTAGTACTGTTAGATGATTATGGATGTATTTGTGTGAAAATATTAGCATGTCTGAATTTTTCTTATGGTGATATCACTATGGTTATTGGTAATTCATAATAGTATATCAGGAACTATAAGTCACGTACGTTTGGACTATTTGTTCACATTTTCTCTATATAAAGTAATGAACCATTGATTAATATCTGTTGTTCAACATGTGGAGTCTAAAGTTTGTGTATTATATGGATTTCAGTCTTTAAGGAGGAGCCTTAACGATGAAAAGAATCTAGGGACGCCTGATGGTGTTCTGGTTAATGGAAAGGGACCATATCAATACAACAACATGTTTGTTCCCCATGACATCTGTTATGCAACTTTCAAAGTCAAACCAGGTAATATCTTAGGCTCTTGGGTAACCATACTTTTAACTGAAAAATATTATCCTGGGATGGTTCATGTGAAGGAATTAATCTAAAAATAGCTTGTCGCACTTACAATATTTTCTTGCACATGTACTCAATTACTTCAGGAACTGTACCTGACCCACTAGAAAAGCACTCAAGTAATACACTCAATTCTCTATGTTTATGCTCATAGCTTTCATGTTGATATGCCTATATTTCTGCAGAAAAATATTTGTGTGAATAGTATCTGCACCAAAAAATGATGTGAATAATGTCTTCACACAATGAAATCTAGTTAATTTGTACATGTTGTTTAATTGGTACTTGTTGTGCAGATACACATGTTTAAGCTCATACGTATCAGTGTTAGGTTCATGTTGATCTGTGTAAAAATTTGCAGAGAAACAAATGTATGGATAGTATTTGCACGGAATAAGTTATGATTAATAGCTGCACCGAAATTTCGTGATGGAATTAATCTAAAAATAACTTGTCGCACTTACAAAATTTTCTTGCATATGCACTCAATTACTCTGGGAACTGTAACTGTAGTGATCGCTAGAAAAGCACTCAAGTAATGCACTCAATTCTCTATGTTTATGCTCATAGCTTTCATGTTGATATGCCAATATTTCTGCAGAAAACTATGTGTGTGAATAGTATCTGCACCATATATATATATAACTATACATGTTAATAGTATCTACTCGAAAACGTATGAATTGATTATGCAACTGATATATATATATATATATATATATATATATATATATATATATATATATATTATTTTGTATTCACTACTATTTGTTCCTCATGTTTTATTTTAGAAAGGTATTCAAGCACGGATAATAGCTACACTCTAGAATATACAGTGGATAATTTCGGCAGATAAGAATAATTATCAAAAAGAAACTGTGGATAAAATCTGCATTATAAGAAAACGTTGTGAATAATGTATGCACATGAGAAAATTATATAAAAGAAAAACTTTAAAACATTGTGGACACCTGTACGGGAAACCTTACAAATCACACTGTAAACTAAAATAAAGACAAATAGACACATCCCATTAACGACCACAATACATTTGAGATTCATTACGGAACATAACAATGGGAAAAAAACATTGACTAAAGAAAACTTTAAAAGGACTAATGAAGATGTTAGTACTTTTTTCAACCAGTACACCTTTTGAAGGGCATCAATTCAACTTCATCTAAATCTGCAAGGTAGCTTCTAGATGCTTCCTTAAAAACAGATCTTCTGGGGAACTTAAAAACAAGATACCGATTTGGTAGAATATGAGGTATCTCTCATTTGAGAGTACCCACTCAATATAACTAATCCCAGTTAGTTTATCTACTGGTGCGATGTTTCCAAGATCAAATATAACTTCCATCATTGTAAACCGCATCAAGAGACCTGAATACACCAACCGACCGAGTTAGCAAAACTAGTTTATTGATATTAGTTAGCAACATCTCCAAATTAAAATGCATAATTTGCTACATACAGTGCATTGTGGAATGGATTCAAGTATGATAAATAAAAATGAAATAATAGCTTTCGCAATACAAGGAAAACCAAAGGATTGAGTGTTTCAGGGACAACGTCTACATTCAAAATTTATCATGTTTGTAGTCATGTACAAACACATCATCAAAATTGATCATCCATATTTGCAGCACAGATTCAATGTGTGCAGATTTCCTACACAGATTGAATGTTTATATAGTTTCTGCACAGATTGATTGTGTGAAGAATTCCTACACAAATTGAACATTTCAAATAAAAATATGAGCTTGTAAAGGAGCATAAAAAAGTAATATTAAAACATATCAAAACTTGTTCTTTGCTCACTCTTAATGACCTGAAAAACCATTCAAGCACAAAGAAGTAATATTAAATAACTGACATATACAAATTCAGTTCTAAAAAAAAAGAGGAGGAGAAGAGTGCGAAAACTTACCAACTCAATCGCGGACTCGCTGGAAGAAGATCCAGTGCTACTTTCAGAAGCGCTTTCATCATCATCACTGGATCCTGAACTCTCCTTTTCTTCGGACTCTTCTTCATCTTCAGGAAACTTAGCCGATTTCTGGCTGTGCGCAAGTCTGACAAAGGGGTTTGCGTCGTCAAGACCCTGAGTTGGGGAAAAAAAGACGTTTAGCAACAAAACATAAGATTTGTGTGAATCAGTCAAATCAAGAAGGAGTTGTGCATACCCGTGTGTTGAAAGAACTGAAAGTCACGAGAGCCGACGAATCCGACTGAAAACCACCCGCACGGTTTTTAGACCTTCGCTCCTTTTCTGGGAACTGTCCACGTCCAGGCTGGGAGATTTTCGCTTAGCAGTAAAAGGCTCCCTCAACAGTGGATCTTACGTTAAAGTCGCATAGGAAGGCTTACCACGAGAATTTTCCACCACGTCATTCACAAATCCGTGGATGGCGAGAAACTCATCCTGCCAGAACACTTTTTACCTGGCACGAGAACACGGGCATCAAGGACAGCTGGAAACAATTCTTCCGAAGCAACCGGCTGATGGGTAAATGGGACCCCTTGGTCAAAACCCATATGCCGAGCCGTTGATAGACACATTTTTGTGTTTAATTTGATCTCAATACTATATATTGTTGGCACTCGAGTTTGTACTAATTTTGATGTTTTATGTGTTTGTGGGCACCTTTGGAAAATAAACATTTTTTGGAAAATTCGGCTCGAAAAGTTGGTAAAAGCCCCGGAGGACACGTGTTATTCGAACACTCACTGTTGGATAAGGGGCACCCCAGGACACCCCAAAAGGCATCTTCTATTCGCACCCCAGTACAGGATTAGGGGGAGGTCATCTTCTCCATTTGAATTTTGTTTTTGGCGGGGAAATGGAGAACACTTATGCAGATTTTTGATCGAATTGTTGAACGTGTTCTAGGGAGATTCAATTGCTGATTTTTGGTAGATAGTTGTGATATGACATATTAAACACACTGTGGGCGTTTGGTTCGACCAGAATTGGCTAGAATCAGCTAAACAATTCACGGGTTGAAAACAGGGCAGTTCGTGTATATCACGGGTTTCACGTGATTTGGAGAAGATTCAACGTGTTTTGTGCGTGCATGGAAGACCCCCACAGCTTGTTGGAGCGTGAAAGAGTTAAATATGGTAATTTGGAGGCTTGAAAACGCGTGAGAAGATGAAACAGGAAAGAAAATATTCCCACAAATATTTTCTTTACTGCCGAGTTAAAGAGAATTATATGGAGTGAATGAGCGAGATTCAATGGGTCTGTTGGCTATAAATAGGTTGCTGGGGTTGAGTAGAAAGGGTGTCCAGAGTTTGGGGTCGATAGGAGAGCTCAGGAGCGATAAATCAAGAGTTGATGAAACTCTGTTTCTGCTCCTGCTAATGATGAAGAACACCAAGAACACGAAGAACAGACTCGCAGGGACAGTCGTTTATCAACAATGAAACAAACTCAAGGCGTGTGTCGTAGGTGAGGGTCTTAGAACCACAGAGACAATAACACTTCTCTTTTATCTTTCTTTTGTGACGCTTCCTGTGGGTCGCACATTAGCTGTTTACACCATTTTCTCTTATTCTCTTCATTGTAAACACCATTTGAGAAATAAATAAATATTTTGAGCGTGTTTTTATCATGATGAGCTAAACCCAACACTGGGACGACGGAGGAGGGTGAATTTCATACACGGGTAAATTTATTTTATTCTTTTTTATGACTTTTGCATTAAATTAAAATTGAAATATGATTTGAATTAATTGGTTGTTTTTTAATTTGATGATGTATGCTTAGCTTAGGTGTTTTGCTACATCATGCTTAGGACGTACAATCGATGTTTTTAGAATCTATCTTGGAAAAATCAAAGTCCATCTTAATTTTATTGAGTTTTAAATTGTCAAAGAATATATGAATGAACCCTGTGTAGTGAATTCGTCCAAATCCTTAGTCCCAGTACCTCTCGCCCATTGTTAATATTTTTGTATATATATATTTTTTTTAAATCTAAAAATTCCATTTCCTTCACAAGTCTGAAACCAATCTTTTTACCATTATCACTACAACAACTTTTGTAAAACCATCAGCCGTCCTGTCAATATTATAAGGGACTGCCTCGAAAGATGGTGGGCCCGAGAAAGCGTAAAGATTAAGCGCAATAAAAACGGGCCTACAGTAATACCGCAAGTGCACGGTCGTCAGTTGTAGCTCGTGCAAGTACGGGTCGATCCACAGAGACTGGGTGTGTTTTGTAGTGTTTAGCTATTTTGGGTTCTAGTTGGCTATTGGGCTTTAGGTATCAAAGGGTTGTGGTACCAATGGGTTATGAATACCCTTTGGAACTGTTGGGCTTTGAATACCCTTTGAGTAAATTGGGCTTAATGGGTTTGTTGTAATGATGAAGTGCTTTAGGCCTTGGGCCTTTGAATGATTTTGGAATGAACTGTGAACTAGGCTTTGGCCTTAAACTTAGGCTTGGGCTCAGTGTAGTGAACTGAGCTTGGGATTAAACCTGGGCTTTTGGTATGATTTGGGCCTTAGCTGGAGCTAGGATTTTTAGCTATGAACCTGGGCTTTTAGCCTTTGGTTTCAATGAACTGAACTTGGGCTCAGTGTTGAAGTGAGCTTTGGGCTCAGTTGGCTTGTATGAGGATCTGGGCTTGACAGTGACAGGCCTTAGCTTGGAAAGTGAACTGTGAGCTGGGCTTGATAGAGCTATCAGTTTGGTTTTTGAATGAGTCCACATTGAACTGGACTGAGCTCTTGATGATCAATGCACTTAGGCCACAGTGAGCTTCAATGGACTAATGGGGAGCAAAACAGAGAAACTAAAAGAGCAAAAGATAGCAAAAGAAAGAGAATAAAAGAGAACACAGACAGAGATGAGGAACAGGGAAGAATAGGGAACAATAACTAAGAGATTAACAATGGCAGTGAAACAAACTAACAATGATCATGGGAAAGAAGCAAAAATCAGTGGCAATGAGGCACAAAGGCAGTTAGCATAAGGCAAGGGAGCAGCAATGAAACAAATGGTAACAGTGGAGGTAAAAGCTAAGGCTTTGAATCCACCCTTGTGACCTAGCCAGATAGTGTAGTTCTAGGTTGAATTGAACATCCTATGCATACATCTAGAATAGGAGGAAAATCAGCTTGCTCACTGATATGCCCCTAGTATTGACTGTCTTTTGACAGCACAGTCAATCACAGGCATACCAGAGCACTAATTTCTTCCCATTGCACAAGCAAAACAGGCACTAAGGCTTCTAACCTAACATTCCACTACCTAACAGTCCACTAAAGCTTCATCTGAGCCTCAACTAGTGAGACTTAGCTCATGACTAACATGCTAACACTAACATACATCATACAAGATAATTGAAGCATGAATTCAAAAATTAAACATAAACAGAACATGAACATTACACAGTGAATACCAAGAATAGAACATATACAGAACAGCAAAGTTCTGGACACTGGCTAGTCCAGCATAAGCCTTTACATCACACCACAGTCCCCTTTTTATACCCAGACACCCAAATTAGGGTTTACAGAAAAATTCCCCCAAATCCCCAAATTGAACAGTGACAAAATTAGGGTTCCTCACCTAATTCGACTAATTTAATCATACCCATGTTGCCAATGTTCTTCCTCATGCTCTCCCTAGCAGTAATTAGGGTTTTATCAAACAAACCCTAAATGGACAGAAAAATTAGGGTTAGGGATTTTTCTTACCAAACCTGCGATTTGACGCTTCCCTCTTCAACCCATTCCTCTCCTCGTTCACCAGCTTCATTCCCATGCCTTCAATTGCTTTTCTAGCTTCACTAATTCGTCAACCATTCACCTAGGGTTTCGGCAGGGGAGAAATTGACGAATTAGGGGGCTATAAAGATGGGTAATAGCTGTAGGAAGGTAGGGGTGATGATGGTGGAGGTGTGGTGGTGGTAGATGAGTTGGTGGCGGTGGCAGTGGAGTGGGTAGTGGTGATGATGGAGAAGGTGGTGGTACGGGTTCTGCTGCAGAGAGGGGGGGGGGGGGAAGAGAAGAAGTCGATGGAGAAGGAGGGGGCGTTTGGTTAGGGTATAGGTATAGGATACTAGTGTGTTGAGCAGGTGTAGAGGATTTTGATGTTTCGCGAAGCTGGACCGTAGGATTATAGGATGATGGAATGATCCAACGGCGCGATGGAAATGGATGAGGGGAGACCGTGGATGACGAGATACATCAAAACTGACGGCGAAGATCGAGGTTAGGTGTTGTAGTGTTAAGCGGAAGTATCGAGATTTGATGCGCAGGCAAAGAAGCGACCGTAGGATCTAAATGATCTAATCTGAAGGCTTGGAATTTAGGTACTATGGTGTTTGCAGGACTTCAGATTTTGATCGATGAAGAAGCGACCAGGATGATGAGTGGATCCGATCTAACGGCTGATAATGGAGGCGGTTGGATAAAATGGGTTTGGGTGAGGGTTTTGGGCCTTGGGTATGCCAAGCCCATATCTTCTTTAAGAACAATTCTTCCTCTTCAAGCCCATTCTAGCTTTTGGTCTTGTGCACTCCATTCTTGCGGCTTCCTTGCGTAATTCTTCGGCTTCACCACTTTGCTCTTTTCCGCTCCGCAAGTCATCCAACTTTATTTATTACCTAAAAATGCAAAATTAAGTAAGAAAAATATTTATTCTTGAAAACAATGAAAATACAGAATATGGGATAAAATGTAGAATTATGCACAAAAGATGAGTTAAATGCCAAGAAAAATATATAGAAATATGCACTTTTTAGCACTCATCAAATACCCCCAAACCTGAATTTTATTGTCCTCAAGTAAAACAAAACTAAGGAAATCCTACCTATACCACTGTCGCTGGTCTCTCGAATGCATTTAGCGTATGCACTAAGCCTTTTAAACCACTAAGTGTCCCTAGTGGACGAGTGAAGTCTCTGAAGGTTTGCTTAGAACGTACCTACAAAGTTCTAGGTCAAAATATAAGCTCAGATTCCATCAAATGTGACATGTGCAAGATAGTTTAAGCTCACAGCAAAATGGAGATGTCAATCTAGCTATCAAAGGCACAATCCTAGCACTGATAACAAAAAAGACATGTGATAAGAGTGTAAAGTGTATCTACACATGTGTAAAGAAAGATCTGAAGTTATGACTACTAATCACCAAGAGATAGTTTCTCAGGCTAGAACCAAGGTCGAAATCTAGCTAGCTGTCCGGACTTTACGAGAATTGTGAATGAGTTGGAGGTATTTCACAATTACTCGCGTTGTACATCAATGGCATACACCCTCCTTGCTTATTACAATGAAACAACAAAATGACTCTTTACATGACTCTTATTTACATTGACTACTCTCTTTTATTTTTGGAACAAGAGATGATGGAATTGATAAATACTTGATTTTTTTTTTTTTTTTTTTTTTTTTTTTGCATAAGAAAACACTTTTGATACATATACAAAAGGAAACAAAAATTACATGACACTTTGCAAGAGGTAGCCCTTTTTGATGCACCCAGTTAAATTCGATGGTTGTTTTTCTTAATGTAACCTCCACCTTCTATCCCAACCAACCAAAGAACAAGCTAGTCAAGTTTCGTTCAGTATTCTAAAGTGATTGGCAATCGTAACTTCCTATCAAACACCTTGAAGATCGAGGCCATACATGTATTGGTAGATCGTGCGCGTGCAAATTTCTTATCACAATGTGAATTGTGCTAGAATCAGGGTGCCTAAATATCTAGACTAAGACTCCTAATAATTACATATTTGCACAAGAGTCAACATTTCAAAGTAAATGAGCTCAATTTTTATGATTTTTCATTTTTTAATTTTTTTTTTAATTTTTTCGATTTTTTCAAAAGAAGAAGGAGTTCGCTTTCAGTTATAGCAAATTATCGTGGTATCTACTCTATACCCCCAAACCTAAATTAAACATTGTCCTCAATGTTTCAAAATATGAACAAAATTATAATACAACATTTGAAGAGGATCATGTTGAGTATAGAAAAAGGAAAGAGAATACCCGATTTCAGCGAAAGCAATATTAGAACTCCGTTATTCAAGGCAAAAATCCATCATATGTCAGCCGAGATCATATTGGATTAGCAAAATATATACAAAAGGAACAAAAGGGTTTTTAATAAATTTTATCTACTGGATTATATACAAAAAATTCACCATACACTAACAATCTAAAGAGTTGAGGATCAACCCAAAAGACAAAGTGTAAAGGTTTCAACAGCTTCACACAATAATAATATGGTAGGCATGCAAGTGAAGCTGTGAAACAAAATGAGCTACCCCCAAACCTGGATTTTTCAACGGATAAAATTTTGGAAACAAAATCTCGCAGTTTTGGGGGTTCATCATGCACAAGGTCTAGCTCAAAGTGAACTGTGCTAGGGACGGGCAAACATGCTAATTCCAACTGTGGTTCCTCAGATGTATTATACTTAGAAGCAAAATAGTCCAAGAGGACTTGGGAAGCACACATTTCCAAACCTAGGTTAGGGACTCTCAGAAAAGTCGGTTTGACAATATGGGTACAAACCAAATCTAGGTTGGGTGGAAGGCCATCAGATTGTGACTTAGGTAGAAGAATAGGCATATCATTATCAATCAAATCAAAATCTCCTAACTCATCTACACATGTCACATCATGCTCACAATCAGAATCATCAACATCATCAACAGATTTATTCTCGTGTATCGGCACATCAGGGGAAACATCACATGGAATACTAGAAGAAATATCATGCATTAAGGTCGGGGCAGAGAAGCCTAATGTATTTGAACCCAAAGGTTCCATAACATTTTCAGTATAGACATGTTCTTCTAACATAACATCATAGTCATCATCATCATCATGATAGGGATTTTGCCATCTAGGATAATTTTCAATCCTAAGACGGAGCTATTACAAGAAGAAAACTCTAATTCATGGGGGTGACTCATATCATGTGGTGTTGTTCCTGTTTCCCTAACGGATTCCCATTGATGGGTTTTCTCTTCAATCTCGGCTAAAAAATTCCATGCATCATCCACAGATTTATCAAGAAATTTACCATTACACATAGACTCAACCATGGTTCGAGATTTAAAGTCTAGTCCCTCATAGAGGATGACGACAAGTCTCCACTTCTCAAATCCATGGTGCAGACATTCGCTCAACAAATCATTAAAACGTTCAAAATAGTGAAAAACAGTTTCCTCATCCAATTGGACAAAACAATTGATACTTTGACGAATAGCGATGGTCCTATGATGTGGAAAGAATTTTTTGAAAAATAGATCTGTGAGTTGGTCCCAAGTGTTGATTGATTGTGGTCTCAAACCGTAAAACCATGTTTTGGCCCTTTCCTTTAAAGAAAATGTAAACAAACGCAATTTCAGAGAGTCTTCGACATATGATCAGGTTGCATAGTCCGACAAATTTGTTCAAACTCTCTTACATGAGTATAGGGGTTCTCAGAATCGAACCCTCGAAATATAGGAAGTATTTGTATCATGCTTGCATTTATTTTAAAAGGGTTATTGGTTTGAGGTAATACAATACATGATAATGGAATTTTTATTGTCGGATACATGTATTCATGGAGAGCACGAGGTTGGCCCATATTGAAAAGACACAAAGCCCACTATTTGGTTTTAATGGGTTTGGATTTTTGGAAAAATGTTTGGTTTTAATGGGTTTCGATTTTTGGGAAAATTTTGGTTTTTGAAATAAGGAGCAAAATTTTGGTTTTTTTTTTTTTATTATTATTTTTTTTTTAAAGAAAATAAAATTTGGTTTTTGAATGGGAGCAAGCCCACTGTTGGTTTTGTGTTTGCTTTGGCTCAGCTGGTTTGAAAACGTTTGGTGAAACTGAGTCCAAAATCTCGGCCTAGAATTTGGGTACTCGGCCCACTAACGAGTTAACCTAGCGTGATCGGTCACAAGCTCAGCTGGGTTTAAAAACCCAGAGTACAAAATACAAGTCCAAATTAAACAAGCTCACAAAAATTAAATACAAGCCCACAAATTAAACAAACAAGCCCACAAAAATTAATTACAAACCCAACAGAAAATAAAAAGCCCAAAAATTGGCTTTAATATTACAAGACCACAATTAAAAATTGGAAGCCCACAATTCGGGGTCTCTTAAATGGGTTACCTTTTAAGCACAGCCCAGCTGCTCTGATATTGTTGCAAAAACCCAGTTGGGCTTTGGTTCTTTTCCTTGGTGGCGTCCCAGCAGAGGAAAAACGGGTTCAGAACAGCAGGTCCAACAGCAAATGAAGTGAAGCAGATGCAGATGCAAATGCTATGCAGTGAAATGCAAAAATAGCTAATAAAACTACAAGAAAAACACAGCACCAATCCCCGGCAGCGGCGCCAAAAACTTGGTGGGCCCGGGAAAGCGTGAAAATTAAGCGCAATCAAAACGGGCCTACAGTAATACCGCAAGTGCACGGTCGTCAGTTGTAGCTCGTGCAAGTACGGGTCGATCCACAGAGACTGGGGGTGTTTTGTAGTGTTTAGCTATTTTGGGTTCTAGTTGGCTATTGGGCTTTAGGTATCAAAGGGTTGTGGTACCAATGGGTTATGAATACCCTTTGGAACTGTTGGGCTTTGAATACCCTTTGAGTAAATTGGGCTTAATGGGTTTGTTGTAATGATGAAGTGCTTTAGGCCTTGGGCCTTTGAATGATTTTGGAATGAACTGTGAACTAGGCTTTGGCCTTAAACTTAGGCTTGGGCTCAGTGTAGTGAACTGAGCTTGGGATTAAACCTGGGCTTTTGGTATGATTTGGGCCTTAGCTGGAGCTAGGCTTTTTAGCTATGAACCTGGGCTTTTAGCCTTTGGTTTCAATGAACTGAACTTGGGCTCAGTGTTGAAGTGAGCTTTGGGCTCAGTTGGCTTGTATGAGGATCTGGGCTTGACAGTGACAGGCCTTAGCTTGGAAAGTGAACTGTGAGCTGGGCTTGATAGAGCTATCAGTTTGGTTTTTGAATGAGTCCACAGTGAACTGGACTGAGCTCTTGATGATCAATGTACTTAGGCCACAGTGAGCTTCAATGGACTAATGGGAGCAAAACAGAGAAACTAAAAGAGCAAAAGATAGCAAAAGAAAGAGAATAAAAGAGAACACAGACAGAGATGAGGAACAGGGAAGAATAGGGAATAATAACTAAGAGATTAACAATGGCAGTGAAACAAACTAACAATGATCATGGGAAAGAAGCAAAAATCAGTGGCAATGAGGCACAAAGGCAGTTAGCCTAAGGCAAGGGAGCAACAATAAAACAAATGGTAACAGTGGAGGTAAAAGCTAAGGCTTTAAATCCACCCTTGTGACCTAGCCAGATAGTGTAGTTCTAGGTTGAATTGAACATCCTATGCATACATCTAGAATGGGAGGAAAATCAGCTTGCTCACTGATATGCCCCTATTATTGACTGTTTTTTGACAGCACAGTCAATCACAGGCATACCAGAGCACTAATTTCTTCCCATTGCACAAGAAAAACAGGCACTAAGGCTTCTAACCTAACATTCCACTACCTAACAGTCCACTAAAGCTTCATCTGAGCCTCAGCTAGTGAGACTTAGCTCATGACTAACATGCTAACACTAACATACATCATACAAGATAATTGAAACATGAATTCAAAAATTAAACATAAACAGAACATGAACATTACACAGTGAATACCAAGAATAGAACATATACAGAACAGCAAAGTTCTGGACACTGGCTAGTCCAGCATAAGCCTTTACATCACACCACAGTCCCCTTTTTATACCCAGACACCCAAATTAGGGTTTACAGAAAAATTCCCCCAAATCCCCAAATTGAACAGTGACAAAATTAGGGTTCCTCACCTAATTCGACTAATTTAATCATACCCATGTTGCCACTGTTCTTCCTCATGCTCTCCCTAACAGTAATTAGGGTTTTATCAAACAAACCCTAAATGGACAGAAAAATTAGGGTTAGGGATTTTTCTTACCAAACCTGCGATTTGATGCTTCCCTCTTCAACCCATTCCTCTCCTCGTTCACCAGCTTCATTCCCATGTCTTCAATTGCTTTTCTAGCTTCACTAATTCGTCAACCATTCACCTAGGGTTTCGGCAGGGGAGAAATTGACGAATTAAGGGGCTATAAAAATGGGTAATAGTTGTAGGAAGGTAGGGGTGATGATGGTGGAGGTGTGGTGGTGGTAGAGGAGTTGGTGGCGGTGGCAGTGGAGTGGGTAGTGGTGATGATGGAGAAGGTGGTGGTACGGGTTCTGCTGCAGAGAGGGGGGGGGGGGGGAAGAGAAGAAGTCGATGGAGAAGAAGGAGGGGGCGTTTGGTTAGGGTATAGGTATAGGATACTAGTGTGTTGAGCAGGTGTAGAGGATTTTGATGTTTCGCGAAGATGGACCGTAGGATTATAGGATGATGGAATGATCCAACGGCGCTATGGAAATGGATGAGGGGAGACCGTTGGATGACGAGATACATCAAAACTGACAGCGAAGATCGAGGTTAGGTGTTGTAGTGTTAAGCGGAAGTATCGAGATTTGATGCGCAGGCAAAGAAGCGACCGTAGGATCTAAATACAATCTAATCTGAAGGCTTGGAATTTAAGCGCTGTGGTGTTTGGCAGAGACTTCAGATTTTCATGATCTATGAATGAGCGACCGTAGGATGATGAGTTGGATCCAATCTGACGGCTGATAATGGAGGCGGTTTTGGTTATAGAAAATGGGTTTGGGTGAGGGTTTTGGGCCTTGGGTATGCCAAGCCCATATCTTCTTTAAGAACAATTCTTCCTCTTCAAGCCCACTTCTAGCCTTTTGGTCTTGTGCACAACATTCTTCGCGGCTTCCTTGCGTGATTCCTATCGGCTTCCACCACTTTTCTGCTCTTTTCTGCTCCGCTATTCATCCAACTTTATTTATTACCTAAAAATGCAAAATTAAGTAAGAAAAATATTTATTCTTGAAAACAATGAAAATACAGAATATGGGATAAAATGTAGAATTAATGCACAAAAGATGAGTTAAATGCCAAGAAAAATATATAGAAATATGCACTTTTTAGCACTCATCAAAAGACCCCCGGAAGAAAGATGGCACGTGTCCGGGGATACAGCTTCGCATAAATATGACCTCTCCAACGCTCAGATTCTCTAAAGCATAAAGCAAAGTCAAGTTCGAAGCAGCGTCGAAAGTGTTCGGCTGAACTATGGACGCATGGACTGGAGCCCAGGGACGAAAACTAACGACATAGGCATTGTCAAGAGAGTCGATGAGTTTTGATCTATATTTTGGGCGCTTATTCGACCATCGCAGTATTCTGGAGCCACCAAAAAACTCCGGAAGTGGGGCCGATGGTTTGGGAGCATATTTTGCGAAATGCTCCCATAACCATGCTTGGAGAAGAGCGACGTGAACATACGAGTCCACTTTCATATAACCATTTGAAGCGTACATGTCTGCGACCAGATAATCCAGATGGATATACAAAGAATCACGAAACAAGCCACCAATGGGAACAACGACGCCTTTCGCCAGTTTGATGGCAAAATTAATAAGCTCCTGTCTTATCTCCTTCTTACCAGAGTCGTCATCAAAAATATCTGTGGACAACCACAGAGCTAAAAGCGCAGCAAGATGAAGTGTATCATCTAGCACTAGATCCGACTCCGGCTCATCAGGGAACCACTTAGACACCCACCAGTTATAGAAGGACTTCGTCTCGTAGTCCTTCCGAGCAAATGCTCTTGACTTCTCGACAAGAGTGGCACATATTTCTTCTTCATCGTCGGACAACATGATATAAAGATTCCCTGTTATGGGAAGGTTCAGTAAGACGGATACACTCTCTAAATAAATGGTCATTTCACCTCACCTACATATGGCAGTATGGGTATCTGGACACCATCTGGAGATAAAAGTGATCAAGCCCGGGATGTCTTTCCTTATTTGAAGTGTTGCAGAAGCCATGAAAGCATCAATGATTTGCTCTTTGGTTAAATTGTCCTTCACACAGTCTTGACTTATCATAAATTGCATCAATTTATCAAAAGAGCGCAATGGACTTTGACAGATTTTGAAGTCGATTGGAGAAGCAGGATACTCTTTCCTCTGAAGGCAAAACCGCATTATGCGCCCCGGCCGAACCGACTGGACCTCTCCTTCATTTTCTGAACCAGTCAAAAGGATCACCACATACTTAGGATGTGATCTCTGAAAAAGCGGGGGTCTAACAACACCACCCAATATTTCGCTTAGCAATCTGTATGGACAAATTCGAATATACTTTTAAGATAATCAACAAGACTCAATCAATTAAAAGTATATCAACGAGTTTATATCTCTCTCTCTCTTGATTTTATTTACTCAAGCTAATAGAAATCAGCGAGTCTTTTATCAAACACAAGGAATAACTTGGACGGTACCAAAGACCAACGTCCAAGGATCAATCAATAACCAAAGGTTGGATTATACTAATTGATGATCTAAACGCACAACCTGTATTATTTCAATTATAAAGATAAATCAATATAATGCGGAAACTGAAATAACACAAACACCAGAAATTTTGTTAACGAGGAAACCGAAAATGCAGAAAAACCCAGGGACCTAGTCCAGATTGAACACACATTGTATTAAGCCGCTACAGACACTAGCCTACTCCAAGCTAACTTCGGACTGGACTGTAATTGAACCCCAATCAGTCTCCCATCGATCCAAGGTACAGTTGTACTCCCTACGCCTCTGATCCCAGTAGGATACTGTGCACTTGATTCCCTTAGCTGATCTCACCCACAACTAAAAGTTGCTACGACCCAAAATCGCAGGCTTTAACAATAAACAAATCTGTCTCACACAGACAAGTCTATCAAAGGATCAATCTGTCTCTCACAGAAAAATCCTAAAGTTTTTGTTCCGTCTTTGGATAATAATCAAGGTGAACAGGAACCAATTGATATTCTGGTCTTATATTCCTGAAGAACAACCTAGATTAATCAATCACCTCACAACAATCTTAATCGTATGGTAGCGAAACAAGATGTCTTGGAATCACAAACAATGAGACGAAGATGTTTGTGATTACTTTTTATATCTTGCCTATCGAAGAAATCAAACAATCTCAAGTCAATCAATATGATTGTACTATTACGATAGAAGATGCAAGATCAGATCAAACAACTACGATAAAAGTAGTATCGGTCTGGATTCACAATCCCAATGAAGTCTTCAATTCGTTAACCTAGTTTTAGAAAAAGAAAACCAAAGGTTAAAGGAGAACCGACTCTAGCACGCAAACTAGTAGCACATGTAAGGTGTGGGGATTAGTTTTGCAGAGTTGCTAGATATCCCCTTATATAGCCTTTCAAATCAGGGTTTTGCCTTAGTTACAAAGAAATCAATATCCACCGTTAGATGAAAACTGAAAAAGCGGGGGTCTAACAACACCACCAAATATCTCGCTTAGTAATCTATATAGACTAACTCCTAAATACTTTGCTAGATAATCAACTAGACATTCAGACTCAATATAGATAAAAGTATCTCAAGGAGTTAATATCTCTCTCTTGATTTGATGTTTACTCAAGCTAAAAACAATAGCGAGTCTTTATCAAATACAAGGAATAACTTGGACGGTGCCAAAGACCAATGTCCAAGAATTAATCAATGAAATCGACAACCACAAGGTCGGATCTTCAATCGATTAACCTTTAACGGACAACCCGTATTATTTCAATTATAAAGATAAACAATATAATGCGTAAAATGAAATAACACATACACCAGAAATTTTGTTAACGAGGAAACCGCCAATGCAGAAACACCCCGGTACCTAGTCCAGATTGAATACACTCTGTATTAAGCCGCTACAGACACTAGCCTACTCAAAGCTAACTTCGTACTTGACTATAGTTGAACCCAAATCAGTCTCCCACTGATCTAAGGTACAGTTGTACTCCTACTCCTATGATCCCAGCAGGATACTGCGCACTTGATTCCTTAGCTGATCTCACCCACAACCAAGAGTTGCTGCAACCCAAAATCGCTGACTTGATAATAAACAAATCTGTCTCACACAGAAAATTATATCAAAGGATAAATCTGTATCCCACAGATAAACCCTAGGTTTTGTTCCGTCTTAAGATATGAAATCAAGGTGAACAGGAACCAATTGATAATCCGGTCTTAGATTCCCGAAGAACATCCTAGATTAATCAATCACCTCTCTACAAGGCGGTTTGTCGAGGAATCACAAACAGTGAGACGAAGATGTTTGTGACTTCTTTATCTTGCCTATCGGAGAACTCTCACGATCTCAAGCCAATCAAAGATTGTACTCGTACGATAGAAGATGCAAGATCAGATCACACAACTACAATAAAAGTATTATCGGTCTGGCTTCACAATCCAAATGAAGTCTTTAAGTCGTTAACCTGGTTTTAGAGAAGAAAACCAAAGGTTAAAGGAGAATCGACTCTAGCGAGCGCACTAGTATCACACAGACGTGTGGGGATTAGTTTTGCACAATGCTAGATGTCTCCTTTATATAGTCTTCAAATCAGGGTTTTGCCTTAGTTACAAAGCAATCCATATTCACCGTTACATGAAAACCCGATTTAGATTCAAGTTAATATTTCTCAACCGTTAGATCGAAAACTTAGCTTGTCATACACACTTAAGTAGACGTTTACTGGGTTGTGAAAACCATGCCCAAACGTGTACGTGTATGTTGGTTCAACATAGTAACCCAAAAGGTTAATCATATGAGTATTTCATATTAACCTTGTTCTTCTTCACCATAACTAGTTCAATTGACTCAAATGAACTAGTTAAAGAGTTGCTCAATTGCTATGAGATCTTATGTAACTACACAAGACACAATTGAAACAAAGATGATTCGATTCGATTGAATCGGCTCATGAACTTTATATCCACGGTTTGCATAAAGTATTCCTTAGTAATTTAAGTTTCATGTTCAGAGCACATCTTTAGATCATAACCTCTTAAGCTCACAAACAAGTTCGCGGACTTAAGACAACCGATGCAATATCACAAAATATAACGATCAATACTGCAAAAACATCATCCTCCAAATATTTTTAGAATTTAATACCAATAAACCTAAAAAATAACATAAGAATATGAAAACAAAAATAGTTATGTGTAGTCACAATCATCTCTATTGAAAGCACTAGTTATTCTTCCAACTAAAGAAAAAGAATATATATTAGGGAATCAACTAGACCCAAGATCAGACGAAAAACTAAATCTTGTCTGCAACCAGGTATTGAACAAGAACGAGTTCCTCAGTTGCCTTCCTTAGTTCGTCTTTTAGGTAGTCTAGATTTTGTGTTGTGATACCAAGTTGTTCGCGTACGACCTTAAAGTCTCCAAGAAGATTTCCTACCAGTTGTGAAGAAATCTTAACTGGCAGTTTGTCTTCGTTTTTCATGATTAAGAGCATGAAAGCATGAGATATCAATAGGGCATAACTCAAGATCATCAACCTTGTTGCTTCCCTCCATTGTGCACCAAAAAGATTTCTAGAAAATATTTTTGCACCTCTGGAACACATTATATATATAAGGAATTCCATCAAACCCTAGGAAACATGACGTTTGTGAGGGTTGGTGCGTGTACTAGAGAAACGAGCCTATGAAAAACTAGGAAGCCCAAAGAAAAGTAAAATAAATAGATGTTGAGGAGCAAGCGGAATAAAGTAATATCGAATGCAGTACAATCCTGACAGCTTTCCCAAGACGAAAAATCCTGAGAATCAAGAGCATCCCTTTTAACAGGACAAAAATTAAAAGGAGATGCAACATGAACATGTCATGTTGTAATAAGATGAGCATCTTGCTCATCATTGTTTACTTATTATTTTTCCTTTTCATCGGTATTAAACAAACTACCTGGTTTAGTTGAAGAAGTATTATCAAGAGACGATTTAGACGTACCTGGGTTAACAACATTCCATGTTTTCTTGATATTCTGTCTTAGTCTGTTTATATGAATCTTCAGATCAGAGACTCGATTGTTGACATGTAAGAAATCTGAATTGTATTCACAGTCCTTTTTGAGAAAATTAGAGGAACTTAACTTGTTTTTCTTTCTTCTGTTTCTTTTTCTCCTTCCAGACTGATTCACATCACCTGTCACACTCTTGCTGTTTTTCCTTCCACCATTATATGCATCCTTCGGTTTGAAGACATAACTAGGAAAAGCCTTATCACAGTATATCCCTTGAGGTAGATCAGGGTTGATCCCAATCTGTGATATAGGTTTAACAACTTCTTTAGACATCCAATTAAGAATGTTGTAAAGTTTTTCATTCCTTATCCGAAGACGACACCTTCGCTCAGAGTGTCTTTTGTTTCCGCAGTAATAGCAGTTGAAGGACCTACGTTCAGTAGTTCTCTTTTGAGCAGATTTAGAAGAAGTAGAATCCTCGTTTTTGCAAGCTGACACAGGTTCTTCACATGGAGAAGTATTAACAACTTTAACAAACTTAGTCTTACCACTGTTAGGAGCGTCTGTTCCTTTATATCCCATACCACGTTTTTCATGATGTTCTTTACAGGCTCCCAGCATAGAAGACAGTTTTGTAGAGCTAGAACCGGACCTATTTAGATTCTCTTCCAGTGATTTTACCTTATTATGAGGAGCAGTGAGTTTGGTTTCCAAGGATTTCTCTTTGATAAGAAGACTGCGTTCTTTGTCATTGAAACTCTTCTGTTGAGATTCACATCTTGCTTCAGTTTCGGCAAACCTCTCTTTTAATATACAGAGGTTACGAAGAAGATTATCACATTCAGATTTTTTTGAGCGAACCTCTTCTTCATAATCTTTAACGGTAGATTGTAACAGTTTGTATCCACCATCATAACCTTTGAAGAGTTTTCTCAACTTTCTGTTTTCTTGACAGAGAGGACCCATATACTTTCTCAAGCAAGCAGTTGTCCTTGTTTCCTTCAATTCATGATTAAACAACTTGATGTATTGAGAAACTTCCTCATCAAGACTCTGTCCTTCTTCAGAATCACTATCATCCGAGAGATCATCCAACTGTTTATCAAGAAATTTCCTCCAGTTGAATTTAGATTCGGCTGTAGGAGACGAGAAGGAGTTTTCCTCCAGTTGAATTTAGATTCGGATGTAGGAGACGAGAAGGAGTTTTCCCCAGTGGTTTCAGATCTTTGAAACTTATCTGAGTAGTCCTGTACTGATGTTGCGTTGTCAGAGATAGTACTCTTGTCCATAGAGTCATATCGCTACAAACACGGACTTGTTAGGTCTTAAACATGTTTGCCTGTTCTGATACCAATTGAAAAAGCGGGGGTCTAACAACACCACCCAATATTTCGCTTAGCAATCTGTATGGACTAACTCCGAAATACTTTGCTAGAGAATCAACTAGACAGTCAGACTCAATCTAGATAAAAGTATCTCAAGGAGTTAATATCTCTCTCTTGATTTGATTTCTACTCAAGCTAAAAACAATAACGAGTCTTTATCAAATTCAAGGAATAACTTGGACGGTACCAAAGACCAATGTCCAAGTGTTAATCAATGAAATCGACAACCACAAGGTCAGATCTCCAATCGATTAGCCTTTAACGCACAACCTGTATTATTTAAATTATAAAGATAAACAATATAATGTGGAAAATGAAATAACACAGACACCAGAAATTTTGTTAACGAGGAAACCGCAAATGCAGAAAAACCTCGGGACCTAGTCCAGATTGAATACACACTATATTAAGCCGCTACAGACACTAGCCTACTCCAAGCTAACTTCAAACTGGACTATATTTGAACCCAAATCAGTCTCCTTCTGATCCAAGGTACAGTTGTACTCCTACGCCTCTGATCACAGCAGGATACTGCACACTTGATTCCCTTAGCTGATCTCACCCACAACCAAGAGTTGCTGGAACCCAAAATCGCAGACTTGATAATAAACAAATCTGTATCACACAGAAAATTCTATCAAAGGATAAATCTGTCTCTCACAGATAAAGCCTAGGTTTTGTTCCGTCTTAAGATATGAAATCAATGTGAATATGAACCAATTGATAATCCGGTCTTATATTCCTGAAGAACAGCCTAGATTAATCAATCACCTTTATACAATCCTTCCTGAACACAAAGGAGGTTTGACGAGGAATCACAAACAGTGAGACGAAGATGTTTGTGACTTCTTTATCTTGCCTATCGGAGAACTCTCACGATCTCAAGCCAATCAAAGATTGTACTCGTACGATAGAAGATGCAAGATCAGATCACACAACTACAATAAAAGTAGTATCGGTCTGGCTTCACAATCCCAATGAAGTCTTTAAGTCGTTAACCTGGTTTTAGAGAAGAAAACCAAATGTTAAAGGAGAATCGACTCTAGCGAGCGCACTAGTATCACACAGACGTGTGGGGATTAGTTTTGCACAATGCTAGATGTCTCCTTTATATAGTCTTCAAATCAGGGTTTTGCCTTAGTTACAAAGCAATCCATATTCACCGTTAGATGAAAACCTGATTCAGATTCAAGCAAATATTTCTCAACCGTTAGATCGAAAACTTAGCTTGTCACACACACTTGGGTAGACGTTTACTGGTTTTGTGAAAACCATGCCCAAACGTGTACGTGTATGTTGGTTCAACATAGTAACCCAAAAGGTTAACCATATGAGTATTTCATATTAACCTTGTTCTTCTTCACCATAACTAGTTCAAATGACTCAAATGAACTAGTTAAAGAGTTGCTCAATTGATATGAGAACTTATGTAACTACACAAGACACAATTGAAACAAAGATGATTCGATTCGATTGAATCGGCTCATGAACTTTATAGCCACGGTTTGCATAAAGCATTCCTTAGTAATTTAAGTTTCATGTTCAGAGCACATCTTTAAATCATAACCTCTTAAGCTCACAAACAAGTTCGCGGACTTAAGACAACTGGTAGAGTTTTCCAAACTCAGCCGAAAATCTCGGCAAAGAGACTTTCGCCAGTTCGCGGACTTACACGCAAATGAGTTTTTGGAAAATCCCAGCAGAAATTCTCTATGCAAGAACTTCCGTCAGTTCGCGGACTTTGCAAAGCCAATTCCTCCGGTTTCTCTCAATCAACAAAGTTCGAAAACTTCGGATTAGGGAATACATGGTTATGTAATCTAAACTCTCATTCCAATCATTGAGACATTCTCAAAGGACGCTATATTTCCGTTATTCACAGACCGTTTCGCGTCAAAGAAATTCTTAAAGTAATTGAAAATTTTCATGACTTTCGTCACTAGGTGAAGATAAACTTGATTAAAGCGAAACGCTTTACCAACACATAATTTCGAGATATAGATATGCGAGATATACTCGGCTCGAAATATCAAATGGGTATGATCCAGTCTATATAGCATACGACTTTTGTCTTATAAGAAGTAGGAGATAGAAGAGATAGATTTTTGAGTGATAGATAAGTTCAAGTCTCCACATACCTTTTTGTTGATGAAGTTCCACGGTTCCTTGAGTAGATCTTCGTCGTTGTATGATGAATCACCATGAAGTCCTTGAGCTCAACTACACTTTTCTATCCTAGTCCAAGACTTAGCTATGTAGGATAGAAATCAAGACTTATAGTTTTGATCACTAACATTGACAAACATGCTTGAGATAGCAACGCATGCGAGGTCGACCGAGCTATGCTCTAACAATCTCTCCTTTTGTTAATTTTAGTGACAAAACTTTTAATACATATGGAATACAAAAAAGATAAACTTTAGCGGCTCCTATTCCATAGTCTAATCTTCAACGTTCCCTGAAATCTTCGTCCTTACAAGTACTCCAATGATCCCAAAGGTTGTAAATTTAGCATCACCGTTGTTGAAGATCCGTAGCTATAACAATGAGAGAAATCGAGATTCTCGATTATTATTATACAGTGTCATAGTATTATTATGTAACATCAAAGTCCAATTGTATCACGACTTTAACAATACTACTATGGTGATATGTATCCACTCCCCCTTAGTCAATACTCCATCTCGATCATGGAAACCACTCCCCCTTACACAATGATCCAAAAACTATATGTATTTGTAGTGTGAACTACAATATTTCTCCCCCTTTTTGTCAATAAAATTGGCAAAGGTACAAGTACGAGATCATAATGAAATTTCCACAAGAAACATTTGATAGACTAAAAGAAAAATACATACCAACTTAATTTAGATGCAATCATAAAGCCGAAGCTAGATGCATTCATCAAGGAGTTTTAAGATACAAGATAACCCCTATAAAATTCCACAGCCGCACACCCCGCAAGATATTACCATTAAGCACAAGTTCAAAAGAAATCTCCCCCATTTGATGTCATTCCCGAAAGAACAACAAGAGCGACCTTAATTTCAAAAGAAAAGAAGGATTTTTAAATTGGACACCAAAAACCATAAAAATGATTTTCTATATCCAAAACTCAACCAAATTAATCACAAGAAAACCATGATTAATTTAATTGGAATACGCAACTAAATCAAACCACAAAAGTGATCAATTTAATTGAAGGTGCTCAACATAAGTAAACTTACGGAGCTACGACTAAGGTAATCATACGGAGACGACTAACTTAATCGTTCACATACTCAACATAAGGAAAAACCTTACGGAATATACGACTACATAAACTAATAGAACATGATTAGTATAGCCGTTCATATACTCAACACAAGAACTTGTGGAATATATGAAAACTCAACTAGACTAATTGCAAGAGAACTTATAATTAATCTAATTAGAATACAAACAACCAAACTAATCACAAAAGTAATTAATTTAATTGTCAAAAGATTTTCTCGACAAAAGAAGACTTTCAGAGCAAATAACTAAATAACCAACCAAGATGATTAATTTAGTTCATAATGCTCAAAATATAGCATCTTATGGAACAACCAACAAAGCCAATAAGAATAATAGACTTAGTTGTATCGTGCTCAACATAAGACACACAATGGAGCCTTCACGGCAAAACATAACAAAATGGATCAATGAAGATCAATACCGTGGATAACATACAAGGATCTATTCTATTTTCCATCATAACGACATAATAGACTTTATCCTTGTCAAACAAAAGATTTTATCCTATCTTCCATCAAATACATGACTGCATAGGCATAACTTTTGTAATTGTCAAAAGTCCATTCGTCCTTTCATTAATACGAATACCAATTCATGAACGACTTTACTTTTGACAGCATATGGGACCTTCAAGTTCACGGACGCAAACAATACATATCCCATAATCAAATTGCAATATCACAAAATCATAACGATCAATACTGCAAAACATCATCCTCCAAATATTTTTAGAATTTAAACCAATAAACCTAAAAAATAACATAGAAGATGAAAACAAAAATAGCTATGTGTAGTCACAATCATCGCTATTGAAAGCACTAGTTATTCTTCCAACAAACAAAAGAGAAATTAGGCAACCAACTAGACCCAAGATCAGACGAAAAACTAAATCCTGTCTGCAACCAGGGATTGAACAAGAACGAGTTCCTCAGTTGCCTTCCTTAGTTCGTCTTTTAGGTAGTCTAGATTGTGTTGCGATACCAAGTTGTTCGCGTACGACCTTAAAGTCTCCAAGAAGATTTCCTACCAGTTGTGAAGAAATCTGAACTGGCAGTTTGTCTTCGTTTTCATGATCAAGAGCATGAAAGCATGAGATATCAATAGGACATACTCAACATCATCAACCTTGTTGCTTCCCTCCATTGTGCACCAAAAAGATTTTAGAGAATATTTTTGCACCTCTGGAACACATTATATATAAGGAATTCCATCAAACCCTAGGAAACATGACGTTTGTGAGGGTTGGTGCGTGTACTAGAGAAACGGCCTATGAAAGAGAGGAAGCCCAAAGAAAAGTAAAAGAAATAGATGTTGAGGAGCAAACGGAATAAAGTAACATCGAATGCAGTACAATCCTGGCAACTTTCTCAAGACGAAAAATCCTGAGTATCAAGAGCATCCTTTTTTAACAGGACAAAAATTAAAAAGAGATGCAACATGAACATGTCAGGGTGTAATAAGATGAGCATCTTGCTCATCATTGTTTACTTCTTCTTTTTCCTTTTCATCGGTATTGAACAAACTACCTAGTTTAGTTGAAGAAGTATTATCAAGAGACGATTTAGACGTACCTGGGTTAACATCATTTCATGTTTTCTTGATATTCCGTCTTAGTCTGTTTATGTGAATCTTCAGATCAGAGACTCGATTGTTGACATGTAAGAAATCTGAATTGGATTCACAGTCCTTTTTGAGAAAATTAGAGGAACTTAACTCGTTTTTCTTTCTTCTGTTCCTTTTTCTCCTTCCAGACTGATTCACATCACCTGTCACACTTTTGTTGTTTTTCCTTCCACCATTATAGGCATCCTTCGGTTTGAAGACATAACTAGGAAAAGCCTTATCACAGTATATCCCTTGAGGTCGAACAGGGTTGATTCCAATCTGTGATATAGGTTTAACAACTTCTTTAGACATCCAATTAAGAATGTTGTGAAGTTTTTCATTCCTTATCTGAAGACGACACCTTCGCTCAGAGTGTCCTTTGTTTCCGCAGTAATAGCAGTTGAAGGACTACGTTCAGTAGTTCTCTTTTGAGCAGATTTAGAAGAAGTAGAATCCTCGTTTTTGCAAGCTGACACAGGTTCTTCACATGGAGAATATTAACACTTTAACAAACTTAGTCTTACCACTGTTAGGAGCGTCTGTTCCTTTATATCCCAGACCACGTTTGTCATGATGTTCTTTACAGGCTCCCAGCATAGAAGACAGTTTTGTAGAGCTAGAACCGGACCTATTTAGATTCTCTTCCAGTGATTTTACCTTATTATGAGCAGCAGTGAGTTTGGTTTCCAAGGATTTATCTTTGATAAGAAGACTGCGTTCTTTGTCATTGAAACTCTTCTGTTGAGATTCACGTCTTGCTTCAGTTTCGGCAAGCCTCTCTTTTAATATACAGAGGTTACGAAGAAGATTATCACATTCAGATTTTTTTGAGCGAACCCCTTCTTCATAATCTTTAAAGGTAGATTGTAACAGTTTGTATCCACCATCATAACCTTTGAAGAGTTTTCTCAACTTTCTGTTTTCTTGACAGAGAGGACCCATATACTTTCTCAAGCAAGCAGTTGTCCTTGTTTCCTTCAATTCATGATTAAACAACTTGATGTATTGAGAAACTTCCTCATCAAGACTCTGTCCTTCTTCAGAATCACTATAATCCGAGAGATCATTCAACTGTTTATCAAGAAATTTCCTCCAGTTGAATTTAGATTCGGCTGAAGGAGACGAGAAGGAGTTTTCCTCAGTGGTTTCAGATCTTTGAAACTTATCTGAGTAGTCATGTACTGATATTGCGTTGTCAGAGATAGTACTCTTGTCCATAGAGTTATATCTCTACAAACACGGACTTGTTAGGTCTTAAACGTGTTTGCCTGCTCTGATACCAATTGAAAAAGCGGGGGTCTAACAAAACCACCCAATATTTCGCTTAGCAATCTGTATGGACTAACTCCGAAATACTTTGCTAGAGAATCAACTAGACAGTCAGACTCAATCTAGATAAAAGTATCTCAAGGAGTTAATATATCTCTCTTGATTTGATTTTTACTCAAGCTAAAAACAATAGCGAGTCTTTAGCAAATTCAAGGAATAACTTGGACGGTACCAAAGACCAATTTCCAAGTGTTAATCAATGAAATCGACAACCACAAGGTCGGATCTCCAATCGATTAAACTTTAACGCACAACCTGTATTATTTCAATAATAAAATAAACAATATAATGTGGAAAATGAAATAACACAGACACCAGAAATTTTGTTAACGAGGAAACCGCAAATGCAGAAAAACCCCGGGACCTAGTCCAGATTGAATACACACTGTATTAAGCCGCTACAGACACTAGCCTACTCCAAGCTAACTTCAAACTGGACTATATTTGAACCCCAATAAGTCTCTTTCTGATCCAAGGTACAGTTGTACTCCTACGCCTCTGATCCCAGCAGGATACTGCACACTTGATTCCCTTAGCTGATCTCACCCACAACCAAGAGTTGCTGGATCCCAAAATCGCAGACTTGATTATAAACAAATATGTCTCACACAGAAAAGTCTATCAAAGGATAAAACTGTCTCTCACAGATAAAGCCTAGGTTTTGTTCCGTCTTAAGATATGAAATCAAGGTGAACATGAACCAATTGATAATCCGGTCTTATATTCCCGAAGAACAGCCTAGATTAATCAATCACCTTTCTACAATCCTTCCAGACCACAAAGGAGGTTTGACGAGGAATCACAAACAGTGAGACGAAGATGTTTGTGACTTCTTTATCTTGCCTATCGGAGAACTCTCACGATCACAAGCCAATCAAAGATTGTACTCGTACGATAGAAGATGCAAGATCAGATCACACAACTACAATAAAAGTAGTATCGGTCTGGCTTCACAATCCCAATGAAGTCTTTAAGTCGTTAACCTGGGTTTAGAGAATAAAACCAAATGTTAAAGGAGAATCGACTCTAACGAGCGCACTAGTATCACACAGACGTGTGGGGATTAGTTTTGCACAATGCTAGATGTCTCCTTTATATAGTCTTCAAATCAGGGTTTTTTCTTAGTTACAAAGCAATCCATATTCACCGTTATATGAAAACCTGATTTAGATTCAAGCTAATATTTCTCAACCGTTAGATCGAAAACTTAGCTTGTCACACACACTTGGGTAGACGTTTACTGGGTTTGTGAAAACCATGCCCAAACGTGTACGTGTATGTTGGTTCAACATAGTAACCCAAAAGGTTAACCATATGAGTCTTTTATATTAACCTTGTTCTTCTTCACCATAACTAGTTCAAATGACTCAAATGAACTAGTTAAAGAGTTGCTCAATTGCTATGAGATCTTATGTAACTACACAAGACACAATTGAAACAAAGATGATTCGATTCGATTGAATCGGCTCATGAAATTTATATCCACGGTTTGCATAAAGCATTCCTTAGTAATTTAAGTTTCATGTTCAGAGCACATCTTTAGATCATAACCTCTTAAGCTCACAAACAAGTTCGCGGACTTAAGACAACCGATGGAGTTTTCCAAACTCAGCCGAAAATCTCGGCAAAGAGACTTTTGCCAGTTCACGGACTTACATGCAAATGAGTTTTTGGAAAATACCAGCAGAAATTATCGGTGCAAGAACTTCCATCAGTTCGCGGACTGAGTTCGCGGACTTGGCAAAGCCAATTCCTCCGGTTTCTCTCAATCAACAAAGTTCGAAAACTTCGGATTAAGGAATACATGGTTATGTAATCTAAACTCTCATTCCAATCATTGAGACATTCTCAGAGGACGTTATATTTCCGTTATTCACAGACCATTTCGCGTCAGAGCAATTCTCAAAGTAATTGAAACTTTTCATGACTTTCGTCACTAGGTGAAGATAAACTTGATCAAAGCGAAACGTTTTACCAACACATAATTTCGAGATATAGATATGCGAGATATACTCGGCTCGAAATATCAAATGTGTATGATCCAGTCTATATAGCATACGACTTTTGTCTTATAAGAAGTAGGAGATAGAAGAGATATATTTTTGAGTGATAGATAAGTTCAAGTCTCCACATACCTTTTTGTTTATGAAGTTCCACGGTTCCTTGAGTAGATCTTCGTTGTTGTATGATGAATCGCCATGAAGTCCTTGAGCTCAACTACACTTTTCTATCCTAGTCCGAGACTTAGCTATGTAGTCTAGAAATCAAGACTTATAGTTTTCATAACTAACATTGACAAACATGCTTGAGATAGCAACGCATGCGAGGTCGACGGAGCTATGCTCTGACAAAAACCTGATTTAGATTCAAGCTAATATTTCTCGACCGTTAGATCGAAAACTTAGCTTGTCATACACAAGTGATTGTACGCTTGTAGGTTTGTTAACCGCACCCAAATGTATACATTGTTGGTTCAACAATAGTTTACCAAAAAGGTTAACCATATGAGCATTTCATACCAACCATGTTATTCTTCACTATAACTAGTTCAAATTAACTAGTTAAGAGAGTTGTTCAATTGGAAGGAAATCTTATGTAACTACACAAGACACAATTGAAGCAAAGATGATTTGATTCACAAGAATCGGTTCATGAACTTTAATAGCCACGGTTTGCAAAAGCTTTCCTTAGTCTTTTAAGATTAAGTTCAGAAATCATCTTTAGATATATAACCTTCTCAAGTTCGCAGACTAGGTTCGCGGACTTAAGACACCGGACAGAGTTTACAAACTCCAGCAGAAATTCTCGGGTTTGAGAACTTTGCCGGTTCGCAGACTGGGTTCGCGGACTTAAGACACCGGACAGAGTTTACAAACTCCAACAGAAATTCTCGGGTTTGAGAACTTTTCCGGTTCGCAGACTGGGTTCGCGGACTTGGCTCACGCAAGTAGTTTGTCAACTCCAGCAGAAATTTTCGGGTTTGAGAACTTCGGCAGTTCGCGGACTTGGCACTTGCCATACTTCCGGTTCCTTTAATCAACAAAGTTCGAGAATTTCGGTTCAAGGAATACATTGGTTATGTAATTTAAACTCTCATTCCAATCATTGAAACATTCTTAGAGGACGTTATACAGTTGTTACACCATTTCTCGTCAAAGCAATTTCCAAGGTGATTGAAACATTTATGACTTTGGTCACTAGGTAAAGATAAACTTGGTCGAAGCGAAAAGCTTACCAACACATATTTCGAGATATAGATAGGCGAGGTATACTCGGCTCGAAATACCAAATGTGTATAACCTAGTCTATATATATAGCATACGACTTTTGTCTCAAAGAGTAGGAGATATAATAGATATACTTTTGAGTGACAGATAAGTTGAAGTCTCCACATACCTTTTTGTCGAGAAGTTCCACCGGTTCCTTGAGTAGTCCTTCTACTTGTATGATGAATCTCCATGAAGTCCTTGAGCTCAACTAAACTTACTATCCTAGTCTGAGACTTAGCTATAAGAGACTAGAAATCAAGACTTATAGTTTTGATCACTAACATTGACAAACATGCTTTGGATAGCAACGCATGCGAGTTTGACCGAGCAGTGCTCTAACAATCTCCCCCTTTGTCAATTTTAGTGACAAAACTATCAATACATATGGAATATAAAAAAGATAATGAAACTTTAGTAGATCCTATTCCACATGTCTAATCTTCAACATTCCTCGAAATCTTCGTCACTTCCAAGTACTCCAATGATCCAAAAGGTTGTAAGTTTAGCACCATCGTTGTTGAAGATCCGTAGCTATAACAATGAGAAAGCATCGGTCTCGATCATTGTTTTATAGTGTCGTAGTATTATTACACCGTGTCAAAGATCAATTGTATCACAACTTCAACAATAATACTATGGTGATATGTATCACTCCCCCTTAGTCAATACTCCATCTCACATGAAAACCACTCCCCCTTACACAATGATCCGAAAACCATATGTATTTGTAGTGTGAATTACATATTAATTCTCCCCCTTTTTTTCAATAAAATTGGCAAGGTACAAGAACGGGTTCATAATGAAATTTCCGTAAGAGACATTTCATGACTGAGAGAAAGAAACACACATCATCTTATTTAGATGCAATCATATAGCCGAAGCTAACAACATTCATCAAGGAGTTTAAAGATACAAGATAACCCCTCTAAAATTCCACATCCGCACACCCCTCAAGATATGACCATTAAGCACAAGTTCAAAAGAACTCTCCCCCATTTGATGTCATTCCCGAAAGAACAACAACGAGCGACCTTAATTTCAAGAGAAAAGAAGAATTTTTATTGGAGACCAAAACCATGAGGATGATTTTTATATCCAAAACTCAATCAAATTAATCATAAGTAAATCCATGATTAATTTAATCGGAACACATAATCAAATTAAACACAAAAGTGATCAATTTAATTCATTGTGTTCAACATAAGTAAACTTACGGAGAAACGACTAAGTTAACCATACAAGAGAGTGATTGGCTTAATCGTTCATATACTCAACACAAGAGAAACTTGTGGAGTAATAACTAAATAACCAACAAGATGATTAATTTAGTTCTAATATGCTCAACATAAAGTATCTTACAGAACAACCAACAAGGCTAATAAAAAATAATCAACTTTGTTGTATCGTGCTCAACATAATACACATTACGGAGCCTCACGGTAATACAAAAAGGATGGATCAATGGAGATTGATACCGTGGAATACACAAGGATTCATTCTTTTGCACAAGCATATACAATAGCAATAATCCTTGGATACAAAAGATTTTAACCTATCTTCCGTCAAAGATTGACAATATAGGCTTAACTTTTGTATATGTCAAAAGTATATTCACTCTTAAACCAATAAACTAATACCGATCATGAACGACTTTAATTTTGACAAAGTATGAGACAAACATAGTTCACGGACGTAAACACCATATCCTA
This sequence comes from Papaver somniferum, assembly GCF_003573695.1. Taxonomy (NCBI): domain Eukaryota; kingdom Viridiplantae; phylum Streptophyta; class Magnoliopsida; order Ranunculales; family Papaveraceae; genus Papaver; species Papaver somniferum. The sequence goes on along the minus strand of NC_039360.1, from coordinate 8,738,598 downwards.
TAACAAGTTGCAATATAACAAATCATAAAGATCAAATACTGCAAAAACGTCATCCTCCAAATATTTTTAGATTTTTTTAAACCAAAAAACCTAAAAAAGAACAAGAAGATGAAAAATAATAGTTGTGTGTAGTCATAATCATTTCTATTCAAAACTCTAGTAATCCTTCTCAAAAATAAGAATAAATTCTCATAAGAAGTTTCCTAGGCAACAAGAAAAACTCGTAATGCACATACATGGTGATTTGTCCTTATAGGGTAGAATCAATCTTTTTCGCATGGATTTACACCAATAATAGCTATCAAATGCGTATAAAAAGATTTTCTTAACAAAGTCAATAATAACGACTATGCACCATAGTTCACAAAGGATGATTGTGAACATTCAAGAATTCCATAGCACTACGTACTACTTTCCATTCCTGAACTTCCTTCTTTGTGATTCACCAACAACATTCTTGTAAAATCTACAAATTAGCTTAGAAGAGTATTACTCCAAGAATCAAAGTGTCCAAGTTCAAGAGAAGTGGAACAAGTGCAACGAAACAGAGCAAAATACTCAAAAACAAGAGACAGGACAAATACCAATCTTCATTCATACAAATTCAAGGTTTCTAATCTCCATTTTGAATAGAATTCAAAGAGTAAGAGAGTGCAAAAAGAATGAGGTCATTCCGAGTTCGGACGAAGAAATTACGGCCAAAACAAGTTTATCGAATATCGACGTCTACAGGCAAGTACGTTTACGGGTTTGCAAACGAATTTTCATAACTTGGAGCAGTTTGAAAACTGGGTATGCGAACTTAAACCCCTGGATTTTGATTTTAAATGATGGTAGCATACTTGGTATGTGTACCATGAAGTCCAAACATCCCGAACTATTATTTTTAAACATGAAATTTAAGAACCTTAAACACATATCAAGTTAGGTAGAAAAGAACGATAAGAAAGGTATGTGAATCATTATAAGTTCTTTAAGAAAATAAAAGCACAAATCTTGCTCAAGTTTATAGACATACCTTTTTTAGATGAATCCATTTGAATTCTACAGACTTACCAAACATAATTTGTGCGCCCCAGTTGTTGTGCTTCCCTCACCGTATACATAGCATGGCATTCTTGGTGAGGATGCACTTTTAACACACTCAAGTTTTGTTGAGATGAATAATGTCTTGCTCACCACAAGTGACTTTTGGATTATCATGAAAGAGATCGCTTTTAGAACCTTTCACATCCAAATCCATCTTCCCAAAGAACTCTTTAAGTTCCAGCATCATGGATACTGCTTTCTCCATAGTCATGGAACTTTCTGGGAGATCATTCCTTTTCACACTCAAAACATCATTGACTTTCTTTGGTATCCACTTTTGAGTGCGTTTAGGAACGGCCAAAACCTTCTTCCCGTTACTCTCTTCAAGATTTTTCGCAAAAGAATTGGATTGACTATTCTTTTGCAAGTTAGTCTTTCTCCAATTGGGAGCATCAGATATTGTCTTCGTCTTTACGAAGTTATCCTTTTGATAACCATTAAGATCGTGAAAAGGATTCGTATGACATTTATAGGCAAATCTAGGCTTATCACAGCACTGATTCCTTTGCCTAAGGGTTGGACAGTTACAACCTATAATGTTAAGAGGATTAGAATTAACGTACGATCTTGGTTTCACAACTTCTTGTGATGCCAAAACAAGAACATCATGAAGTTTCTCATTCCTTATACGGAAACGACATCTCCTTTCCAGGTGACCTTTATTTCCGCAATAGTGGCAAACATAAGGAATATTCTTACCTCGATATGGATGTGCTGACTTTGGAGGTTGATATACTTTGCTCTTTCGAACCTTAACTTCCGGTAATGGTATTTCACTTTTTCAATCAGTGGAAACCTTTTGTTGAGAAGTATCACTAGCCTTGACAAATTTTACCTTTTTGCTAATACTTGGAGCATCTATTCCCTTATAGCCCAATCCTCGTGTATCACGATGATTTTTACTTGCTCCTAGCATAGTGGTTAATTTGCTTGAACTAGTATTGAACTTTTTAAAGTCATCTTCCAACATCTTGACTTTATCAAGAGCAGCAGCTAAATCAGCCTCAAGGCGTTTTTCTCGAATGAGACAAGCACTTTCTCTGTCATCAAAACTAATTTGTTGAGAGTTAAACCTTGCTTCAGATTCTGCAAGTTTCTCTTCCAACAAAAAGTACTTTTGATAAATATTATCACATTCAAGTGACTTCATACGTAGGTTTTTCTCAGAATCCTTGAGGATCGATTTGGTAGAACGATTCGAAAAATAAACACCTGCGTAACATCTTCTCATTTTCTTGTTTTCTCGACAGAGAGGAGTCAGAAGAGGTGTGACATGAGAAGTTGTAATCTTCTTCATATTCCACGAATCCAAAAACTTAACATACTCTGAGACTTCCTCATCAACATCTCTATCAATATCTGAATCACCTTCATCAGAAAGTTCATCCAACTGTTCTTCTAGGAGAGTTTCCCAATCAACAGTTTTTACATCAAGAGAATGTTTAGATATTGACTTAGATGTGGCAGTTCTCTCAGGTGAATCCAAGCTTTTAGAATCATCTGGTAATTTCTGAACTGGTACGTTATTAGACATGGACTCGTCCATAATCAGATCGCTACAAACACAGACTTATGAGGTCTTTAACGTGTTTGCCTGCTCTGATACCAATTGAAAAAGCGGGGCTCTAACAACACCACCCAATATTTCTCTTAACAATCTGTATGGACAAACTCGAATATACTTTTTATAGAATCAACAAGACTCAATCAATTAGAAGTATATTAACGAGTTTATATCTCTCTGTTGATTTGATTTACTCAAGCTAATAGAAATCAACGATTCTTTAATCAAACACAAGGAATAACTTGGACGGTACCAAAGACCAATGTCCAAGGATCAATCAATGTTAATCAACAACCAAAGGTTGTATTATACTAATTGATTATCTAAACACACAACCTGTATTATTTCAATTATAAAGATAAATCAATATAATGCGGAAACTGAAATAACACAGACACCAGAAATTTTGTTAACGAGATCGCAAATGCAGAAAAACCCCGGGACTTAGTCCAGATTGAACACACACTGTATTAAGCCGCTACAGACAATAGCCTACTCCAAGCTAACTTCGGACTGGACTGTAGTTGAACCCCAATCAGTCTCCCACTGATCCAAGGTACAATTTTACTCCCTACGCCTCTGATCCCAGCAGGATACTGTGCACTTGATTCCCTTAGCTGATCTCACCCACAACTAAGAGTTGCTACGACCCAAAATCTTAGGGTTTAACAATAAACAAATCTGTCTCACACAGACAAGTCTATCAAAGGATCAATCTGTCTCCCACAGAAAAACCCTAAAGTTTTTGTTCCGTCTTTTGATAATAATCAAGGTGAACAGGAACCAATTGATAATCCGGTCTTATATTCCCGAAGAACAGCCTAGATTAATCAATCACCTCACAACAATCTTAATCATATGGTAGAGAAACAAGATGTCACGGAATCACAAAAAATGAGACGAAGATGTTTGTGATTACTTTTTATATCTTTCCTATCGGAGAAATCAAACAATCTCAAGTCAATCAATATGATTGTACTATTACGATAGAAGATGCAAGATCAGATCACACAACTACGATAAAAGTAGTATCGGTCTGGCTTCATAATCCCAATGAAGTCTTCAAGTCGTTAACCTAGTTTAAGAAGAAGAAAACCAAAGGTTAAAGGAGAACCGACTCTAGCACGCAAACTAGTAGCACACGTAAAGTGTGGGATTAGTTTTGCAGATTTGCTAGATGTCCCCTTATATAGTCTTTCAAATCAGGGTTTTGCCTTAGTTACAAAGCAATAAATATCCACCGTTAGATGAAAACCTAATTTAGATTCAAGCTAATATTCTCAACCGTTATATCGAAAACTTAGCTTGTCATACACAAATGACTGTACGCTTCTATGTTTGTTAACCACACCCAAACGTGTACATTGTTGGTTCAACAATAGTTTACCAAAAAGGTTAACCATATGAGCATTTCATACCAACCATGTTCTTCTTCACCATAACTAGTTCAAATGACTCAAATGAACTAGTTAAGAGAGTTGTTCAATTGCAAGGAAATCTTATGTAACTACACAAGACACAATTGAAGCAAAGATGATTTGATTCACAAGAATCGGTTCATGGACTTTAATAGACACGGTTTGCAAAAGCATTCCTTATCCTTTTAAGATTAAGTTCAGAAATCATCTTTAGATATATAACCTTCTCAAGTTCGCAGACTAGGTTCTCGGACTTAAGACACCGGACAGAGTTTACAAACTCCAGCAGAAATTCTTGGGTTTGAGAACTTTTCCGGTTCGCGGACTGGGTTCGCGGACTTGGCTCACGAAATTAGTTTGTCAACTCCAGCAGAAATTCTCGGGATTGAGAACTTCGGCAGTTCGCGGACTGAGTTCGCGGACTTGGCACTTGCCATACTTCCGGTTCTCTTAATAAAAAAAGTTCGAGAACTTCGGTTCAAGGAATACATTGGGTATGTAATCTAAATTCTCATTCCAATCATTGAAACATTCTTAGAGGAAGTTACATAGTTGTTACACCATTTCTCGTCAAAGCAATTTCCAACGTGATTGTAACATTGATGACTTTCGTCACTAGGTAAAGATAAACTTGGTCGAAGCGAAAAGCTTACCAACACATATTTCGAGATATAGATAGGCGAGGTATACTCGGCTCGAAATACCAAATGTGTATAATCTAGTCTATATATAGCATATGACTTTTGTCTCAAAGAGTAGGAGATAGAATAGATAGACTTTTGAGTGACAGAAAAGTTCAAGTCTCCACATACGTTTTTGTCAAGAATTTCCACCGGTTCCTTGAGTAGTACTTCTACTTGTATGATGAATCACCATGAAGTCCTTGATCTCAACTACACTTACTATCCTAGTCCGATACTTAGTTATAAGAGACTAGAAATCAAGACTTATAGTTTTGATCACTAACATTGGCAAACATGCTTGAGATAGAAACGCATGCGAGTATGACCGAGCAGTGCTCTAACAATCTCCTAAGTGTAGAAGGCTTTGTAAAAATTTCATCATCCGTATTCGGCTTGGAGTTGTTAGCATTTCTTGATGCGGCGGCAGAACTGCTTTCAGGTGACATCTTAACAAAAGTCATTGTGCGACTTTTACTTTCGAAGTAACTACAACGAAGCAAAACGAAGAATTACTACTTTGTAGAAAAGCATACATAGAGTCTTATCAAAATCGGTTATGACAACAACACATTTGCTACGAAAATTTCTCTTTGGCCACACGTCATGACATTCACGACTAAAGGAATGGGGACTGATGCCTGCTCAACGGGATGCACGTGATGTCGCGGGAAGTACGCTCTTGGCCGAAACTAGACAATGTCGCGGGAAACATGCGAAGCCGCGGAAAGTATGACCTCGGCCAAGTTACGCTTAGTCATGGGAAATATGCTCGCGGACAAAAGGAGGAATGTTTCCACCACGGAAACTATGCACACGGCCACAAGAGGAAAACGAAACCCTATAGCTAGGTTTTTACGGGAGGAGAACAAATGGCAGCCACCCATTCGCGCGTGCCTATTTTGCATAATATTTGGCCTTCTTACTATCGATGTGACGGCTAATATTACTACGATACTGCTAGCAGGGAAGAATCATTCATACAAAAGTATTTCTATGGGTTTATGCAGAATATGTCTATGGCTAGGGTTTGCACCGACAAAAAAAAGAGAGAGAAGAAACGTTGGAACACATACCTGGAGTGCACTCGCCTACTTCTCTGCTTTGCTGCTAACGCGGAGACGTGGAAACAAAGCCAATGTTACAAAAATAAAAGATGTGCAACACCTTTTATATACATATTACTTTTGGAGTTTTGGTAGAAGAAGGTTTCTTTTTATAAGCGCAACACTTTTGGAATTAGGATGGAGGAAGGTGGCTTGTTTAAACTACGCACGGAAAAGGCAACCGGGCTCGCGGAGGCAACGCTCCATGGCGCCACCAATCGGTAGCCAAGACAACGCCATCATCCCCGCGCCTAGCCAATACCATCTCTGCGCCCAAGCCTTCCGCGCCCAAGCCAATGGCTCCGCGCCAAGTCATCTCCGCGTCCAAGCCAAGCCAGCAGCTCCTCGGCCATTCCGCTTCCAAGACAAGCTAGCACTACGCAAACGCTCCACGGCCATTACAAGCTAGCCGCGCCATCCGCTACTTCGGCTAGCCCCTCATCCGCTACTTCAATCTAGCAGTGCCATCCGCAGCCCAAGTCAACTCCAACCACATCCTAGACGATGCCCTAGCCAGCAGCACCACGAGCCATTCCTTAACCAGTAGCCAAAGATGACGTACTAGTGACAACGACCCATGGACAAGATGAATCTATGCAAAATCCGCCAGCACAAGGATCACAGATTTCTCATCCCTTCCACTAAAGGTTAGTTGAATTTTCTTGGCGATCTCTTCACGTCTTGCTCTCTCGATTTTACTCTTGTTTGTCACCATCTCATGCTTACCCCGCAACAATGCCACTGTTACGTGCTAAGCAGGGGACTTAATGTTGATGGTGGTTTTTAGCTTAGGGTTAAAATCGTAAAACCTTGCATCTGATGTGACGTATCTCTGCAAGGAAGTGGTGTTGTGAGTACTAACCTCTCCACCGACATATTTATTGAGCCGCTCAATATACTTTTATCCATAAAACTCGGTAAATTTCGGCACCTCGCCAATACAAGACCCACTGAGTACTTTCATGTGCTATGTTCCCCAGCAGAACCCTTAAATAGGTATAGCATGACGGATTTATGTTCACTCGCAGCGGAGTAGCATGAACCTCCAAGTACCAAAGTTAAGGCCATCGCACAAAATGCTCAGACGGAAAGCACACTGCATTCTGTAGATAAGGATTTTTGTGTGGCAGCATACAAAATCCAGCCAATTATTGTGATAACTCACAAAGAACTCATAAACCCGACTAATTTGCAAAATTAAGGTTTCGCGCCCCGCACAGTATACTAGACCCCATTGGTCGAAACTATGCTTAGCCAAACTAGGCAACCAAATACGCCACAGCGCACTAAAAGTGTGGCCGCGCCCTAGCATGTCGGTCCTCTTTCCATCGACCAATCAGATCGCTTTAAACTCGCCATACGCACTAGAAGAGTAGTCGCGCCCTAGCTTGCCGGCCTCCTACTTTCATTGACCAATTAGGTTGCTCCAAACCTGTCGCAGCCTCAAAAGAGGTCGCCATACTAAGTCGGCTTCCCAAAAGCGCCAACTTCCCAAAAACGCGCCAACTTCCCAAAACGCGCCAACATGTTGCACGCGCATGCCGCACATGCCAGACGCGCTTGCCAAACACGCATGTTGCACGCGCATGCCGGACACGCACGCCAGACGCGTATGACGAACGCGCCACTGCCAATTAAAGATATCCATGATCGACGGCTACCTTTCCACTAACATGGCTTGTGGAAACTTTTGAGAGACCATGACGCCAAACCCTAAAATAGCATGCCGCTATGCCACGGATACTGGCATGCCACCATACTACGAGCACGTCGCTACGCCACGGCTACTGGCATGCCACCATGCCACAACCACTAGCATGTCGCTATGCCACGGCTACTGGCACTCCACCATGCCACAGCTACTAGCACGTCTCTATGCCACGGCTACTGGCATGCCACCATGCCATAGCTACTAGCACGTCGCTATGCCACTGCCACTGGCATGCTACCATGCCACACATAGAAACCTGCTACACGTTTTCCACAAAAACACTCGAGACATCAAAACATGTCACAAACTGGGGGATACTCATCAAGGTATTGGTATGACGGTTTACATCATGCGGCGTGCAATGCGCCCGTTACAAGAAAGTGTCATGAAGTAGGGCAATTAGTGGTGGTAAAAGTAACGGTGTAACCAATTTATTTCATTCATCATGGAAGCATAATGACTGACGGTTACACGAATTCACTTCCCTCATCATGGAAGCATAACGCCGTACGGTTACACGTTACTCTTTTCTTCCGCCACTCAAATGTTTCAACTTCCTACGAGACCAGGGTACGTTTTGTTACGACTTGTATAAATAGGTCTCACCTATTTCCACCAAACAACAAGTTTTGGTCAGGAGGACAATATAACATCCAGAAATCATCTAATAGCTTTTCATCCAGCTAGCCAGTTCAACTTTCTGATACAAGTCACAAAACACCTACGCTTCCAGAATCAACTATTCTGGTCTCAACACTTTCTTCGCTTCCCTCCCTAAGACCAACCCTTCTCCTTCACTTTGTGATCGAAGCAAGCCTGGAACGGCCATTTCTTGGTTTAGGCCAGGATTGTACAGATTGATCTCTCGAATCAAAAGTACTCCCGTGCAGTACATTGTTTTGGGTTTAGACTCGTTTCTCATCCACACACCCGAAATTACCAAAAAACAGCAGAAACTGTTTTCACCCACAAACAACAGTGAAGAAAGAAAATATACCTATGGGTGTTTGTGAAGGATTATAAGTGGAATATTTCTCCAAGTTATTTTTGTTGGTGAGTTTCGTATCGTCAAACATGTTTATATTTATTATCCTTTGAATGGGTTTTGCACATTTTGCTTGAGACTCCTGACAAAGAGATCCGCGTCAGGATTTGAAAGTTCATTAAAGTATTGTAGTAAGTGTGTGAGCATTTTTTTGATGGATGCATATCTTTTCATTTTATAGCGAAAATGAAACAAGGATGAAAATTTACTCTGTGTTACCAGATACTACTTTGCTTTTGGAGCCCTTATTTCAGAGAAACTGTCAGGGAAAACCAAAGGTATGTCCATTGGATTTTATTTCTTGGTTTGTTTCGAATTTTATAACTATTTGTATGTGTTTAAATTTTTTCCACATCCTATCTTTCGTACTCAATTTATTTCACTTTCTACTGACAACCAGGGAAAATCTTTTTGGAGTATGATGGGTCCTTTCTGTTTCTTACCTGGATGATACAAATAAAAGTTATCCAGGTGCATGTTTTATCATCTATATAAAACAAGCATTTCACAAACGAAAAATGAGTCATTTGTCCAAATATTTTTAAATCACGATTTAAATGGACGAGTAAAAAAACAGTTTGGGTGAAATGGCCAAAAAAAATAGTAAGGATGAAACTGGTTTCGTCATAGCTTAAATTTAAAAAATAGCAAGGATGAAACTGGATACATCCTGTGTAAATTAAAAATAAGAAAAAATATTTGAAAATGGGCACGATGAAACTGGTTACATCCTGTCTATTTTTACATTTTTGTCCATTTAAACAGTATCAAAATCTAACTGTCCATTTCACCCAGAAATTGTTGATTTTGGTCTTTTTAACCAATTTTATGTTTCACAAACGCACGTTTCCATATCATGACAGTGGACTATAAAATAAGCATAAATGCTAGCTTGTGTACTGAATTCTTAAGCAATCTTGTTTACTTTACTTTGTTATAGTAAATTTTAGATGTACTGAAGATGGACTACAATACACTACACCAATGTTTCATGTTGGTTGCTTAGGATAGTTGTATTAAGTCGTCTATCTTTTGTAGATACCGTTGGGAGAGCACAGCGTGTCTCAATGTTTGAGTATATTTTTTTCTTATCTTTGCACCACTCAATTTTTTTCTCAATGTTCTAGGCTAATTGTGACTTATTGTTCCATGTTTCTTTGATTATTTGTTTTATTCTGCAAGAAAGCCTTTTATTAACGGAAAATTTGTTTTGTATGATCCCAAATACCATACACAATGCATTTAGGCAGACCCGCCAACGAAAGGTAACATAACTCATTCAGGAGCTCGGATCACATCTTTACCAAATGCAGGCTTGCAGAGGATGTTTGGAGAGAAACTTCTTTAACAAAAGTTATTTATAACAATACTACTAACAATTAAAGGCTAGTGTGTCTGGTGGTTTGGATATAAAAAGAATAGAGAAAAGATTGCTTTTGCATGGGAATTAAACCTAATCTGAATGATCTTATTAACTTGATATATGAGCAAACAAATTTTCTTACATGGGAATATCTTTGCCTTGCCAATGAAAACATAATCAATTTAAACAAGTGTGATGTTTACCGTCCTAAATGTGCTGTGATCATCCAGGAAGGAAATGTAAATGAGATGAATACTTTATATTTGTGGATGCGGCTTTTGCAGAAAAAGAAAACACAAGTTTTTTTTTTAATCGCCAATTAAAGGTTTATGATTAAAAAATATATCTCTAAAGACGCGATCTGGGATTTTCCAAGGAAGAGCTTCCGATGCAGCTGCAAGATGGACCAGAGATCATGGACAAGATAATTTAATGATTCTTAATTACAAAAAAAAAGAAGAAGATAGACTTCTTGCTGAAAGATTTAAATATTGTGGATTGGAGGAACATGGTTATTTTGCTTCAGGGGAAAAAATCAAGAATATCTCTCTTAGTATCCATTCTTAATTCTAGCTTATCTAATTAGAATATTATTAGCGGACTCTAGTTTGCTCATTTTCTTTTTACGCGAAGTTATCTGCATTTTCACCTAGACAGGTTGAGACTAGACAGTAAACTAGGCTCTTTATTTCGCACACATCATATACAGTTTTTTAGTTAGTTTCTTTTAGTTTTAGAAATTTCATTTTGGTTAATTTAAAAATGTATTGTGTCTGTCTAAGGTTGGTGTGTAATTTAACCTACCTTTGTATTTCTTCTTGAAATAGGAAACTGAATGCTCCTGTGAAATAACATGATGCTGAAATCAATACTGGCTATGTTCCATATGTCTGCATTTTTTCGAAGATGCAACTCTCATCAACAAAATCTTCGATTGTGGAAAAGGCTATACCGTCATCCTCAGTCATTAAGAAGAGATCTACTTCCTGTACAAGCCGTCGTGACACTTTTATCAGACTCGTTCGTGATAGAAGGGCTCAGAAAACTTTTTTGATAGTTCTATCGCGAGCAAAGACGCTCAACCTTCACAACTTGCTTGTGAAATCACACATATTGCCAGTATTAGAAGACTACTCATTGGGTACCGATGGAGAACGAATGCTTCCTAGGTTATTGAAGAATTACAAATGTTTTAGCTTTTTTTGCAATTTTAATTTTAGAATCTTCTTTGGGACTTATCACGTTGTGCTCTTTTCCTTTGTCAATATTTTATCCCTTTGGATATGAGTTTTACTTCTCAAGGTTTTTAATGAGGCAACATATGCGTGTCCAACACCTTTTGGTTGTTTTATTTTTTACCTTTTATTGTCTATCATTTACTTTTCCTGTAATACCTTTAGTACTGTTGTAACCACGTCTTCTAACGCCATAAGTTAGTCTGTAGAATGGAATACCTAACTTACAAAAAAAAAAGTTTATATAAGTAGGGAATGGGATAGATGGGCAGACTATTTGGACAAATATTTACGTCAGTTAAGTACCTTAAATATATCTTCCAAGTCCGTGGATAATATAAGTATACAGTTTAATCTCGATAAATGATTAACCTCGCCAAATGAATAATTTTCTTCGATACCGACTTGGACAATGGGGATAAATGAATAATCTCGTTAATGAATGAAAAAAATTGAATCCTTGAATGCCCTATGAAAATGTAAACGTTTCATACAAAAAATATATTATAAATGAACCAAAATACTTCATCCAATCATCAATGTTGGTATAAGAAGTCATTTCTTCTCAAAACATGCAACTTAAGTTGTTTTTTTTCCCTCCACTTGAACCAAAATGCAGACCTTTACATTTTTGTAATGTATGAACAACTTCTGGAATATGTTGCTCGTATTATAATATGTCATCTTTTATGGTGATTACTGCTTGAAATGCCTCTTTTAATGACACATTTTGTATAGCGCTGTTATCATCTAGTTCGCGATGATTCTCTCATGATATTATTGGTTAGATAATTTCTTAGTTAATAAACGATTCTATAACCGCATCATTTTCATTAGGATAGTTCAAAAGATGTTCGACGTCCATCACATTTCTAAAACTAAGTTAGAAATTATATCATCTAGTTAATGTTGATCAAATTTTGCCTCGAGAATACCAAAATTATATATGTAAAAGAATAACTCTCTTAATAAATAAATAGCCTCGCCAAATGAATATTTTTTTCCAGTCCCAAGGCCATTCATTTATCGAGGTTAGACCGTAAAATGTTGGAGTGATGTATGATGACAATGTCAGTTCTTCCTAATTTATGAGCCAAAAATTGACAAGTGAGGCTAGACATGTTTTATGCCCTTAAAGTTGCTCACTGAACGGCTGAACCAAATTTGCTAGATATATGGACCCATAATATATGACTGTTACACGATATTACCCAAGTCATCCCTTAACAACATTATGCTTGAGACTCTTGACATGTAACAAAGAAATCTGTATCAGGATCTGAAAGTTCATTATTTAAGTATGGTAATAGGTGTGTAAGTTGTTTCTTTGATGGATGCGTATCTTTTCATTTTATAGCGAAGGGGAAGAAAAAATGAAAATCTACTCTATGCCTATTAGATACTACTTTGCTTTTGGATCCCTTGTTTCAGAGGAACATCCAGGGAAGATCAAAGGTATGTCCACCCAGTTTATTCTTTTGTTTGTTTTAAATTTCATAACTATCTATATGTGTTTAAAAAATTTCCACATCTTATCTTTCATATACAATTTTTTTCATTTTCTACTGACAACCAGGGAAAATCTGCTTGGAGTGTGCTGGGTCCTTCCTGTTTCTTACCTAGATGATACAAATAAAAGTTATCCAGGTGTAGATGGTGGATTTTCGACAAAGGCTAAAATTATAAACTCATAATTATACGAAGTTTTGATTCAGCAATCAGACGCGAGTATTGAGACACAACTCTCTCATCGAATTCTCAACGGAGAGTACTTTCTCTCAGAGTACATGTAGATATGTAGTCTCACGACTGGACAACGGCATATCTCATGAATACTGAATACTTTCAGTGATTATTTCTATATAGCATCACGAGATGGACGGCTCCTAGAAAGCTTGCTCTACTAGTATAGAGCGATAACGTCTTCAGGAACAAACAACAAGTTTACCCTGACTATATAAAGGATATTACTTATCGGCAAGCTCGTATCAGGATAATTGATGCTCCTAGACAGCTTGCTTTGCTAGTATAGAGACACAAAGTTAATTATTCCTAATTACAATCGCTCCTATTCCATGGTCGAATCCACGACTGGTCCCATCGAATGACAATAACAATTGTTCTGATTCTATGATCAAATCCACAGCTTGATCTCATAGAATAGCAATAACTATATTATCTCATTATTCCGATTTCATGATCGAATCTACAACTGGTCTCATAGATAGTAATAGATAAACCTTAATTACTCTGATTCTATGGTCGAATCTACGATCCCATGGAATGGTAATGCTCACTTTATTATTCTGAATTCGTAGTTGAATCCTCAGCTGATCCTATGAATTAATAATAAACATCTTATTACTCAGTTTTGTGAATTATTCTCCGCTGAATTCCACAATTAGTAATAAATAATCAACAACCGGGCGTCTGAGCTACCTCTAAGTAAGCCCCGATTCAAATGGTGAAGGTGTATTCAACGATGATACACTAACAGTCACCACACGAACGAGTATTTCAAAAAATACAACGAAACGATGAACCTATGCAAAATAGAGAAGAAAATAATAAATAATTAAAAATATTGACCAGGGTGCTGGGAGTACGGACACACGACCGACCGACCGTGTCGTGGTCAATCCCACGCCAGTTTTATATTTTTAATGCATTTTTATTATTTTCCATGATTTGATGAAAATCCTCTCATTTTATCAAATCTCCTTCGTCTCGAGGAAACTCCTCGGTTTCATGGTACTTCCATAAATCCATAAAAAATAATATAAAATTAAGGAAAGGAGTGTAGGGCGTGACCATTAGCCAACCGGCCATGCCTTCGTCCCAACCGGCCCCACACCCACGGTTCCTTATTATTTTATTATTATTATTATTATTATTATTATTATAAAAGGGGCCACGAAGGCTTTTATTATGAATCAAAATCAGTATTACAGGGGAAGGCGGGTATCAGTATTATTATTATTATTATAAAAGGGAGCCACTAAGGCATTTTATTAATCAAAATCAATATTACAAGAGATGGTGGGTAGCCTAGAAACAAGTTGGGCACCAACACCTTTCTGAATAACAATTCCTAGCCTATGAAAAAGAGAATTGCCTATCTTAAAGTTGGCATCATGTCCTACCATGCAATTCCTTAATCTCTTCAGGAAAGTTAATAAATCCGTACTAAGCTCGCCAAAAGTGGAGAAAGCCAAAACACCGAATCCATATCCGAGAGAAGTGCAAACATCTAAGTATTTAGTGTTCTTGCGAGTAATTGCTGCAGAAATGGTGTGACCTGGTACGAAGTGGTGTGACTTAGCACTGGTAAATGGAGAGACCCCAATGACATCGAAACAAACATCCTTCCCATCTATCCAATTATAAACCATGATGTCCGCAGGCCGAAAATCCTTATTATTGATGACGCCCAAAGAAACCTCTTTTCTAGCCACAACCCCAGCTCTGTAACACATGTCTGCCAGAATATCTTTTACTAAATCATGTCTGAATTTAAGCCCGACCTCGCTAGCACAATGGATAGCGTGGTCTCCAAAGATATCCATGAGTTTGCCACAACAGGTACATTTATTACCTTCCTCAAAAAGGGGTATAGCTAAACGATATTGTAAGACCGAGCTAAACTGCCTGGAACCAACTGCCTGGTTGAGCCCAGGAATAGGTATTGCCTTAAGGATTTCCATAGCATGATCAGATCTATTACATTGCCAAACAGTAGCTTCACGTGTAGAAAAAGAAAAGCGAGTAAGTACCTTTTCCCTGATAGCTCCAAAGTAGATAGCAGCCAATGACTTCATGTAATGAGGGGCGGCATCATTAATGTTGAAATCAGAGAGGGGGATCTCACAAGCTTGTGTGAAACTCTGTAAAGTAGTATGGAAACCAAGGCATAAGTCGGTTGTAGCAGGCAGCCTCAAAATAGAATTCTGCAAATGCTGGGTCTGTGTCTGAGATGCAAGGTAACAGTACTGCATAGTATCTGTCATAGTAAGAATACCCAGACCACCATCTTTGATGGGGAGAGTGGCTAGTCGCTGCTGGACTAAGCCAAAACCAGCCCCATCTCCGACTATAAGACGACGAAGATATCGCATAAGATAATCATCAAAGCGCGTGGCAACATTCTGAATCGCCTTGGGGTAGGTAGTGCGTAAGGCAAAATATAACCTCGAAACTCCAGTACAGTTGCGCAAAAGCAAAAGTTCACACTGAGGATCATGCAGCTCTTGAATCTTGTCAATGAGCTGAGAGGTTTTGTCAATCCTGTTCAACACCACATTACTACAGAAGTTCATATCTAGGATGACTGGTCCACCAAGCAATTTAACACCATCTTTTGGCTTACCAATATTCGCAGGAAAGGCAATATCGGAATCTCTTCTCGGGTCATAAGAGGGCCAAAATAGTCCAGTCTTCGAAATATTCAAATGTAACCCGAAGGCAGGACCGTCCTCTTGGAGAATCTTCAATGCCTTAGACACTTCCAAAGTGTCACCTGCGATGGTGCCATCGTTTAAATACCAGGCATGGAAATCCAACATACAAGTGTATGCAATCTTCTCGATAAGAGGGTGCAAAGCTAAAGCAAAAAGAAGAGGACCAAGAGGGTCACCCTGCTGAACCCCTTGTGCCGAGGAGAGTAAGTGTTCCTGATAATATAGCCTGGCGGGTTGCATATAGCAGAATTCAACCCAATGAGAGATGCTAGGGCAGTGTGTTCTTACCTCACGGATAATAGTAGATCGATCAACCATGTTGAAAGCGTTTGAAAAATCTATCAATAACATAGATTTGGTGTTATCAGATCCATGCATTTCAAGCAATCTATTCGCCGCATGTAGAATACTTTCTCCGCCGCAAGGGATGCCAACTCCATATTGGTGATTGCCAAGATAGTTGTTCAAGTTTTTGCAAACAGAAGTAGCTGCTAACTTAGAACACAGCATGCGCCATATGGTGCCTACAGCAATTGGTCTCAAACCACCACCAGGTTTAAGTAGTGGGGTTAAGGGGGCACTGGCTACAAATATACCAAGGGAAGGAGGGCATTTACCTGCAAGCCACAGGTTCACAACGCCAGTAATCGACAGCAGCAAATCATCAGAGATCGAAGCACCATATCCACTCATGGCGTCCAAAAAATGCTGAGCACGCAAGCCGTCTCTGCCACAAGATGTCCCCTTGGGGAAGCTCATAAGGGCTGCAAGCACAGCCTTGGAATCAACAGTCATGGAAGGTGTTGAGACAGCTTCAGTGGGTATAGTAGGGGGTGGAGCATATGGGTGTTTCTGCTGGAGTTCTAACAAAGTGTCTGCAGTAGGTTGAGCAACGCCACTAGAAGAAAGAATGCGAATTGCTGCTGTGTAGTGGCCATAACTCAGCTTTTTACGACAGGCTTCTATATGTCTCGTCTTCTTTTTGATAGGAGCACGCTGTGTAGAAGCTATTTTGGTCAGGCCAAGCAATTGTTGTACCAAACTGATGCAGCCGGCAGGTTCCCTCCAAACCAACAAAGCTTTGTTAACAGCAGCAGTCTGCAACTTCTTTCTCGTACCGGAGCGTTCCTCACTGGAGCTCTGAGGTTCATACAGGTTTAGTGTACAAATTGGAAGCAATAACAGTCGTATCCAGGCCGCAATGTTCCTGGGATTAACAAGAACAGAATCTAATGCAGACTTGAGAGCACGCGAAAAATGTAACCTGCAGTGTGGAGGAATACTAACAGTTGTATGTATTTGTCGTTGCAGCATCAGGTTTAATATCTCCACATTAAGGCCAGCAAACTCTTCATCACCTGCAAGCTCTTCACTCACTGAAGCACCTGCACCAGCATTATCCACTGCACCAGGCGAAGCAGTTTGAGGTTTCGCAACACCATGAATCAGGAAATCTGCACCAATTCCATTGAACGGCCCTGGAACGACATCTGCAACATGCAACCTGTTTTTGCAGGCCATTTTCCATGTATGAGTAGTCATGCATTTGGTGCATAACCAAGATTCCAATATCAACAGGTTGCTTTCCCATGCAGTGAAGCAGCTCTCGTTAGTCCGAATCCTTTCAATGCAAACCAATATGGCATCATCTGTTGGAAAGTGGTGGTCTTTCAGATGTCTTGATAATCCACTCTTGGAGTAACCCAAACCACCAAGACCTCCTTGACAACCATCAAAAGTTGCGAAAGGACAAGGAAGCTTATCACTCTGTGAAGAAACCTGCCATGCATTCCTACGGACTGAAGAAGATGAGGTCGTGGAGGATTGGGAATCATTCCTACGGACTGAAGAGGCTGAAGAACGTGTTTTGGGCATAGAAAATCCTAGGGGAAAACTGCGTATGAACAGAAAAACCCTAGAAGAAACCTTCCATGCATCCCTATATGCAATCAAACAATAAACCCAGAGGAAACAGGGAGATTGTACGTTGAAATCACGGACAAAGGCAGGGGATATTTCTGGTTTTCAATCGCCTGAAAATCACCCACACAATCGCCGGAGCTTCTCTTTCCTGATTAAAAAACTCCTTGATTATTATTATTATTATTATTTCTCTAATTTGATGAAAAAACTCCTTGATTTCATGGTATTTTTGCACAAATCAACAAATAATAATAAAATAATATAAACTATGAAAACTTGTGGGACCGGGCCTTGGCCGACCGGCCATGCCCTAGCCGGTCCCACACGCCCCTTTGATTTATTATTTTATTATTAGTTTTCCTTGAATTCATCAAATTCCTTGATTTCATGGTATTTCTCTCAAATTAGGAAAAATTCCCTCAAATCATCAAAAATACCTAAAAAATCATTATAAAATTAGGGAAAATTGTGGGACCGGGCCCTGGCCGTCCAGTCATACCTTCCATGGTCCCACACGCCCTTGTTTTATTATTATAATGTCTTTTGCTTCCTTGAACTCATGAAAACTCGTTCAATTCATGGAAACTCCCAAAATTTATCAAATTTCTCAAAATTCATGAATTTTTCATAAAATTATCAAAATATTATAAAATTAAGGAAAAGGAACCACGGGACCGTGGTCACGACCGTCCGACCATGCCTTGACCACGGCGGTCCCACGCCTCCTCATTCCTTATTTTATAATTATTTTTCATCATCTCATGGTATTTTTCCTCAGTTTCGTCGAAACCCTAATTTTGGCATATTTTCTCGAATGGATGCTCAATTGCACGCCAGAAAATATCAAAATTCTCAGGACTGAGACGCAGACGCCTTGGGGACACGAGCATGCTACCTTGACCGACCAAGATTGGCTCTTTGGCTCACGGAAGCCGGTCCCATCAATTTTCACAGTTTTGACCTAATTTGCACAATTGCTCGTATTAGGTCCAAAACTCTCCCAAACACATTGGATTTTCATGACGTGATCGTCAGGCGGTCACGGGATAACCCAGGGCCGGTTTCATGACTCCATGTCCGGTCCCTCGCCTCGTCATATTTAATTAGGTTTTCTCACTTAAGGCTCAGACGAGCATTTTTGAATAAATGATTAAACCAACATTTAATCATTCTTCCACCAACAAATCGTCAACTCTTCAGGAGTTCTTTGTATTTGCTCACGTGAGCATATGGACACTACATGGTTGATTCACGGTCCCATGTAGTCGCTCCCTCCTTCGTCCCATGGTTGAAATTCTGACAACCATGAATTGATCATCAATTGATCAAATTAGGGTTTCTGAATCCAAGGATCATCATTCCAGATTCCAACCTTAATAATTTTATGGCGGCCTCATGGTCATTAATTTCATTAATTATGCTCAGTTTAACGACCAGTATTCTAATTAATATTTTTGGTACGCTGCCAATAATCCATCAGATGAGCAACACATGCTCAGACGATCAAATATTCAACAATTCATCACATGAGCAGCACTTGCTCAGATGAGGAATATTTGCTCAATATTGGTTCAACAATCAATATTCAACGATCCATCTAATGACCAGTACTTGCTCACTTCATCGTAAGAACTATACCTTTGTCTCATGACATGTTCAATTCATGAGTTTCAGAACATCGTGTTTAACTCAACGACTACATGGACTCATCGTCCCATCAAACCATGAAGTCATCAATTGACTAACAAACCACGAGACGTCAATCGTGTCACTTGGGGGGATATCACTTAGGGTTTTTGGTCTGGCGGTCTACGAGACGTGTGTTCAAACACACGATGGAATGTGAGCAAGTCGTGCAATTAGTTGAAGGAATTCACGAGGTAGTGGGTGGAAAATCGACCAAGTCTCCACACGTTGAGCAACTGTTTTCAAACACGATCTCCACTTCCCCACTCCTTCATTCCATCAACTGTCACACTTCATGGAATCATGGTGTCTACAATTCCATCAATATAAATAAGTCTCTGAATCATGATTGAATCATCATCGTTATCATCAATCTCACGTCTCATCGACAACATGAGATCATCAACTCATCAATTGAGCAACTACTCTCAATTGAGCAATTTCAATCACTCAGATCTTGTCACATTTGGAATTCACACACCCACAATCTTTCATCACCATTGATTCCACACATTTCTCAGCTTCTCTCCTACAGATTAACCCATCCTCTCTTGTGACCGAATTTACTCTGGAATGGTCATTGTCTTGATTTAGGACGGAGTACTACAGATTGATCTCTCAAATCTAAAGCACCCCCTTTGCAGCGGTGCATCTGTGTGAGGTTTAACATTTCTCTCGGTCTGAGGAGTCTCCACCGTACGGTCGTCTCCTCAATTCCTCAAAAACCAGCAAATCGTTTTTCCCCATCTACACCAGGTACATGTTTCTTTATCTATATAAGATAAGTGTAGGTGAGAATAACCCACAGATCCAGGTGGAGCAATCCTAGGAAATGTTGCAGCAATAACAGGTGAAGCGTGAAGCATCGAATCGTTCTATCCAAGCTCGGCGCAAGAAAAGAGACATCAAAGGAGCCCGTGAAGCTAATACGTGTAAAGGTAAAACTTGGAAGTGATGGAAGAGACGCATGTCAAGTACCAGAATAATAAATGCTTTGAAAAGGCAGTCGAGAGGATAAGGTAAACCTGGTCAAAGTTGGACTCGAGGCTAATAATGTCGGGCTAGGATGGAGGGAGATATCGATCACATTTAGCCAAGACAACCTATATCAGGTGGAAGAACATCGAGAGACAACATCATTATAGCTCGGCTCGACATCTCGGGAGGAACATCTCTCATCACCCGAGACGAACATCAAGGAAGATATACCAAGATTCACATTGTAACTTGGATGTATCATCATGTGTAACTATAAATAGAGATCTCTATTAAGAGTTCAGGGAGGAAATTCAGTGAGGGAGAAGAGAATACTAAGTGCCTTTCTGAGTGAATAAAGAGAAAACTAGTAAGATACACCCTTTGTAACCTTGAATCAAGTAATAAGATCATCCTTTCACCCCCGTGGACGTAGGTAATCATACCGAACCACGTATATGTTGTGTTCTTGTTCTTCTCTTGCTTGTTTTACTTCATTAAGTATGCTTGATACCCTTTGGATGTAGAAGTAAGATTTTCCACATCTACATTCTGGCGCCGACCAAGGGGACCGTGTAACATCTTTAGATACCTTGCACAAAAACCATTAAAGAGAGATTCCAAATCTCCTAAATCATCTCATGATGTTAGTCGATGCTAAGTGAAAGATTCTTGTGGTTAAGCGTATGAGTTAGTAGATGAATCTTTTGAAAGCAACTTTTTCCTTAAACCTAAATATTTTACAGTTGTCTTGTTGAATCTTTGTTGAGCTCATTGAGTTAGAATCTCTGTTGAGTCGAGTAACTTTAATACCATTGTGAGTGAAATCGAGCCTTGGTGTTCTCATTTCGTTTCCTTCGGTTTATCCCTTCTAGTGGTCGAGGAAACTAATGATTTGTTGTTTTTTCTTTCGGAAAACATGTTCGTTACGTCAAACTTGATGAAATAATTATAAGAAAGATCTCGGATTTGAACTATAGTTGATTATGTTTATGTTTTCTTTTATCGCTGGGACGAGCTGTTAGAAAGACTCAAAAGCTCCCAAGATATCATCTTTGATGGTTGGTTACAACTAAAGTGAAACTTTATCTCGCTGGCTTTTTTCTCGTCGTAGAATAATTAAACACAAGAATAGCAGTGGTAAAACCGATTTAGAATCATTGAGTTAGGGTACCAAAACCATGGCTAGAAAGGGTTTGATGAGCACTTCGGTGACGATCTCATCCTAATCCCCGGACAAGAGTCTTATATCGTCGCTAGAGAGCCGAAAGAATCCCAAGGTAAAGATATCCTTTCAGAGTTCTGAGGAAAGAACCGAGAAACCCTGTTCTGGTAACCTGTGTAGGTGGAATATCGGCAAAACGATTGACGGAAGTCACCACCACAAACCCTGGCCAAGAAAGAAACTCTCCGATCATATGTATGGACGGTTAATGATTTCCGGTAAAAGGAATGACAGGACAAATGATGATTAATGCATGGGAAAGTACCGAAAGCGACGTAACAAGACCCCTTTACGAAAAATCGTCCTAGTAGTCAAAACCGCCTAATTTGCTGAGTTCAGCATGTCAAAGTAGAAGGGAATCGTACTTGGATGGGTTTTCTTCTCTTTTTAGGGTGTCAGAACCCTTGTAATTCATTCTTAAACTTTTTCGAAAACAGTTCAAAGTGAGGTGTTGTATGTTTTGCTGACGTAGGTAGGGACGGGCGAGCCGAAGGATACAAACTGTACCCGAGCCGATGGAAAGCACTTCAGGGACGGGAAGGATCCTGAGGAATCGTGAGTTAGCAGGAACTAGCGCGGCAAGAAGGAGTGACATATTCACGATAACCAAATAGCCGACAACACCAGCCGGAAGAATCCCGAGCACAGGGTGGAGGAATGGCCACTGTCAACGAGGAAGTCGATCTGGTCCGAGACGATGATCTTCCCCCGAGAAGATTACGCATCAACCCGAGCCAAATGAGACCAGAGGATATGGTAGACGGAATGACCGTATCCGACATGGAGGACAATGAGGAAGCACTAATGATGCGAGAGGACCGTAGGCGAGCCCGGCAACGCGCAGAGTACCAGTATGCTTTGGATCAAGAAGAAGAAAGGCTTAGGCGAGTGCGTTTGGGACGATATAACACAACCCGAGACATCCCCCCTGTAGCACCACCAGCAGCACCACCAGCCGCACCACCTGCCACAGCAGGACATCATGTGAACGGACACTCCAGCCATGAGAGCACCAACCCGACATTGATAGCAATTCTAGAAAATCATAGAAGCCAGGACGACTTAATGAGGGAACTACAAATAATAAACCTAGCACTAGAGCACGAGAATTACGGACTTCGGAACTAGATGTCCAGGTCGCGAGGATCATCGAGCCAAGGGGCGTCTAATAATAACACCCGATCAAGGTTCACCAGAACTCCATCACTCGGCCAAGGCCGAGCACCCGACCCTAACCGAGCGAGGAATGGATATGGTCCCCCCGAGAATTCCTCAACCGACGAAGAAGTGCAAAATGGTGGGCCCGATGCTACGACAATGGCTAAGCTCGAACAACTTGAACAGATGGTTAAGAAATTGGCAGGAGATGGGGAGGATGATAAGTTGGCAGAAGTGATTAATGAAGCGAAGAAAACTCCATTCACCCAAGAGCTGGAGCGAACTCCCTTTCTTCCGAAATGTACACTTCATACATTTCCCTCCAGGTTCGACGGCACGGGCGATGCAGGAGAACACATCAAGATGTATAGCATGTCGTTGTTACAATGGAAGAACTATGATGTGGTCATGTGTAAATTTTTCCCGGCAAGCCTGGAAGGCGAAGTAAAGAATTGGTTATATACCCTACCCGACGAGTCCATGGGAAATTACAGAGCCTTGGTGGAAACATTTCTTGAAACCTATATGCACAACAGTATCGCCTGGCCAAGGATAAATAAGCTATTCACACTGGCACGAAGGTTCAGGGATCCCTTAAGGCCTTTGACGGATAGATGGAGAAAATTGTGCACCGATATCGGGAAGGTACCCGTCGACCAACAGATCTTCGGGTTATAAAATTCTCTAGGGAAATATGATCCCATCTGGATAGCCATGTACACTGAGAAGCCGAAGACATTAAAGGAAATGAGAAAGATGCATGAACATTACATCGAATTGAAGGAGATAGAAGAAGGAGCACAAGACAGAGGAGTCCAAGAAGCTAGTACAGTAGTCGGGGTGACTCCTCAAGGGGACTCAAAGCGATCAGAAAAGAGGCCGATGGTACCACAGCCAGGCTCGGGCAAGAAGGAATGGGTCGAGAAAGGAAAAAGGCCTCGTCATGAGCTGAGAACTTACACACTTCTAAACGCGCCACTAGAAGAAATCTTTAAGGAAGTAGAAAAGAGAAATGACATTAGGTACCCGAAGACTAGAGGAATACAATTTGACGAGACAAGGAACCACCCCGAGTTTTGCCATTACCATCAGTACCGTAGCCACTCGACCAACAGTTGTCCGGAGGTGAAATATATCGTTCAATATATAATTAGGGATGGCTACTTGCGACACTTTTTTAAACAAACAGCACCAACACCCACCACACCTGACCTCCCTGTGGACCAAGTAAGGATCAATCGTGGAACTCAGTTCACCTACAATACCATCTCACACTCGG
Organism: Papaver somniferum; assembly: GCF_003573695.1. Classification (NCBI taxonomy): domain Eukaryota; kingdom Viridiplantae; phylum Streptophyta; class Magnoliopsida; order Ranunculales; family Papaveraceae; genus Papaver; species Papaver somniferum. The sequence continues at coordinate 8,714,684 of NC_039360.1, read as the reverse complement.
CAACACAAAAGTTCGAATTAGGAACCGGTATTACATCAAGAATCCACAAGAGGGATCGGGTTGGTAAGGAGATCTTCAGCGTAGCAAAAACTTTACCTATGGAGGCCTGGATGATGCAGCCGATCACCTTCTCCACTAAAGACGTCCCGATGAATGGACAAGCACATGGAGATCCCATAGTGATCACCTTACTCATTGAAGAGTGGGGAGTCAAAAGGATACTGATAGACAGAGGGAGTTCGGTCGAGGTCCTCTTCTACGACACGTTCAAAAGAATGGAGCTATCGGATGATATTTTAATCCCCTCAACTTATTGAATCTATGACTTCAATGGGACAGTGACCGTACCAAAGGGGGAAGTCACTCTCAGAGTCTCCGATGGGGCGGGATACTTGGACACACTTACCACCTTCTGCGTTGTGGACGTCGTATCACCTTATGAGGCGATCCTCGGCAGGCCATGGATCGCAGGCATCAAAGGGGTGGCATCGGCTTACCACCAAAGGTTAAGATTCCCTTCTTACCGGGGAGTCGTTGAAGTGTTAGGTGATCCTCAGGCCGCACGACAATGTATGCGGTTAGATATCTGGCAAAATGAGGAAAGGCGATCAAGACAGCGCCGAGAAAAGAACAAATCTAAGGATATTAAAGCAGGGGAAGAACTGGAGAGAGTAATCTCACAAGCGGTCACGGCCTATGAAGCAGGAGAGAAGGAGATCTTATATCAATCAAAGGAGGAGGCACCGATCGCGGAGCCAAATCCAAACTTCTCGACCCTAGAGTCTACCCGACAGATCAACTTAGGGACCGAAGAAGAACCAAAGCTAGTCAGAATCAGAACCTTGATATCGGACGAACAGACAGAGAAGCTGATAACTCTATTACGGGAACACATGGACGTGTTCGCTTGGGAAATGCACGACATGGAGGTAATTGACTCGGAGGTATGCTCACATCACCTAAGGATTGATCCCAAGTTCAAGCCGATCCGATAAAAGATGCGTCGAATCGCACCCGAGCTACAAGCAGCGGTCGAGGCCGAGTTGAAAAAATTACAGGTGGTTCAGGTTGAGAAACGCTGGTGCCACTTATCAAAGGTTGGTGGAGGACATGTTTGAGGATAAAATTCACAACACCATCGAAGTCTACGTGGATTATATGCTAGTAAAGAGCAAGGTGGCATCCAACCACATTGATGACCTTCGGGAGATCTTTCAAACTATGAGAAAATATAAGATGCGAGTGAACCCGGCTAAGTGCACCTTTTGGGTTACATCGAGCAAATTCCTGGGATACATAATCACTGATAAAGGTATAGAAGCCGATCCCGATAAAATTAGGGTTGTCTTGAAAATGCCATCCCCGGTAACAATAAAAGATGTGCAGCGGTTAAATGGGAATTTGGCAGCGTTAGGACGATTCATTTCACGGTCGTCGGACAAATGTAAAGATTTCTTTGGGACACTAAGAAAGGGAGAAAAATTCAAGTGGAGCGAGGAGTATGAGGAAGCATTCCAAAATATTAAGCAACATCTCGCGAGTCTGCCTGTATTACAAAGACCCGAGCCCGATGAGGTGCTTACCCTATATCTTGGGGCGACTAGTTATGCCATAAGCGTAGTTTTAGTCAAAAACGTTGGAGGGGAATAAAAACCTGTGTACTTCATAAGAAAGACATGAACCCTGCAGAGAGGAACTACACCAGAACTGAGAAACTGATACTAGCTTTGGTATTTGCAACGCAAAAGTTACGCACGTATTTCCAAACTCACAAGATCCGAGTACTTACAAAATCTTCTATAGGGTCAGTACTCGACAGCGCAGCAAAGTCAGGGAGAATTTCTAAATGGAACGCTCAAATTAAACAATTCGATATTTTCAACAAGATGAGGACAACAGTAAAAGCGCAAGCAATTACCGACTTCTTGGCAGATTTTCCTCTAAACGATGAAGAGGAAATTGAGGATATCCCGGGTATGGAAGAAGATCGAGAAGATCCATCCGACCTACTTGAAACATGTAGCCCGACACGGTGCGAAGTATTCGTAGACGGGTCGTCCAACAAAGATAGGTCGGGCCTAGGGCTAGTCTTCACTACACCAAAGGGGAAGAAGATGGTTCACTCATTCAGGCTTGAGTTTAAGGAGACAAACAATGTCACTGAATATGAGGTCGTAATACATGACTTGCGGATAATAATAGAAATGGGGATCCACGATGTGAGATTAGCTAGCGACTCTCAGCTAGTCATTAGGCAGATCAGTCGGAAGTACGCTATACATGACCCAGTACTACATAAGTATTGGGATATCGCCCACTTTTACATCGTCCAAATACCAAACATCAAGTTCCGACACATCTGCAGAAAAATAATCGACATTCGGGCGCACTGGCATACATCGCCTCAATGCTAACAGACTCGAGTATTGAAGGCATAAAAATCATGAGAATCTTGATGCCATTTGTACCTGAGACAGTGGACACTAAAGTATATATAGTTGTAACCACGACCGATAAGTATGAAGCATGCGATTGGCGCAACCCTATCCACCAGTATTTGGAGACGGGAGAATTACCCAAGGGACGACCCGAGATCAACAAAATCAAAAGCAAAGCAGCAGCATACGAATTACGAGACGGTATCCTATATAGAAAATCCTACCTGGGGGCGCTATTGAGGTGTTTAAGCAAAGAGGAAGGAAGGGCACTCGATCTTGAATAAGCTACATTATGGCGCCGCGGGCAATCACAGCTCGGGCCGAAGTATGGCAACCCGAGCCAAGACCATGAGATACTTTTTCCCCTATATGAACGAAGACGCAAAACATATGGCGTTAATTTGCGACGAGTGCCAGAAGTTTGGAAAGAAGATACACGCACCTGCAGTGACCTTAAACTCAGTAATTAGCCCGTGGCCTTTCGCCAAGTGGTGGATCGATATGTGGGACCATTGCTTGTCGGGTCGAGGCAGAGAAAGTATTTGATTGTGGCTACTGGTTATTTCACCAAGTGGGTGGAAGCTGCACCACTGAGGCACATTCGGGACAAGGATGTGTTTCGTTTCATTTGGGAACACATCATCTGTCATTTCGGCGTACCGGCAGCAATCGTATCGGACAACAAGAAACAACTACAATGAAAGAACATCGACCTGCTATTCAACACCTATAACATTCGAAAGAGTAAGGCAACGCCCATTTACCTACAAAACAATGGGAAGGCCGATATCACAAACAAAACAATAGCAGACAATTCGAAAAAGAAGTTGGATGGGGAGTACGACGAATGATGTGAGGAGCTCTATAATGTTCTACGGGCTTACAGAACTACCCGAAGGGAGGCGACCGGATTGTCTCCCTTTATGTTAACATATGGAACTGAGGCCATCCTTCCTACTGAAGAAATGATACCCACCGCAAGGACTGAGGCGTGGAGGCGGAACATCTCGGCAGATCTAATTTTGGCCAAGCTCGGTGACTTGGAAGAAACTAGAGAAATGGCTCTCCAAAAAATGGAAAACTACCAAAGGCGACTGCAGAGTGAATACAACAAACGAGTCCGACCAAGAGAGTTCCAACCAGGACAGTTAGTACTGAAGGAACTACCCAGTTATGAACGTGACAAGAAATGCGGAAAATTGGCGGCAAGATGGGACAGACCATACACTATCGTGGCGAAAGTAGGTGAAGGAGCGTATAAGATATTGAAACTAGATGGAACACCAGAACCTCGGCCATGGAACACTCGACAATTGAAGTTATATCACCCATGAGAGGTGTACGAGCAGGTACGATACTCTGTCATCTATTTCCTTAAAAATCCATGTGGGGTGGGAAATATGACAATTGCGTCTAATGGTCATTCGTACTCGGGGAGACGGCAGTGTGCAAGTGCCGAGGTGACTTACACTCGAATGGACATTCGTACTCGGGGAGATGGCAGTGTGCAAGTGCCGAGGTATCTAACACTCGACGTGTTATTCGAACTCGGGGCTGTGAAAGTGTGCAAGTGCTCTGCCACTACCGAGGTAGTCCAAGGGTCTTGGTGGTTGGAAACCAGTGACCGATTGTCGGGGCATGAGTACCCGGCAGTCGATCATACAACATTTCTCCCATCGCAAGTGGCCGAAGTCACTTTCCTGGGCTAGTTAATCGATAACTCCCTGGGGATATCGATCCAATAAAACTTAGGAATGACCGAATACCTTACCACTAGATCAAACTGACAGTGATGATATACCTCAATCGAGACATGGCATTGGGCCCGATGACCCTCCATGTTGAGTGTGTTCGACATAAATGGAATTTACACTAACTAATTAAACATTTTAATGCAGGGAATAATGAACCTACCATAAACAAACAACAAGGTATGATCGAAGTAACACAAGCAAAAATGTCAGGAAACGATAAAACAACCGATTGGCGACGCAACACCCCATAAGACAGATGTTTGAAAAAATAAAGGTGTTCAAGCGAATTACAGCCCAGAGTAAAGGGCACACTAGTGGCGCAGCACTACAAAAGATCTGACTATTCCTTCGGCAGAATGGACCCCGAGCTTGCCTTCTTAGCAGCAGCATTGGCCCACTTCTTCTCGACAACCGCCTTCACACCTTCCTTGACTTTCATAACAAACTCGGTTTTGAACTTCTGTTTCTCGGTAGCAAGTTGAAGAGTCAGTTGAGTCAACGCCGCTTCAGCAGTAGCTACCTGTCCGAGTAACTAGGTGTCCCTCGCCTTCAATCGAGCAGTCCCTTCCTCCAAAGACTTCACCTTTCCTTGCCCAACTACAGATATGAAGAAGCGATTAGTGACAGGGCAACAACATCATGACATCGAAATAAGCATGAGAACAATACAACATAAGCAAAAACACCTTCAAGCAATGGTAAAACTAATTTAAGGGTTTCCTCGGATTTAAGTAAACTACACTCAAGGGCCGAAACCTTCGAAGTTAACTCATTATAGTGCTGCTCATTGAACTCGTTGGTGGGGAAATATTTCTTATGGTTGGTCCAACTAGCTTTCTGCCGATCATGTGCCAACTACAGGCTCGATAACTGAGCTTGAACCCACTCCAACTCTTGGGATACCTGATTAAATCGGTGAAGCCTCTCTCTTAACTCTTGGTTAGACCCCTCAACAGCGTCTTTTTCCTTGAAAATTCGCTTGCGATCAACGTGCAAATCTTTAATCTGAAGCCTCAACTTTCCACACGGACTTTCTAAGTTATCGGCTAACAACATTTTGTCGGCGGCAATTCCTTGAACCCGAGAGAGGCTCGCCCGTAAATTGTCCATCTCATCGGGCAGTACTCAAATCTCTGGTAACGAAGTAGTTCGTCTCGAAGCTGCTCGATCTCGGTCTCTTGACGATATATCTTATCGCCCTTATTAACGATTCTTTGGCGGAGGTTATCAACATGGTTAAGCTGAATGTATAACTTTCTCTTTAACAGACGATATTCCGAAGCAGCGTCGACATCTATACTCGACATCTCTGCTAGGAAAATAATACTAAACTCAGGATGTTAGCACTATAGAATAAATCATAGATACTTAGGTTTTGATCAAATACCTTGGGTCTCGGCCAGCTGCCTCTCCAATCCCCGGTTTGTTCTTGCTCTCGCTGCAATTGGACACGAAGACCTTCCAGTTCCGCTAACTCCATCCGCCGTATAGAAGCCTCCAATAGTTTTCTATTGGCAGCCTGAGAATATTACGTTTCACTGCATCAACAACTGTCCCACAATTACAAGTATGCAGTTAAGAGGATAACTCACCATCTGATTAAAGGTATCCTTCAAATCCGCAGAGTAAAGGGACACGGGATTGATCATATCATCGTCGGTTAGGGATATAAAATCTGGAGAAGTAAGAGCCCCCAAGGAATTACACACGGGGCCCGAGAAGGTGAAGAAGGTATTTCCGCCCGAGCTCGGGGCAGGGGGAACATGAGGCAGATTTTCCAACAACTCGCCCCCGTCAGCATTCTTCCCACCTGAAGACACTTCCACCTGCTTCGGCTTATCCTCCCCGCCCAAGCCATCAGTTTCATCTTCCGCACCAAAGAGATCCTCCTCATCATCATCATCAGACATTACAAAAACAACGTCATCAGCGATGAAAACACCTTCCCACCAGGCTTACCACCTACAATGATAGACGAAATATCATAAGGTTTCGGAGGCAACATCCTCAGAAAATGGGATAAAGGTAGACGATCCTCGAGATCCTCACCATCTTTCGACGAAGCACCTTGATTATTAGTTTTTGATGGGGTTGTAGTAAATAGGATTCGTTTCAGACTTGTGAAAGAAAATGGAATTTTTAGATTTAATAAAAGTATATATACAAAAATATTCACAATGGGTGAGAGGTACTGGGACTAAAGATTTGGCTGAATTCACTACACAAGGTTCATTCATATATTCTTTGACAATTAAAACTCAATAAAATTAACATGGACTCTGATTTTGCCAAGATAGATTCTTAAAACATTGATTGTAAGTCCTAAGCATGATGTATCAAAACACCTAAGCTAAGAATACATCATCAAATTAAATAACAACCAATTAATCAAATCATATTTCAATTTTAGATTAATGCAAAAGTCATAATAAAGAATAAAATAAATTACCCCAAGGATGAAATTCAGCCTCCTCCGTCGTCCAAGTGTTGGGTTTTAGCTCATCATGATGAAAACACGCTCAAAATATATTTTTATAGCTCAAATGGTGTTTACAATGGAGAGAAAAGGAGAAAATGGTGTAAAACTGTAATCTGCGACGCACAAAAAGCGTCACAGAATGAACGATAAAACACAAGTGCTGCTGCTGTTTAGACTTCACTGCGACCCACGGCTCTGTGTCTAAGACACTGTTGATAAACGACTGTCCTTGCGAGTCTGTTCTTCGTGTTCTTCATCATCAGCAGTAGCAGAAACAAAGTTTCATCAACTCTTGATTTCTGCTTCTCTGTACCTCCTCTCGACCCCAAACTCTCGACACCCTTTCTCTGACCTCCAAAGACTCTATTTAAACCCTAAGCATGCATCGAATCTCCTCCATAACTCCACAAATCCTCGGCAGTGAACTTCGGATATTTTCTTTCATGTTTTAGCTTTTCACGCGTTTTCTCTGGTCCAGCACGCTCCAATTCGTTTACACATGCTCCAACAGGTTTCTCGATGCATGAAACACGAGCAGAACACACACAAAATCTTCCAGAAGTCGCAGAGAAACTCTTCTGCATGTGTTTTACCTGTTTTGAGCCCGTGAATTGGATAGCCAATTCTAGCCAAATTTGAGCTAAGAGAACACTCACAACAGCTTTTCCATGTTAAATCACAACTTCTCACCGATTTTCAGCGATTGAATCGCACCAGAACACCTTCATTTTGCTGATTGAAAATCTGTCAGGAGTGAAAATGGTTTTCCCGCCAAAACACGAATTTGAATGTTGAAGATGATATGCCCCTTATCCTGAACTGGGGTGAGAATAGCAGATGCCTTGGGGGTGACCTGTGGGTGCCCCTTAGTAATTAGGTTACATCTAATCCAAAAGCGAGAGTCCGAATAACACTTGTCCTTCGGGTGCCAAAATCAACTTTTCGAGCCGAATTTTCCAAACATGTTTATTTCCTAAAAATACATAAAAACACAATATTAGTACAAAAATAGAGTTCCAAAAATACAGACATTCAGGACAAAGTAGACACAAAAATGTGTCTATCAAATACCCCCAAACCTATTATTTGCTAGTCCTCGAGCAAATCTAATTGAAAAAGTAAAATGACTACTCTTAGCACGTGCAGCAAGACGTTAAACCACTAGGTGGCCCTAGTGGCGGAGTGTTGTCTCCGGAGGGTTTACCAGAGGTGTACCCACAAAACCTTTACTCCAGACCCAGCTATCTACAACGAACTTTGGAAGGCACTAAAGAATCTCCTTGGTTGGCATACAATCATTGACTATAGGAGGAAGTACCCTGATGCGAAATTCCAATTGTTGTACACGAGTTTACACTCAAGCATATTAAAATTCATATAAAGTGACAGAGCTCTACTCAGATAGTTGCACTATGGACATCATATTCGGAGTCAAACTAATCATATGGATACAAAAAGGAGATGGAAATAGAAAAATGTAGATGGTTTTCATGTTAACCAAATGATCGATGTTTCACATATCTGTCTGAAGGCCACTGCCAGAATGAACCTATCCTAATGAACTGAGATACCGGTCTGACTAATATCAACACAACTGGCATATACAAGGGAACCAGTGGTCAATAACTTAAATCTAGATCAACAAACTGGCAAATACAAGGGAACCAGCAGTTGACTACATAGAACAATAACCATTTTTTTTAACTTAACGGCATGAATAAATCTTTTTGATCCAAGCGCATGCTTCTTGTCAGCAGATTACACGATAGTTCCCACGGGTCCTGCATTCCACGCTTGCTTAGGCGACGGAAACAGGGAGAACACACGCATATTGCTATCCAAGTGTTAATACTTATTCCGATTGGTCTAACTGGTCCGGTCTTTTTTTTTTAGTAACTCAGACACTCTAATTCACCCTAGCAGTGGTAACAACTTGAATCGTGTGCCCCACCTAATCACTTAGAGAAACATAGTTTAAAATGAATAAAATAAAAAAAGAAATGAAAAGGACTCAACGAGATATGGTGCAACTACATGTTATTTCTAACACCTGAGCTCCGTGCTTTTATAAATAGACTCTATAGATGTTTCCATCTAATCAGATTGGTTCCTCAACTCCTACAACCAAGATGTTTCCCTCCACTTAGATTAGTTAGTGCAATCCTTAATAAGCATAAATTTCTAGTCTCTGAATCTTATTTATTGCAACTAAAAAGTTTCTCCCATACCCCAAACTTAAATCTAACATTGTCCTCAATGTTCTAAAGATGAAATTAAAAGCATGAACAAGGAGAAACGGTTACTATTTGAAGCAAAAGAGTTAAGGAAGGATATTACCGTGTTGCATGAGATTGGGTTACCTCCAAAGAAGTGCTAAGTTTAAAGTCTTCATCCATACTTAGAAAAGGATTGGTCAACTCGAACCATAAAATAACAGTCGAAATAACGGTGGGTCTTCAAAACCAAATAAAGCTGACCATAGGAAACTACAGTGAACCAAGAAAATGGACAAGAATAACATGCCCTTACCTAGTTTACTGATTAAGAAATTTATATCTAATTGTGGTTCAGGTTCAGGTTCTATGAAAGGGTCTAAAATAGAAAAAATTTCATTGGCTGCGTTTCTTCATAGGTGGGATCCGAATCATTAGGTCCTAGAGTCTGGAAAAACTTAAATATGATCTTAGAAGCGCGAAGTAATAACATGAATAATTGCGGATCCTCTAAGTCAATCATATATGACTTACATAGTTGACCACAGTGAGAATAGTGGTCATTCTTAGGAAAATGTGTCGATTCTATTAACCTAAAGTACTTAGGCTTAGTCTCAGAACTTAATATTCGACTCATTTGAAACGTTCCCACAGTTGGAAGAAAACTATTTGGTGGGAAAACAAAGTCAATCTGGGTATCATATCCTGGGTAAACCACATCAACCAGAGGATGGGTTTCTAATAACTGAACTCCTTCATGGACATCATTAGGCTCTGGAAAACGAGTATGAAGGTAATCTTATAAAATGGTCGAGGCACAGATATCAAGTCCTAAGTGTCGGGACTTTATGAGAGTTAAAGGTAAGGAACTGGGGAAGTGATAATCACCCCCAAACTTAGAGTTTTCAGTGTCTCTAGATAGACCTCTAATTATTTCTTGAATTTCCGTATCTTCAGAGTCCTTAAAATATTCAAGAGATTCTTCTAAGTTATTATCAGGTGGTGCATCTTTACTCATCTCTACGGGTCTATCTTCTTCTTCCAAGACTATTTTTTCTAAGTCGCTAGACTCTAAAACAGTGTTTTCGAAATGAACCCGTTCCTCTAAACCACTATCGGCTTCGTAATCAAAAGGAAAAACTACATCGTCTAAAACGGTGGTATCCCTAATCAAATCCTCGTCCTTTTGAATAGGTGAATAATCATAAAAATTATTTGGATTTGAACTAGAAATAATATAATCACTATACAACTCAATTGGATTACTAGACTCCTGATCACTATGCCTACATATTTCAGATTCTTCATTACTGCTATCCTCATCATCATAGTACGAAGATGATTGAACCTTATCTAAATAAGTAGTGTCTTTGATTCTAACCTCGTCCTCTAAAATAGGCAAATATTCACTATTTACATCAAGGGTAAAATTGGAAACACTATTTTGGAAATTTAGATCTTTTAGAGAAGTTCTATTCTGGGTCTCTAACAAAAGCTTTTGGGCCGACTCACATGAATTCCTGACGTAATCTAGGAAATCAGGTAAAGAAAGTTCACTCATTGCATTATTTTCGTCCATAACTAAGTTATTCATTTCAGCGAACTTACGTGCTGTCTCGGCTAACTTACGTGTCGACTCAAGTAAAGAAGAATTAGCAGAATTTTTCTCGTATGACTGATGGTTGTGAGGATAGTGATTGGGCTCACCATGGTATGAACCATAACCTTGAAAAGTTTGGCGTTCCCAACCACTATTCCCACCATGGTAATAAAACTGATGATGTCCATATTCAAATTCAGGTCAATATTCATTGTATTGGCTTCTATCATACCAGCTCGACATTCTTAATTGCAAGGGAATTCTACACAATCACAAACAAGGCTGACTCGAACAAATCAATCCTATAAAATTTAGCAAACAAAAAGCATGATGGCTCCACTTAGATTGTTTCTAGACCAACTTCTATCTTTCGAAAGGGAATTCGTTGCAATTTGAGAAAACCCCTATGGAATCAATTCGAGCCAAAGTAAGTTGAATAGAGGCGAGGGAAGCTTAGTAGAGCTTTGATACCCAAGGCCTCACCGCATTAGAAGGCGGCGCAGTCACGCATTCAACTCACAGAAACCATCATGAACTTTGAAGTTTGCTTAGAGAGCAACCAATATTTTTCGAACGAGTTTCCTATTAAGCTCGTTACCCTATCGGTCTCTTTCTAGTCAAAATTTTAGGCTTAGGTTCGCATTTGGTTTCGTTTTCCTAAGGTGGGCAAGAAGGGAACGGTGATGAAATCCAAACCCTTATCTTGTATTGGTCAGGCCTTGCCCTTTACTAGGAATTTAAAACAGTCCAAATTCGTCCTCAATCAATGAATCACCTTAAAGAATACAGTAACTCGCTTACAGGAGATTTGCGAGTGTTTCGATGGACTTACCTCCCGTACCAGACTGGGGATGAACTGTTGAAGTCGACTCGGGCCACGACTCCTATGTCATGTACGAACCCGAGGGCCGAGACGATATAGTAATCGTCGTCCTTCCCTGCATACAGTTTATATAAAAAAAAAATTTTTATATATAACCCTTCCGTAGGGTTTAAAATTAAAATAAATTGTCCAAAGTCCAGTCCAATGAAAAGAAATACAAAAAATAATAGTAATAATTACAAAAATAAAATAAAATGGAAAGTCTCTTAATAAAAAAAAAAAAAAATTCTCTCTCTTTTTTTTCTCTCTTTGTTCTTTATTTTTTTTGCTTTGTCTTTTTTCCTTCTCTTTTAGCTTTAAGCTTTGATTCCAAGGTCTTTAGTATCCAACTTCAAACCTGTAATACAAAGACACAACCAAAGAGACGTAAAAGAGCAAATGGAATAATAAAAAATAATAAAAACCTAAAAATTCTACCTAAGCACAAATCCGCGTCGGCGGCGCCAAAATGATTAATAGTTTTTGATGGGGTTGTAGTAAATAGGATTCGTTTCAGACTTGTGAAGGAAATGGAATTTTTAGATTTAATAAAAATATATATACAAAAATATTCACAATGGGTGAGAGGTACTGGGACTAAGGATTTGGCTGAATTCACTACACAAGGTTCATTCGTATATTCTTTGACAATTAAAACTCAATAAAATTAACATGGACTCTGATTTTGCCAAGATAGATTCTTAAAACATTGATTGTAAGTCCTAAGCATGATGTATCAAAACACCTAAGCTAAGCATACATCATCAAATTAAATAACAACCAATTAATCAAATCATATTTCAATTTTAGATTAATGCAAAAGTCATAAAAAAAGAATAAAATAAATTACCCCAAGGATGAAATTCATCCTCCTCCGTCGTCCAAGTGTTGGGTTTTAGCTCATCATGATGAAAACACGCTCAAACTATATATTTATAGCTCAAATGGTGTTTACAATGGAGAGAAAAGGAGAAAATGGTGTAAAACTGTAATCTGCGACGCACAAAAAGCGTCACAGAATGAACGATAAAACACAAGTGCTGCTGCTGTTTAGACTTCACTGCGACCCAAGGCTCTGCGTCTAAGACACTGTTGATAAACGACTGTCCTTGCGAGTCTGTTCTTCGTGTTCTTGGTGTTCTTCATCATCAGCAGCAGCAGAAACAGAGTTTCATCAACTCTTGATTTCTGCTTCTCTGGACCTCCTCTCTACCCCAAAATCTCGACACCCTTTCTCTGACCTCCAAGGACTCTATTTAAACCCGAAGCATGCATCGAATCTCCTCCATAACTCCACGAATCCTCGGCAGTGAAAGAAAATATTTTCGGATATTTTCTTTCCTGTTTTAGCTTTTCACGCGTTTTCTCTGGTCCATCACGCTCCAATTCGATTACACATGCTCCAACAGGTTGCTCGATGCATGAAACACGAGCAGAACACACACAAAATCTTCCAGAAGTCGCAGAGAAACTCTTCTGCATGTGTTTTACCTGTTTTGGGCCCGTGAATTAGATAGCCAATTCTAGCCAAATTTGAGCTAAGAGAACACTCACAACAGCTTTTCCATGTTAAATCACAACTTCTCACCAATTTTCAGCGATTGAATCGCACTAGAACACCTTCATTTTGCTGATTGAAAATCTGTCAAGAGTGAAAATGGTTTTCCCGCCAAAACACGAATTTGAATGTTTAAGATGATATGCCTCCTATCCTGAACTAGGGTGCGAATAGCAGATGCCTTGGGGGTGACCTGGGGGTGCCCCTTAGTAATTAGGTTACCCCTTATCCAAAAGCGAGAGTCCGAATAACATTTGTCCTCCGGGTGCCAAAATCAACTTGTCGAGTCGAATTTTCCAAAAATGTTTATTTCCTAAAAATACATAAAAACACAATATTAGTACAAAAATAGAGTTCCAAAAATACAGACATTGAGGACAAAGTAGACACAAAAATGTGTCTATCACACCTCCAACCTCTCCTTTATCAGCTTTCTTCCTCTGCACATGAGTCATCGTCAGATCCATTCAAGGCAACAAATAGGGGCAAGTTCATGTACTATGGTTAGATCAGTATATTTGTTACCTTCCCTGCCTCCTCCTCGACTCATGTGCTAGGACCCCTGTCCTTCTTCGAAGATTGGGAACACTAGGTTTGCTACTCTGGGACTTGGGCTACAATATACAAACAAGTCAGAACATTATCTTACCGGTTACCCGGGCCGACCAACTAAAAAAATTAAAAAAAAAATCTACCCGATCAGCATTAACCACCCACAATGGATAAGGCTCGGCCGGAGGAGGAAACTTGCCACTTAAAAGAGGACCACAAATAACAAGAGGGACCCGATCCCAAGCTACATCACTGGTGTGACGGGCGTGCTTATTAGTAGTTCCTCCCTCAGGATCCTCATCCAACAACATATTCTTAAAACCCTCAGGGAGAGTCTTATTGCGATGAGGACTAGCAGCAAAACCAGTAAGGTCACCATTAGTAACAGTCCCACTTCGATAGTTGGAAACAAAGTTGGCAGGGGTATAGTCACCCGCCTGAGAAGGATCATATGTTGACTAAGCAGTAGAAATGCACTCGCCTCTCCCTCGCCTCTCACATTCAGCCATGATTTGAAAGGTGTTACCGTTCCATTGAGCTAAAGCACGGGACGAGCGGATTCTGGAAAAAACTTCATACATAAAGGGACGGCTGGGATCATATAAAGGAAAGTGAAGTCCAATCTCCAATTGTCCTTTGGTGATAACTATCGCCTCGGCCGAGTGTGGAAATCTCAGAACTTCCTCCTTCTTCAGAACACCCTTTTGGCCCCACAAGAGTCTGATGTCATAACCGTGAAGATCATAGTCATCTTTCAGTTGTATAATGAATTTTTCATCTGTCTGATCCTTGACGACTTTCTTGTCATTCCTAAATGAAAATGGAGGAGAACCATCATAAAAGATAGAGTTAAGAGCGCGGTGATCATACTTGGACGGACTTTCAATAATAAACATGGAATCAAGGGAAACACCATCCTCATCAGAAAAAGTATAACTCACATACCTTTTTTCAGCCATGGAAGGAGTCGAAGAAGCCATGAGAGAACTGGGAAGATAACAGGAAGAAAAAGAGGAATCGAAAGAGAACGATGGGAATCAGAGACCGCAGCAATAGCAACAACAGCAGAGAACGATAACAAGGCTAAGCAAAAAATAGGGTTTCGAAAAGAAAAATCTGGCAAAGGAGTTAACTAAGAAAGCAGCAGTAAAAAAGAAATGGTGAAGACGAAGAGGGAAAAGATGTTGGCTATTGAAAAAAGAGTGAAGGAAGAACCAAGGGTCTAACTGATGAATTTATACCATGAGAAATTGAGACCGGAGGAGGCGATAATAGATCATAAAGGCAGCGCTAGTGGGGAACATCATGGCGGAAAACACGGCATGGTCAGAGACGTGGAAGGCGAAGAGGTTTCTTCCCCTCGTGTTGAATACACGAGTGAAAGAAGGGGCATAAATGTAGGTGAGAATAATCCACAGATCCAGGTGGAGCAATCTTAGGCAATGTTGCAGCAATAACAGGTGAAGCGTGAAGCATCGAATCGTTCTATCCAAGCTCGGCGCAAGAAAATAGACATCAAAGGAGCCCGTGAAGCTAATACGTGTAAAAGTAAAACTCGGAAGTGATGGAAGAGACGCCTGTCAAGTACCAGATTAATAAATGCTCTTACAAGGCAGTCGAGAGGATAAAGTAAACCTGGTCAAAGTTGGACTCGGGGCTAATAATGTCGGGCTAAGATGGAGGGCGATATCGATCACATTTAGCCAAGACAACCTATATCGGGTGGAAGAACATCGGGAGACAACATCACTAAAGCTCGGCTCAACATATCGGGAGGAACATCTCTCATCACCCGAGACGAACATCAAGGAAGATATACCAAGACTCATACTGTAACTTGGATGTATCATCATGTGTAACTATAAATAGAGAGCTCTATTAAGAGTTTAGAGAGGCAATTCAGTGAGGGAGGAGAGAATACTAAGTGTCTTGCTGAGTGAATAAAGAGCAAACTAGTAAGATACACCCTTTATAACCTTGAATCAAGTAATAAAATCATCCTTTCACCCCCGTGGACGTAGGTAATCATACCGAACCACGTATATCTTGTGTTCTTGTTCTTCTCTTGCTTGTTTTACTTCATTGAGTATGCTTGATATCCTTTGGATGTAGAAGTAGGAATTTCTACATCTACAACAAGCATTTCACAAATGCATGTTTCTTCCTCCCATTGGAGATGCTCTTAAAATTGGACAAACAAGAAGAGAAAGGACAAATGTAGAAATCAATATCGAGGAAAAATCATATTGAAGGAAGATTGTTGAAATCTAACAAAATATGAGGAGATTCAGAGAAACTGCGAGGCCAAAAGGGAGTTGTTGACCAAGTCAAAACCGCTTGACTTCTCGCCACCGTCACAGTTTCTCATGAACCCCGGAGCACGGGTAACTATCCGGTAAACACAACTGAGTCGGTGAATACAAGACAAACCTGTCATTTTACTGAACTACTTTGTTAAACCCTTTCTTCTTCTTCGCCGAGTAAAAAAAGAATCATTTCTAAATTTCTTGTCATGGCGATGGCTCACTGTAGAATAGGATCTCGAATAATCAAATCACTCCCATTTTCATCCCGATCTCTCATCACTTCTTCATCATTTTATCTTTCTCGATCTTCTTGTTCTTCTTATCGTGTTCGTCCTGCTGCTGCCCTAACCGAGTTCACGAATCGATTTCCGTCAACTTTGAAATTTATGTCAACAGGTGGTGATAAGTCAATGTATGACTATGACTATGAGTATGACGATGATAACTATGGTATTTTAGAAAGTGAGGTGGATTGGGATTCGGGTTATGATTTGGATGATGGTTGTGATTATCAACACTGGCTTGTGGTTATGGAAAAACCTCAAGGAGAAACTACTAGAGAGAAGATCATTGATAGTTACATCAAAACTCTATCCAAAGTCCTTGGAAGGTATATTATATATCACTTCTTTTGTTTCTATGGTTTTATATTTTTCTTCACATGATTTGATTTGGTATGTTTGTGGGTATTGAATTGTTGAAATAGTCGTTTTAGTTGATGAGTCTCTTCACAAATATAGGATCGAGTAGAAGATAGTTCTTATTATGATAATCTTATCAATTCTGGTTACACAACTCATGAATATATAGAGCGCAATATTACGATAAAGCAAAGATCTTATATACTAGGAAACAATATATTATACTTAAATAAGGATATATATTAACACTCCCCCTCAAGTTGGTGCATAGATATCACACATGCCCAACTTGTCCAGAAAAATCAAGTATTTTTTGCTTGACACTCCATGTGTGAGAATATTTGTAAGTTGTTCTTCAGACCGAACCGGTGGCAGCTCAATAATGTTGTTGTCCAGCTTCTCTTTGATGAAGAACCTGTCAACCTCCACATGTTTAGTACGATCATGTTGAACCGTATTATGAGAAATATCACGCGCAGCTTTGTTATCACAATACAGAGTAATAGGATCTTTGAGAGGAACCCCCAAATCCTTAAGGAGAAGCCTCAACCACAAAGTTTCACGAATGCCATCTGCCATACCTCTGAATTCAGCCTCTGCACTTGATCGTGTAACAATATTTTGTTTCTTACTTCTCCAAGTAACTAAGTTACCTCCCACAAAGTTTAAGTAGCCTGCAGTAGAACGTCTGCCATCTATTTCTCCTGCATAGTTAGAATCTGTATATGCCACAACCTTTCTATAATCTTCATTTTTAGAGAATAAAATTCCTTTTCCAGGAGCAGACTTCAAATACCTCAAAATACGTAAAGTTGCATCCATGTGTTGTTCACCTGGATTGTGCATGAATTGAATAACAACACTAAGTGCATAAGAAAGATATGCCCTTGTGTGAGATAGATACATCAATCTCCCCACAAGTCTTTGATATCTCCTTTTATCAGCAGGAACTTGATCAGGTTCAATACACGGATTTACCTTTTCTTCTAAAGGTGTATGGACTGGCTGACATGCCCACTTATTTTAGCAGATCAAGAACATATTTCCTTTGTGATAAGAAAATTCCTTCACCGGCTCGAGAAAATTCAATCCCAAGGAAGTATTTCAACGAACCAAGATCTTTTATTTGAAATTCCTTTGATAAGTTTTTTTGCAAAGATGTCCTCTCCTCTTGTCATTTCCTGTCACCACCATATCATCTACATATATGATAAGAGCAGTAATTTTACCCTTCCTTTTCTTTATGAATAAAGTATGATCATAATTACTCTGACGATATCCAGAGTTCCTCATAGATTTGGTGAATCTGCCAAACCAGGCCCTTGGAGATTGTTTTAGTCCATACAATGACTTGTTTAGCTTACATACCTTATTACCATGAGATCCTGGAACTGAAATACCAGGTGGGAGCTCCATGTAAACTTCTTCAGTTAATTCACCATGCAAGAAGGCATTCTTTACATCAAACTACTGCAAAGGCCAATCCAAGTTTGCAGCAAGCGATAACAAGACTCGTACTGTGTTAATTTTCTCTACTGGAGCAAAATTTTCTGTATAGTCGATACCATAAGTTTGGTTGTACCCTTTAACAACTAATCTTGCTTTATAACGTTCAATCTCACCATTTGCCTTGTATTTAATGGTGAAAATCCAACGACACCCCACAATATTTCTTCCTTCTAGACAATCAACATAATCCCAAGTATCATTCTGAAAAAGGGACCTCATTTCTTCTTCTATATCTGCTCTCCATTTTGGATCAGCTAATGTTTCCTGCACATTGTTAGGAATAAAAACAGTAGATAGTTGATTCACGAATGCCTTATTAGCTTTAGACAAACGATGGTGAGAGACA
This sequence comes from Papaver somniferum, assembly GCF_003573695.1. Taxonomy (NCBI): domain Eukaryota; kingdom Viridiplantae; phylum Streptophyta; class Magnoliopsida; order Ranunculales; family Papaveraceae; genus Papaver; species Papaver somniferum. The sequence goes on along the minus strand of NC_039360.1, from coordinate 8,696,426 downwards.
TAATGACTCATATGGTACTTAACCTTACTAGAGATTTCAGGTTCATATCTGGGTTTAGGAATACCTCTGTTTACACGTTGGGGAAGTTGTTTCCTTGATTCTTCAAGAACATCCGTAGCAGACGATTGGTTTGGTGTTTCATCTTCTTGAGGTAACGTAGACTCTGGAATCTCTTCTATCATAACCTCATCTTGAATCTCTATATCACGATCAAATACTGTACTTTTTGTTTCTTCTCTTGAAGAACCTTCATCAACAGATTCTCTTACCATACCGTCAGAGTTGACAATAACAGATACATCAATTTCCGATATATCTTCATCATAGTTAAGAGTCTGAATTTCTTTATGGTACTCCCCCTGAAGTTCAGACTCACATGAAAAATACATAGTATCTTCATGAAATACAACATCAAAAGTAACAAACATTCTTTTGGTTGGAGGATGATAGCAACGGTATCCCTTTTTATTTGTTGCATATCCCACAAATACACACTTCAGAACTCTAGGAGCCAACTTATCACGTTGGTTCTTGTGCAGATGAACATAAGCTACACAACCAAACATATGAGGTGGAAGATTAGGAACAGTTGGATCCACAACTGCTTCAGCAAGAGCTTGATGGGGTGTTTGAAACACAATGGTACTGGATGCTCGATTTATAAGATATTCTGCATAAGTAAGTGCCTCTCCCTAATACATAAATGGCATATGTGCTTCTATCAATGAAGCACGGACCACTTCCAGTAAGTGATGATTCTTTCTCTCTGCTACTCCATTCTGCTGAGGCGTATTAGAGCAAGTAGTTTGATGAATAATTTCGTGTCCCTCCAAATAATGTTGAAGGTCAGAATACATATATTCACAACCATTATCACTACGAAGTACTTGAATCTGTTTGTTGTACTGAGTGTTAATCATCTTATGGAACTTTTGAAACAAGGCGGTAACTTCACTTTTGTTTTTCATGAGACACACCCACGTCATTCTAGTGCAATCATCAATAAAAGTAACAAACCATCTTGAACCACCCAGGGTAGTAGTTTTAGATGGCCCCCAAACATCAGAGTGTATGATCATAAAAGGAACTGGACTCTTATTGAATGATAATAGAAAATAAGCACGATGGCTTTTTGCAAGTTCACATACTTCACAATGAAAACTAGAAATATCAAGTTTTGCAAACAAACTAGGAAATAATTTTTTTAAATAACCAAACGACGCATTGTCCCAATCGTCGATGCCATAACAAAATTGAGATTTTTGTTTCCCCCCCTTAGAACCATCAGCAAGAAGAGTTTGACGCAGCTTATCCGAACTACTTGACACTAAATCCAAATAATATAGCTTCCCACGCTTAACACCATAACCAATCGTTTGCTTCATTGTGATGTCCTTAAAAACACAACAGTCAGGCCAAGATATCACTACACAATGTAAAGTACTAGTTATTTGAGAAACTGATAGGAGATTACAGTCTAATGCAGGAACTACTAAGACAGAATCTAAGTTTAAAGTTTCAGTGAGAGATATTGACCCTTCACCAGTAATTGGAGCTTGTGAGCCATTTGCAGTAGAGACTGTTTTTTGTAAGGATGGTTTAAGGGGAGAGATTCGTTTAGAATCACATGTCATATGGTCTGTGGCACCGGAATCAACTATCCATGAATTATTCGAAACAAGTGAAGAAACATTTAAAAACTTACCATCGTTACCTGTCCTTTCTACTGATGCAGATATTACCATGGAATCCTTTCCTTTCTTTGTTGAAGCCATTGGAGCACCAGAGCTTTTCTTTGTCTCCTTCTTCCTCTACAGATGTTGATCCCACCAATCTGGATATCCAACCAACTCGAAACACATGTGAATTGTATGTCCAGATTGATTACAGTGTGTACACTTAAGTGATGACTTTTCCACCTCAGTCTTTGAGTATCTCTGAAAAGACCCCTTTTGATTGTACCAGTTTCGAGTTGCCATAGCAGCAGGTTCAACTTCTTCCGATTCTTTTGCCATCGTTGTACATCGAACAGATTCACGACGAATGATTGCATAACATGATTCCAATTCAGGAATAGGATCCTTTCTCAAGATTTCACCAAGGATCTGCTCAAAACTCTCATCTAATCCAGCAAGGAATATATGCGCCCTTAGGCGTTGAATTGATTTTCGATAGGCTTCAATATCATTAGAATTCTCCATAACCACGTTGTCACGATGATCCATCTCTCCAAATATTTCAGTTAGTTCTCCATAATAAATTGAGAGTGCTCTGCCATTTTGTTTTGCCGAAAACGCTCGTCGATTTAGAGTAAATACCTGCATCTCATCATCTCCATCATAAAAAGCTTTAGATAATGCATCCCAAATCTCTCTAGCAGTAGGTAACCGAATATATCTCTTCATGATTTCAGGTGACATAGACATCAACAACCATATCTTGACCTTTTGATTATCTGTGTGCCACTTCTCATATCTTGGATCTTCCTCGGTAGGTTTGCTTGTCCTTCCCATAATAAAGGAGGTTTTTTCTTTTTCAGCAATATGCATCTCCATGATTTGTGACCACAAATCATAGTTTATTTCATCAAGAACAATCCCAGCCTTGAATGCTGCACCTTCAGATTGAATCATAATAGGAGCAGATTTGTTTTCCATCTGCCCTTTTTGTTTTGATTTATTTTGGTATAATTCTGAATCACTACCCATGATTCAAGAACCCTAGCTCATAGATACCATCTTCACAAATATAAGATCGAGTAGAAGATAATTCTTATTATGATAATCTTATCAATTCTGGTTACATAGCTCATGAATATATAGAGCACAATATTAAGATAAAGCAAAGATTCTATATACTAGGAAACAATATATTATCCTTAAATAAGGATATATATTAATAGAGTGTGGGGTAATTAGGCATGTACGCTTATACAGTTTTGTTCAGTATTTTTCTTCACTTGAATGCTTTTTTGGTACAGTTTAGCATATTTCCTTGGCATAATTGGTGCATGAAAAGATTTTTGGGATGTATTATCATTGATTGAATGTGCAACACATCTAGTCAGTTAACTCTTGTGATCAATGCGTATTCACATTTGAAGTTTTTTCGCTCACTTTTGACTCCGAAGTACTTGAATTTAAAGTTTCTCTTATAACTATAAAAGTTTCTCAGTACTTTTAGAATACTGAGATTATAACTATAAAAAACCATAAGAATATGTTAAAGAGGCCATTTTCATGTATATGTTGGTTGAACTGAGGTTGCATATGAAGTTATCTAGGAACGCTTATTAATTTAACTAAGACTGCACATGAGGTTACATGAGGAAGGCATGACAATATAACTAGCCTGATATGATTGATAGGTAAGTATTCTTTCTAGAGTTGTAGGAGTGTTTTTTACTCCGCTCTTGTGATTCAGTTGTAGTGTCTGTTTATCTAAGTATTTGCACTTACTTCACTCATGTATGTATTTATGTGATGTGGTTTTAAACATGTGGATCCGTACGGCAAAACTTAACTCCAACACTCACGATTATGACACCACCTTGTGTTGATTTGATATCGCATATATTATATTGTTTTAAGAGGCGTATTACTCATTAAGTGTGGGATTGATTCAGTAGACAGCAAAGGCAGGAATTGTGTCTATGGGTGTTTGTGAAAGATTGGTACAGTATTTCTCCAATTTATTTTTGTTTGTGAAATAGGCTTTTTCGTACTGCTAAACATGCTTACATTTTTTATCCTGCGACGGGTTCTGCACATTATGCTCGAGACTCTTGACATGTAACAAAGAGATCTGTATCAGGATTTGAAAGTTCATTATTTAAGTATAGTAGTAGGTGTGTAAGTATTTGTTTGATGGATGCGTATCTTTTCATTTTATAGCGAAGAGGAAGCTAGGATGAAAATCTACTCAGTGTCTACTAGATACTACTTTGCTTTTGGAGCCCTTGTTTCAGAGAAACTGTCAATGAAGATCCATGGTATGTCCACTGATTTTTATGCTTTTGTTTGTTTCGAAGCTCATAATTATATATATGTTTATAAATATTTTTTCCAAATCCTATCTTTTGTATACAATATGTTTCATTTCCTACTGACAACCTGTGCAGATCTGCCTGGAGTGACCTGGGTCCTCCCTGATTCTTACCTGGATATTACAAATAAAACTTATGGAGGTGCGTGTTTCTTCATCTGTATAAAACGAGCTATTTAACAAATGCACGTTGGTATACTTTTTTATTGTTCCATGTTTCTTTGACTATTTGTTTTATTCTGCAGGGGAACCTCTGATTAACGGAAAAGCTGTTCCTTATGATCCCAAATACCATGAGTGATGGAACCGTAACAGCTCAGCCAAGAAAAGGTAACATACCTCATTTAGGAACTCGGATCGCATCTTTACCAAATTCAGGTTTGTGGAGAATGTTTGGAGAGCGACTTCTTCAACAAAAATTATTTATAACAATCCTACTAACAATTTAAAAACGGGTGTATCTGTTGGTTTGGATATTAACAAAATAGAGGAAAGATTGGGAAAGAATTTTGCTCTAGCACTGCGAGATCAAATTTGATCTAGCAGCACCATATTCGGGCATGTGTCATTTTTATGATGTCATCTAACTCCTTGTTTAACCACGGTTATATGCAATCACATATAGCTGTATAACTAAAGTAAATAAGCTTCAATATTTTTGTTCCAGCTAACTGTTTTTAGCTCTTTTTTGATTTTGACACAACCCATTCTTTTCCCTCTTTTTTTTAGATTCCCTTGTTCTTCAAATGGTGTAGATGCTGGAGTTCCTTAATCAAGATGAATATATTGAATTGGTTTAGATTGCACTCGATCGAAAACATGTACAATACTTACTTAAGCTCTCAGAAGAGCTACTAATTGTTTTAATAATTTGTAAAGTCGGTAATGCAGTTGCAAGAAAACTTACAACTACACTCCAATGTATCTAGATTATTACTCAAGTAATCATAATGAATTCTTTATTAACTTTCAAGGATTATAATTGGATACAATGGATAACAATGAGTTTACTTCCTCTCCAAACAAACTTTCTCTCTCCTAGTTTCTTGTCTAACACACACTAAAAGATCTCTCCCTCTATGTGATGACTTCCTTCCTTTATATAGCGATTACTCATAGTGGATGACAGCTAAGAGATCCACTATTTTCGGAATCACTGTGTGATACGTTCGCTCATTTACAATCACTCAATCTCGCACAGAGTATACTTCGCATAGAACATCACACTTTACTCGTGATCTTGCTGACATCATCCAATACGTCACTTCAGCTCTGCCATGTGCGACAATCCTCGCTTACATCAGATAATCCTTACTTCGCATACTTATTGATATGTGCGATATTCCACTTCTACATTTTGCCTCTTCTCATTTCGCTTACATTGTGAAGTGAGCGATTTGAGAAATTTCCATCCTATAATATCGCATGTGTATATCTTTTCGTATTCTACCTTGCCAACATTCCTCCGGAATTCCAGTTCATTTATTCACACGCGTCGATTCTTCTCCTTTTTACCGTCTCAAATCGTTTATAATCGGTCGTCTCTTCTACCTATTTATTGACTTACTTTTAAGAAGAATAGAATTTCCTTTCTTCTTCACTAAAATTTCTCTTTCTTCCGATGTTTATTTCATTCTTGCTGCTACTGTTCTTCTTCTTCTACCGTTGTTGTTCTTCTGCTACTGTTGCCATGGATAAAAATGCTAAGTTTGTTTTCTTCTTTCAAGATTTATCCTTTTACTCTTCTGATAATCATGATTCTTGATTGTATTAATTAACCCATTTCCCATACTATTCCAGGAAAAATTCTTCTTTAAGCGCCCTGAGGATAACTGTTCCAAACCCTAATTCTTCCTCAGATGATACAAATAAAGAATCTCATAAGAGGAAAACTTCGCACAACAAAGAAGTAAAAAATATCTAATGTTAACTAAACAATATTGTTGACTCTATTTCTTATCTACTTTGTTTTCGCAGGTTTCTGATTGCGAGATAGGTGGGGTCAAGAAATCAAAGGTTAAGAAAACTCGCAAGCCCACAGTAATGAAGTCAAATCTTTATATTCTTGACTTTGATGTTTCAGACGTCACCCCTTTAGCAATAATTCAAACTTCTGATACTAATGCATGTATCACCCCAATTCAAACTTCGGATGCAAATATGTCTGTCACCTTTGAAGAAATTTTTCCTGGTAAAAAAGAACCTGCTGCTGATCAAGGGACAAAAGATATTTTTATTACTGCCTTTGCGAATTCATCGGATGCGAATCAGACTTCTTCTTCATTCATCCATACTAATCCTTAACCAAATTCTGTTAATGTATCCTCCCCTACAGATTTTACTATTCCTTCTCCTCCTATATCTATCCCCTCTTCTTTGTCTTCTTCTTTGTTACTAAATTCCCTTTCTCTTAGCAAAAAAGCTTTGGATAGCGTGAATTTTACTTCCCAAACTCTATCCGACGTCATCAGCTCTGCTCAATCCTCTACTAATGACCCTTGCAAACTTCGCATTTGTTCTGCTTTAACTAAACTTTTGTGCGAACTACCCTCTGATAGCACTATAAGAGATGAGATCCATTCTCACATTGATCCAAGCTTCCATACTGCTGTAGATGTCTTGGTAAGTGCCTTTTTCATGTTTTCACTTAACTTTAACATCTTTACCCCTTATCCTTGTCTTCTTTCTTCTTTAGGATTCTCATCGATGAATGATTCTTGCCGAAGGACGTTTTAAATCTAGCTGCTCTCAATTGGAACTTTCTCAACAAAATGCCTCTTTGGAAAATGAAGTCAATAGGTTGAAAATGGAACTTCAAGAGGTCCAGAAATTAAGGGGAGAACTTCAAGTTGCAAATCTTGAGGCTGAAAACCTTCGCAACCAAAATCAAGAGCTTAGAGGTGACTTTTTCTCCTTTGTTTACTATATCTTATGATATATTTCTTCGCTTACCAACATTCCTTAAATTTCTTCATGCATTTATTAAGATTTAAACCAGAGGCGAGTTTTGGAGAGATATATTTTTCAATATCTTGCTGAGGATACTCAAGCGAATAACGAGAAGTTGCAGACTCAGTTAAACCAACTAAATAATCAACATTCATATTCTCTTGATCAGATTAATAATCTAACCCATGAAAATAACCATCTCATTCAAGAAATTGAAGTATTAAATAGTCAAATATCCCATAAATCTAAATTGTCATGTAATGCCGATCTAATGTATGAAACATTGTCAGAAGAGAATCATACCCTTTCTAAGGAGAAGCATTCTTTCTTAAGCAAAGAAGCAATGTTTTCGCACCAGTATTCAATTCTTCGGAAAATAAACGAAGATCAAGCGCGAGCTCTTCGTTCACTTGAAGTACAACATGAAACATCGCTTAAGGAATTAAAGACCCAGAACGAAAAAATCATTCAAAGTAAAATAAATTTGACTGTGAAGAAGAATCAGCTTCAAGAACAATATAATCAATTAAAGCAATCTCATGATGTTCTTAAGAAAAAGAATAAATCTCTCTTTGTTGATGAAAAGAAGATTCGCTCCCGTCTTAATGGTTCAGTTGGTGATAATTTTGATAAAGCTATGGAAATTATGAAGAATAACACCCTTCTCCTTTCTAAGTTCTGCGAAGGTAGTCAGCTAGAGTTGAATGCCTTGTTATTGTATAACTATTTCTTTGAATTTCATTGGTGCGAGCTTTATTTCCAATTTTGATAGTTTAATATTCTTCGCAGATTCTGAAAAGTCACATCAATCTATTGCTCAATTGAGATCTGATTTATCCAAAATTCGCAAAGAGCGGTTGAACCTTGAACTTTCTTTTGCTGCTTCTCGAGATAGAGCGCGATGAAGACTCGCACATCAACAATCTTTTTTAGAGATCAATGCTAGAAACCTTGAAAGGGGAGCTATTTGCAAGGCTCGTGCTAGTGCTTAATCTGTAGTTAATGGAATTCTTCTAAGCAACTCTCTTCCTGCGGTAAAGATTCCTCCTCTTAATGTAGGCGAAGATAAAGAGTACCCTGAACCGGATAGTGATTATGAATTTGTGAGCGATGATGAGAAGGATCAAGAGGATGAAGAAGATCAAATTGAGAATGACAAGTTTGTTGATAAGACTAATGCCGAAATAGAGAATCTTGGATCCAATATTGATGTTGAAAAGTCTTTGGTCGAACAAGATGTAGTTGTTGAACATGTTTAATTTTCTTTTCACCCAATATTTCCCTTCTCTGAACTTGTTTGTTACAAGGAAGATAATATTGTATTATTTCAATTCCCATACTTGCCATTTATTAGATTTCTTGTATAAAACAAGTGTGCGATGTGATGAATTTTAAATTTCCTACCAAACAATCATTAGGTTTTATATGAATTATTTCTTATGAGGTCTTATCTTGCCTTCCTATGTAAAGGTCTTATGTTGCCTTATTTCTGTGCGATGAGATCACAGGCGGTCTTTACACTGTAGTGTATCAACCCATTGATCTCATATTATCTTTCTCTTGTATTATTTCCTCTTCAGGTTTTATCACATAAATATGATAAGTCTTAATACTACCTAGAGTAAAAAGTCTTATGACATATACGTCTTTTGACACAATTCAGCTCCCTAATGGAGGGTGCCGTCCTTATATTCCCCCTGATTTCCACTTCAAGGAAGCTTACCTCTACTAGGTTAAGGTTATGGCTCTTCCCATCCAGTTAATTCAACAACCAGTTGATTTTGCAGCCTCACATCCCATTACCGATGAGGTTTATGGTTGCGAGACCGCACCCTAAGTGGGGTATCTTCGGACCGAGTGCATCATAGTCAGTACTTGTCAAGAGTGGCAAGGTACGCTCCAGACTCCCCGGGCACTCTTGACTCAACCGTGTAACTCGGCGCCCTGATCGAGTTTCTGCACTCCTTGGAAGAGACTTTCTCACCTTAGTCTCTCAATCTAAGATTATTATCTTAGACTGAAAATTTAAGGTACCTCTACCGGATGGGCATTTTCATTTGTTCTCACCCAAAATCTCCATGACTCAAGTTCCAGGGTCGGTATAGCTTTCGCTTGAGTCATGATTTCTAGGTTCTCCGACTATGACGTGCGATAGGTCATACTTTTTTGCCTCTTGCATGTATGCGAACTAGGTTGCACGCCACATTCGAATTCCTAGCCAATCTGATTAAAATCACTTCTGGTGCCTTTTATTAAGGTCTTATATTTGCCTTTTTCTTTTTAAAAGAATTTCTTAAATATGGGCGAACTTTTCAGATTTGTTTATTAAATCAAATATTATATCCCTTTTCAAGGATGAGTATTCATATGCTTAATTTCGCACATGTGTTAACTTGTGCGATAAAATTCGCAAACTCCTATGGATAATATTTCTTCAAATATTGTCTATTCCAAGGACGATCTAATCTGCGACCCATATCTCGCTCTTCTGGATCCATTAACCCATAAGCTCCATTCCCAACTATCATTTTTATTATATAGGGTCCATCCCATTTCTTTTCCAATTTTCCATCTCCGCCTATCTGGTAAATTGGGATTTCTCGCAACACCAATTCTCCTGGCTAGAATTCTCTTATCTTAACACGTTTATTGTATTCTAGAGCTAGTCTTTGCTGATAATTTTCCATATGTTGCAAAGCGATTTCTCTTGCTTCCTCTAAGTCATCAAGTTTTGTTAGAATTAGATCTGCACTTAGATTCTTCTCCCAAGATTCTTTCTTTGTTGTTGGAATGATAACTTCTGTTGGTAATACTGCCTCTACTTAATATGTTAAACAGAAAGGTGACATTCATGTTGCTTCTCTCCTTGTTGTCCTGTAAGCCCACACTACATTATGCACTTGTTCGCACCATCCTTTGTTGTGCCCTTATAACTTCTTCTTCAAGTTGTCTGCGATCATTTTATTTGTTGCTTCTACTTGTCAATTACTTTGTGGATATAAAGGAGTAGATTTGCCGCTTTGAATTTTGAATGCGTTAAGTAACATTTCTATATTCTCACCCTCGAACTACTTTCCATTAT